>NC_057798.1:688684509-689053252 GCF_018294505.1 Triticum aestivum | reverse complement strand
CCCAAGGTGATTTCCTTCTTTGCCGATCTCGATTGTGGTTTTTCATCTAAGTATGTGGTGATTTTTTAGAAAAGGAAGTATGTGGTGATTAATAATGCAAAATTTTATTAGCTTCGATGCCATGCTATACATAGTGGTTTAAATAACTTGTGGTTCTTATACTGAAAAGTAATTCAGAATTTGTTTCTATTTCAATTAGAGCGCTAATGCAGACAAGGATTGTGTGGTTGTGCATGTCACTCGCTATGAGGCGGACGACCTGAATATACGCACTGGGAAAACAGAGTTCTTAGGCTATTGGATCCTGGAAGCCATTTGCGGTTATACCAATGAAAAGTTGTATTCCAGCCTCACTGTTGTCAGGCATGTTGTCCAGGGTGTACTGAAGCACAAGAAGTTCAAAGCTACTCCTTCGTTTGTGAGGCATACTGTTCTTGTCAATCTTACGCAGGAAGATGACGTGGCATGCCTCCACAAACAAGTTTATCAGTGGCAAGGCCACAAGGTTGTCTTCGTGAAGGTTCACAGGATTGAGCTGCTGCGCAGCAGGCTCGATGATGTTCATGGCAAGGTTCGTCTTGTGTCCAGCCCAAATTAGATCGAGGCATGAAATAGTTGCCCCAGCTAGTGTTTAATAGTAGTTTGGATTGTGTCTAATTATCCAAACCTTGCCTGTTATCAACCCCTCTGGGGCTAGTTCTCTGTTTGAATCCGTCTATGGGAACTGCTGCTACTTTTGTGTGCCCGTGAATCATGTGGGAACCATCGTAATTGTTGCCGAAACAGATGCGTCCTCACTAGTTTTTTCATGAATATGGCATGGTAAGACATAAGTTGTCACGGTTTATCATACGAGCAGTGTGTGTTTTGATGAAATAGAGCACTCGTTCGACAACCATGCGCCGACGTATACATAAGTACTTGTAAACACTGTTGGTGCTACCCCACTTGTAAGCAGTTGTGCAAAACGCGGCACATTGGCTCAGCTCGCTTCAACACTAGGCTATCGACCAGCTAACAGTCAACAATCTGATGTCTGACATATAAGCAACTACTATGTATCTTGTTATAGTGGTTCATGCAGTTAATTGAGGCCACAATGTAATAAATTCCAAAAGTTCACACGCTAGTCCAGCGCTCATGTGGAACACTCACAATTAAACTCGTCTTCACAAAAGTCTTGAAAAGCATAAGTTAAGCAATTTTATACATCTCAATGATTCATAGAACATAACAAACACATACTAGTTCACAGCAAAAGACAAAGTTGTGAGAAGGTTTACAAATCAGGAAAAAACAAGCAAGGCTTCTCTGAGCAAAGGGCCTCCCGGCAGGCTTAAATTTCCTAGAGTTCACTCTGGTTTTTTCTTGTTGCCACCATCCAGGGTTAGGTTCTCTCATTCCAGAATAACAAATTATAATTGTGGTCTCACCTGGAATGCTGAACTGAACCATGCAGTGTACTGACCAGCTGAAATGCTTGTGCATTCCACTAAATTTAAGCACCGCTATTTGCAGAAATAAGCAGACCACAATGCCTCTTGTCCGCGCACCTGTCCAAAAAACCGTCGTGCAGTCGTGCCAGCTAGTCCTTGGTCCATGGATGAACTGGTAGAAAGTGCATTCTGAACTAGGATGCAGTTGTTTTCCCTCATTGCTGCACTGCAATCAGGAAGTAAAACGTATGAATCAGCTTCTTTTAGATTGTGTTGGTCATTCTACCTTAGTTACTACCAATGTAGGGATACCTTGAAGACGGGAGGTTAGACGACGGCAACGAGGGATAGCCATCTCATTTTGCGCAGTTGTACTAAAACTGAGGTGTGTGCTTTTGATTGCGTGGATAGAAACTATACGGAGACAGACATCCCGAAATGATATGGAGACAGACATCGCTGTTTGTGCAAATACGAAATACGGTTATTTAAACAGTGACACATATTACTACTTTCCCCCGTTTCCTCTTAGAACCAAGTCCTATATTCATGCTACAGCTTTCCCACTTTCTTCCCTGTTTGAACCAACGCTTTGAGTTCACTGTATGAACTAGATTTACTTCTAATAATAGTAGAAGTCTAGGTGGCTTTGTAACAACGGACGGAAGTAGAAAAGGATCCACATGAAGGGGGAAGAGCTGGGGCAGTAGAGCAAGGCAGGTTTCAAAGGAATATATACATGAGGGTCGTCGGCATGTGGCAAATACGGCGTCGTGAGGCCGCATCTTGGCCACAATAACGCAGGAAGGAAGAAGGGGTCGGAGGCCCTCCCGAGCCGGCGCTCTCTCAGAGAGAATGGCACGGCCGCCTATCGGGACGCGCGGGCAGCCTTTGGTCTCCTCCCTCACTGCCGACGAAAGCGTGAACGATGCACCTACACCCCCTGCCCCGGTCAAGGTTGTCCGGCCGGATTTGTGACCAGCCGTGAGCTGAGAGAGAGAGTGTGGCCACCTATGTCTTGCTTAGATCTGGAGAGCATGAGAGAGTGAATGAGAGGAACCCTAGTAAAGCAAGCGCTAAGGCTCCTGCTTTTATATATAGTGGAGTGATTTTGTTGTACCGGCTTCAAAAAATTGGCTCCTACGTGTACCCGCGAGTGGGTGTGAGAGAACTAGTGCGTGCGTGCACTGCTTCTCTTCGTGAGAGTACAACATATACTATGCCTAAAGAACGTTCGTCGCAAGAGTAATAGTTTAATTGTGTGACGTGTGAGCTAAAATAAAATGTGCACGCCGTCTTTTGTTTTTTAGAAGTTCTGAGGGTAGGGTGCGAAGAGCACATATGTGCGTGACGTCTACCTGCAGATAGAGGATGGGTGCAACGTGCGAGTCTGCGAGAGGACTCGAGAGAGTCGTGACTCGTGAGGGTGCGTGTGCGTGAGAGAGAGGGGAGCACGTATCAATGCAATGCATGTGTCCGTAAATCATTATCCGACAAACGTTTGCCACAAGCCTTTTCCTGAAGAACGCCGTAAGAACCGTTAGATCGGCATCCGACTGTGTCAGTTTTGCCATGTCATTTAACAGAACAGCCACTCCTCCTACACACAAATCTTCCACGTGAGTGTTAGTAACTGTCGTATGCTCCCTCCGTTCCGAAATGCAGTGCATATAGCTTTATTGAAAATTAGAACCTCGCAAACTTTTACCGAGTTTTCGTGTACCAAATTGCACATGTAGAATACCCTGTATATATCAATTCATTCATCTTCGATAGGTAACTATAAAGATGGGTGAGGAGTCTACAAAGAATGACCATCGTATCATCCACAGCAATTTCAACCATCCTTTAGTGTCGAGGAATATCATAGGAACTCTATATGATATGATTTTTATAGGATTTTTTTTCTTTAGAGCCAATTGGTTCATAGGAATAGATTCATATACTCTACATTTCAAAGGAAATAAACATGATATCATTTCTATAGCTTTAGAGCCACTTGGTTCATATGAATGGATTCCTATACTCCCTTAATTTCAAAGGAAAATAAACATTAGCGTATATTCAATAGAAAAGTTCCTATGATATGAACCAATTTACATCTCTTTACTAATCCCTCCTCATAGGAATTGAGATACATGTCATCTCTAGATTCAATAGAAAAGTTCCTATGATGTGAACCAAATGACATCTCTTTTGCAATCCCTACTCATAGGAATTGAGATGCTCCATGTCATCTCTTTCCCTACAACTTCCACATACGCATCTTCTATTCCTAAATAGATAGTACAACCCACTAGTAGCTTTTTTTCCAAAACATGCAACTATGGAAAAGAACTATATAGTGTGCCAATAACTTTGAAAGATGGTCGCTGGATGAAGCTAACCCGACACTGCAGAGATGGGCAAATCCGAGCACTACTGGCCATTGGATATCATCAACATTCCACCAGATCTGCCACATGTACAATTCAGAAGACTCCATGGTTGAACTTAAGCATAACGCACAAACATCAAAACACAAGCACTTCTCCTTTGTTCTAGAATCTTCTGTATCATAATTGATTATTTTTTTCTAAATGAATTGCCATTATTTGTTTTTTACTTTATGATTTACAATGCACAACCCCATGAATACTAACATTTTTATAAAACTAATTGATTTTGAATGAGATGAACTATAAGAACTAAACGAACATCTACATCATGCATATATGACTCAAAGCTTTACATGCTATAGTGTGTATTTATTCATAATTTGGTTTCGAAATCTCATGCGTTCAATACATGTGTATCTTACTAATTTTGAGTAGAGTAGCAAATTTCACGCGGCCCCGGGTATATCAAAATGCAGGGCCCATGCATCATTGCCTTTCGGTCGAACCTAAGTCCACCATTTTTTGTACGTGCTATATCTCCACTGGTCCCCGGACCCAAAATGCTGCCTCGTTTCGGTAAAACCAAGCGGCCCACACATATTTAAGGCGTCAACTCGATCACTCGAACCCGTTTACTACGACGTGGCCCCGCACACCGTAGTACCCCTACAAACCCTACCGCCGCACTCATCATTGGTTTTCTTCAACAGGACGAGGGAGAAGCCGATTTGTAGTTGAGGCGCTTCCAAAAAAAAGGATCTGTAGTGGAGACCCCTACCCTAGGGTGCCCTAGGTAGCTGCCGCATGCATCATTGTTTTCTCTTTTCTTTATGCTCTTGCATGCTAGAGTGAAATGATGGTTGCTTCGTCCGTCCAGCTTAATGCGGTAAAGGTGGGGCTTTGTGATTTGACCCCTCATCACTCATTTTCTACTACTGCGGCGCTACGACCGGGGTGCCTCCAATTCCAACTGCTACTCCGAATTGTAATTTGGTGCATTGCACATGGAACAAGACGGTGGATGAGCCACATGTCTGCCAAAGGGGTCCTGTTAAGTGTGTCGCCATTTCGTGTGTGGACTGACCCTACTTGAGTTGCTACGCCAACACGACAGGAGCAGCCTACCACTTGGTTTTGCTCCTTGGTGAATCCCAACTATATGATCTATAAAGATACGTGCTGAACTACCCTCTCCATCTCGGTTTTTTATTTGTAGGCGTCTCGGTTTATAGGGCATGCACGTAGTTCTAGGTCATCCATTTGACTAACTAAATTTGAGTTACTATGTCACAAAAAGTATATCATTGGATTCTTATTGGTTGATATGTGAAGAAACAAGAAACGAGGTAGAAGTTAATGCATCGCGCCTTAGTATTGTGGGATTATTTGGTTTTCGTAAGATGACATGCGTTTGGTTGCAAGGGTGGTCATGGATGGGTTGGGATCCTTAAGAAAATAGACATGTTTGGTTATAAAGCACATGAATGGTTTGAGTCAAAAAAAGAGAATATGCCTTGAAGATGCTGAACCATTCCACCCAACCAAATCGGTCGAATCAAATGGCCACCCTTTGCATGCATGACTATGTGAGCATGACTGGTGGTGCCGTCTTAAATAATTAGCTCATCTCTTATATTCAGCCAAACACATGAATTGAATGGTTCAATCCCAAAAAAATTGAATGGTCCCTGTCGGTGTCAAAACCGGCGGATCTCAGGTAGGGGGTCCCGAACTGGGCGTCTAGGCGGATGGTAACAGGAGACAAGGGACACGATGTTTTACCCAGGTCCGAGCCCTCTTGATGGAGGCAAAACCTACGTCCTGCTTGATTGATATTGATAATGTGGGTATTACAAGAGTAGATCTACCACGAGATCAAGGAGGCTAAACCCTAGAAGCTATCCTATGGTATGATTATTGTTATTGTTGTTGTCCTACGGACTAAAACCATCCGGTTTATATAGACACCGGAGAGGGCTAGGGTTACACAGAGTTGGTTACAATGGTAGGACATCTACATATCTGTATCGCCAAGCTTGCCTTCCACGCCAAGGAAAGTCCCATTCGGACACGGGACGAAGTCTTCAATCTTGTATCTTCATAGTCTTGGAGTCCGGCCGATGATGATAGTTCGGCTATCCGGACACCCCCTAATCCGGGACTCCCTCAGTAGCCCCTGAACCAGGCTTCAATGACGACGAGTCCGGCGCGCATATTGTCTTCGGCATTGCAAGGCGGGTTCCTCCTCCGAATAATTTATAGAATATTGTGAACACAAGGATAGTGTCCGGCTCTGCAAAATAAATTCCACATTCCACCATAGAGAGAATAATATTTACACAAGTTCAATCTGCTGACGTATTTCATGGCGTGACATCACACCACAACCAAGCCTTTACTTGAATCATTTTTATTATACCGCCTCAGTGCATTTAGCGAAGCGGTTTCCTTGGCACGTCTTGTCGAAGCAGAGATCGTGTTCCCCTTATTCCGGGATTCTCATCAATACGGACGTGGGTAACCCAACCGCGCCCGTTGCCACGCCCCCTCCATCGAGGGCGAGTTCTAAACGGTCATGGAGACGGCTCTTGGTATTCTCCCCCTTTATAATGAGACCAAGGCCCGTTCCTTTTCTTCAATCCTCAATCGAATCCGCCCCTCGCCCCGAGTTCCAACACCCAGGGATCCAGACTTGGGCACTTTGGACCTTCGACAATGTCCGGCTCCGACTTTCAGGGCTGGTGGATGCCCTCCTCCGTCACGGAAGAGGATGTGCTAAAGCTTAGGGACGCCAGGTACTTAACCTACCAGATTTCGCATAGGTTGCCTGCCCAAGGGCAAGTCATTCCTACCCCGGAGCCTGGCGAGAGCGTCGAGTTCGTGCCTCACCTCCGTCGGGGTTTAGGCTTCCCGGTGGATCCCTTCGTTCGGGGGATCCTGTTTTACTACGGGCTGGAATTTCACGACCTGGCTCCGGAGTCAATCCTCCATATCTCATCATTTATTGTCGTCTGCGAAGCCTTCCTCCGCACTACCCCTCACTTTGGTTTGTGGCTCAAAACCTTCAACGTGGAGCCGAAGACAATTGAGGGGCGTCAGCCAGAGTGTGGAGGGGCGGTTATAAGCAAGAGGGCCGATGCTCCATGGCCCGAGGGCTCTTTTCAGGAGGAGCTCGGCTTGTGGCAACAGGAGTGGTTCTATATCACCGCTCCCAGGGGCAGTAGGCAAAGGCCGCCCCCCGCCTTTCGCCCGGGCCCTCCACCACGGCTGACATCATGGGTCAACAAAGGGTTAGACTGGGGGCCGTCCAAGGACGTACCCCTATTGCAGGGCCGGATTCGAGATCTCCAAGAGAGGGAGATCAATCCGGTCGTAGTGACGCAGGTTATGCTGATTCGGCATCTTCTGCCCTGCAAATGTCGCCCCCTCCGCCCGTGGGAATTCAATTCAGAAGGACGACGAGCTCTCCAACACTTTATGGGTGCAAAACCCGCGGAGATGTACAAACTGTTCTTCGGATCACAAGAAGTGTGTCCGGACTTGACCGAGGATGCTGGCCTAAGCTGCAATCACCCGGATACTCAAGTAAGTAGCCCTGTGACCGGATATATCATCCATTTATTTATCATGGATTTTCCTTTTAACCGGCTATCCCTTGAACAGGAGTGGATAGCGCAAGCGAAACTGATACGGTGTCCAGCCCCCCTCCCTGAGACCATGCCGGATCTCGTGTTAATCAAAATGTTGGAGGTTGCACCTTCGGAGGAAGACGAAGGGGGGAACAGGGAAACTACCACCTCTATCAAGGAGGCTCCTAGTAAGGGGGGAATCAAGAACCCCTCCCTCCAGGGGGGAGAAGAGGACCACTTCCGAAAACCCGGAGGCCAAAGCCTCGAAACGGGGAAAGAAATCTGCATCGGAAGGTCCTGTGCCGGGAGGAGTCCCGGACGTACTGTCTCCCCAAAGGAATCAGCCCTCCAGCGAGCCGTAAGTATAAAAAAGGGAAGTTTTATAATAGAGGACATCCCTGTTTTATTTCTAAGGATAACCGAAGTTTTTACCTTGTAGTTCGGATCTCAGCCCTTCCCAGCAGGGTTCATCCTCGGGGGACCTTCGTCCGGAGATGATGGAGAGCGAAACGCCTCCATTTGCCGTCCCATCAGGTGGGGTGGACGACCCTGAGGTGTCGTCACGAAGGGTCTCCCCGAGTCCGGCGGGGCCTGGGAGTTTGGCACCCACTGGAGTGCGGCCGGTCGAGCTGCAGGGTTTGCTCGAGAGAGTGTCTCTCTCAGAAGATCACCGCGCATTAATGAGTGCGGTGATTGCAAGGATCTCATCCGCCGAGAGCGGGTTGCATGAGGCCGTCGGAAGTTTACTGACGGGGTTTGAGGTACGCAAAAAATGACATACCTTTGGACAGTTTTGCACATAGAGTGCGCCCTATATAGATAGTAGCCCCTGAGACTCGGTATGTTGTCAAAAGTGACAGCGTGCCGAGGATCATAATCTCAGTTACCAAATGTCTCCTTTCCTATGCAGGTGGCGGATCGTCCGGCGGCCAGCCGGACTGATGGAGTTGCTGAACTGAAGCGGCGACTCGACGTTGCGGATGCGGACATCGCGCTGGTCAATAAACGACTTGACGAGTCACAAGGTAGGTGGTTTCTCCGCGGTCACCTGGTAAGGGAGCTGATGCCCACTCCTTACAACATGTATGCTTGATGCAGATGGTGCCGCTGCTGTGGAAGACCTCCGGGCAGAACTTGCCCGAGCCAAGGAGCAAACCAGAAGAAGTGATGCGGCTGCCTCGAAGGCAGCGGAGGAGCTAAAAGCCGTGAAGGCTGATCACTACCGAAGCAGGGAGGAAATGGCCGTAATGGCCGTGAAATTAAAAGATGCTACCGACCGCTATGAGTTTCTTGAAAGAGAACGCCAAGCGGAGCAAGAGGGCCTGAAGAAGGCCACCGCCGAAGCCAAGGATGCTTGTTCTGCAATGCGGGCTATAAAGGAGGAACTGCGTTAGGCCGGAGATATTGCGGCTGGAAAGCCATTTCTGTTGCGTAGGAAGTTCACGGATCCGAAGTATGCTCAGTTGGGCCAGTTGTGGAGTGCGGAGGATCCTTATCTGGATTTGGCGGCGAGTGCGGCGGATGCAGTTTGGCACTTTCGAAGTCAGAAGGATCATGAAATGGAAGAGCTGTTTTGGTCTCAATTCCATAGTCTGGAGCGTCCACTGCCGTTGACCGATCAGTTGGCTGAGTGGGCTGAGCTGAATAGATTGTCCGGACTAGCCATGATGGATGTGGTGGCTCATCTATGGCCGGAAAGGCCCAAGCCGAAGAGTTATTTTGGTTTATTGTAGCAATTCCTTCGGGCGGTGCCGCATATCAAGGCGATGAAGCGGTCGGCCTGCATAGAGGGTGCACGGATGGCTCTTGCCCGTGTTAAGACATACTGGGCGGAGATGAATGCCACCGATGTTGCATCCCGGGGTTCGGACGAGAGCCGATTACCCACCGAGCATTATTTTGAGGAAGTCCTGTAGGGCGCTCATTTAATAGAGTCACAGTGCTCGAAGAATGTCATGTTCAAATGACGTGTATGATTTGTGAGATCATATTTATAATATAACGACTTTTTAGACTTGTGCGTTCAAGTATTGAAATATCTCCCGTGCGGCCGTTAATGTATATGTATTTATAACCTAAAAGATGGCAGTCTTTGGCTTCAGCCCCCACGCACATAGTGCGGGGGTGTTTGCAAGAAAAAAAGTGCATTTTTCACACTTAATCCAACGTCTTGGTCCTTTGAAGGAGGTGATAGCATAGACAAACTAGGCAACCGGACTATAATGCTTTATCACTTTCACTTAGCCATAGGAGCTCGATGGTGGGGCTACGATATAGCCCATAAAGGCACCGCGCTCTCCAAACTCGGGGTGCGTGTGTGCCTGACTGGGAAGCGGTCCTTCGTCAAAGCGGAGGAATTCTAAACATTCCAATGGTTGATCGAGTGGTTGACTAGTCTCTCGCTATATCATGACAATCAGTTTTCGGCTTTCTCTACTGAGGTGCTCGCCCGGCCGAATCGGGGCACAATCGCAGTAGTTCTCCTGGTGCCGCGTTAGCCGATGGAGCGGAACGTAAGGCGACAAAACACAGCAGCCGGGCAAACCCAACATTTGACCAAAGACATGATTCGGAGCTGATGCATATAAGGCCTAACTCGAGACGCCGAACACTCCCTAAGGTATTCAGACTTTATGATAACGGGCAAAAGAATGCCCTAAGCCCCTAGTGTCCAGGCACAGGCGAGAACATCTGACGCGGCCGATGCCAAAACGCCAGCCACCTCCTCGGTTATGGTAGGAAACCGGGGATGAGTATCAACAAGAGACAGTAAGAAAGGTTTACGTAGGGTCTGAATCTGAAAAGAATCCTTGTAATGGGTCCCTGCTGCACGTCTGCGCCTGTGTCTCCGTTGTGTTGTATCCTGGACGGGTGTAGCACGTGATTCATCTGTAAAAGAGAAGAACTTAGCTTGGAAAAAATATCGTGCAAAAGATGTATTTAAAACAGAGTATGATTTGGAAGATGAATAAAATTGAGCTTTATTGGCTCTCATTGTTTATACATGCAGCCCCTTGTAAAGAGGTATGCGGCTGGGAAGCCCCTTGTTTATTTTTGTCGGACTCGCCTAACCGTGTCCGAGGTCTAAATGACCTGTTTTTAGGGGCTTTGATCAGCAAGGTTGGATTAATGTGCAGCTGTCAAGGCAGTCTCACGTTTTCCGTGGTCGAGGAACACTCGGAGTTTTCCCTTTAATGAGATTATGCCGCATGGACCGGGCATTTTGAGTGTAAGAGACACGTAATGCGGTATTGCGTTAAAGCGGGCGAAAGCTTCGCGTCCCAGCAGTGCTTGATGGCCACTTTTAAATGGGGTGATATGGAAGACTAGCTTTTCGCGACAAAAGTTGTCGGGTGAACCGAACACAACTTTTAGTAGTATAGAGCCTGTACATTTGGCATAAAGGCCTGGCGTCACTCCTTTGAAGGAAGTGTTGTTAAGGCGAATTTTTGTAGGGTCTATCCCCATTCTGTGGATGGTGTCCTCGTATAGAAGGTTTATATCGCTTTCGCACAATTTATCACATGAAGTGAGTTCACTGTTTTGACCTCTAGTGGGAAAGTCTTCTGTGCTCCGGTCTGCTGCTTGTGGGATTCGTCATCGTCTTCGCTTGGTGTGTCGAGCCGCTTGTGTTCAACGTTAAGTCGGCCGGACTGCTTGAAGACCCAACAATCTCTGTGGGTATGGTTTGCAGGCTTCCCGGGGGTACAGTGGATTTGACATATCCTATCCAAGATTTTGTTTAGGTTGGATAGCTCATCACTGTTGTCCTTAAGGGGCATTGTTTTGTTATTCGGCTGAGGGCTTTTGAATTCGGCGTTAAGCGTCGTGCTATCTAGGCCGCTTTCCTTATTCCTGCGCTGATCTTTTCTGCGTCGTGATTTCCCATTTCCATCCCTGACCTAGGATGTACTCGGGTCACTGGTGCTCCATCTTGCTAGCCAGCTATCTTCCCCCGCGCAAAAGCGGGTCATGAGGCTTGTTAGTGCGGCCATTGTTCTTGGTTTTTCCTGGCCGAGGTGTCTGGCGAGCCATTCGTCTCGGACGTTATGTTTAATGGCTGCTAAGGCTTCGGCGTCCGGACAGTCGACTATTTGGTTCTTTTTGGTGAGGAACCTGTTCCAAAATTTGCGTGCTGACTCCCCTGGCTGTTGAGTTATGTGACTTAAATCGTCTGCGTCTGGAGGGCGGACATAAGTTCCCTGAAAATTTGCTCGAAACGCATCCTCAAGCTCTTCCCAACTTCCAATGGTATTTTCTGGGAGGCTTTTGAGCCAATGCCGAGCTGGCCCTTTGAGCTTGAGGGATAGGTATTTTATGGCGTGGAGATCATCTCCTCTAGCCATATGTATGTGTAGGATATAGTCCTCAATCCAGACTCCAGGGTCTGTTGTTCCGTCATATGCCTCTATGTTTACAGGCTTGAATCCCGCTGGAAATTCATGATCCAGCACCTCATCGGTGAAACATAGTGGGTGTGCGGCGCCCCTATATTTAGGTGTGCCATTATCTTCAGACACTCGGCGGGTTGTGTTGCTTTCAGGAGCCTTCTTTTTTGGCCCATAGATGGACCTGACCGGGCCATCCTTTATGCGGGGATCCTTGTTTGGATCGTCTGCCGGATTATGTGCGGCACCATTTGCCGCTCTTAGACTGTTATCTGGTCATCTATCCAGCCAGGCGGCCTCTTTCTTTTTTGACTGTTGGGGCTCTACGGCCTCGTCGTCAAATTCGGGCAATAGCTTGCGCTTCGGGTAGCTTTTTGCTTGTTGACTATCGCCGTATTTATCTGCGGTCTTGAGTACTTTGCTCCATCTCATTCTGATTACGTCTTCCGCCATTGTGAGCTTTGTCTTTTGCTTCTTCAAACTCCTTGCAGTGGCGACGAGCCTTCTGTGCAGGTTCTTATGCTTCGGTGATGTGTCCAGCGTGAGATCGTCTGGACTATTGTTTTCGCTAGGAATGGGATGCTCGTCCACTGGTTCGCCCTGCTCTACGGCTGGGTCACTATGGGTGCCGTCGTTGTCGAGGCGGGACTTCGGGCGGCGCTTGCGTCGCCGTTTTTGTTGTTTTTTGGGGGAATTATCTTTCGCTGCGTCCCGTTGTTCCTCGTTATCGCTTCCTTTTGGTGTATCCACCATATATACGTCGTGAGTTGAGGTGGCTTTCCGGTGCCCTGTAGGTGCTGGTTCTTGGTCGTCTCCGGCATCGTCGTCCATACCGTCGATGTCTTCGGAGTCGAAGTCTAGCATGTCGGTTAAATCGTCGACAGTGGCTACTAAGTGGGTGGTGGGTGGGCCTTGAATTTTTTCATCGTCCGCATCCCAACCGTCCTGAACGTAGTCCGGCCAGGGCTCTCCTAATAACGAGAGACATTTTAGCGAACTCAGGATGTCGCCAAAAGGCGAGTGTTGAAAGATGTCCGCAGCAGTGAACTCCATGATCGACGCCCAATCGGATTCGATTGGAGGGGGCGTGGGGGGTTCGGAGTCCGGCAAGGAGTCCAGCACCTTGGAGTCACGAGCTTCAGAAGGGATAAAGTCAGTATTTGGCTCTATCGCCGTAGAGGTTGCAGCCCCCGAGGCGGTGTCTAACCACCCGTCCTCGATCTGCACAACCGGCTCCGAATCGAGGGTCGGAGCAGACTCGTGTGCGGCCTCCAGGGCATCGTGCGGCAGCAGAGCTAAATCATGCCCATCGTGACAGTGCGGCGCGCTCGGTTGTTGCTCGAATCCTTTGAAGATCGAGTTTCCGCGGATGTCAGCCGTAGAGTTCAAACCTCCAAATCTGACCTGACGGCCAGGGGCGTAGCTTTCGATCTGCTCCAGATGGCCAAACGAATTGGCCTGCAGTGCAAAGCCGCCGAATATGAAGATCTGTCCGGGGAGAAAATTCTCACCCTGGACTGCGTCGTTGTTGATGATCGAAGGAGCCATCGAGCCAATATGTGATGACACAGAGGAACTCTCAATGAAAGCACCAATGTCGTGTCAAACCGGCGGATCTCGGGTAGGGGGTCCCGAACTATGCGTCTAGGTGGATGGTAACAGGAGACAAGGGACACGATGTTTTACCCAGGTTCGGGCCCTCTTGATGGAGGTAAAACCCTACGTCCTGCTTGGTTGATATTGATAATGTGGGTATTACAAGAGTAGATCTACCACGAGATCAAGGAGGCTAAACCCTAGAAGCTAGCCTATGGTATGATTGTTGTTATTGTTGTTGTCCTACGGACTAAAACCATCCGGTTTATATAGACACCGGAGAGGGCTAGGGTTACACAGAGTCGGTTACATATCCGTATCGCCAAGCTTGCCTTCCACGCCAAGGAAAGTCCCATCCAGACACGGGACGAAGTCTTCAATCTTGTATCTTCATAGTCTTGGAGTCCGGCCGACGATGATAGTTCGGCTATCCGGACACCCCCTAGTCCAGGACTCCCTCAGTCCCAATCCATTCATGCGATACCTTCAACCAAACGCATCCGTCGGAGGGAGTAGTTGTATTTATAAGTCGAGGGTGGGGCTTTTCTTGTGCGGTAGGCAGGGCAGTTACGCCTAGTCGGTTTGATAGAGACGCGAGAAGACGAGGGAGTAGGCTGCTGCAAACATAGGGCTGTGTGATTTGACAGCGAGTTACTGTTTGACAGGTGGGGCCCCGTGATTTGACTTGCCATTATCATTTTAACTGCGGTGCTACGACCGGCGTGAGTCTCCCGATTCCTGACCACCTCCATACAGGTGCCTCTCCTAATGCTCCACCATGTAGTAGTAGAGGCTAGCTCTTCCATGAGAGCCCACTTCTCCACTTTTTCCTTGCCTCTCTTTCCTCCACATATGCAAAAATGCCATGTAAAGTGCACCCTCCGTCTAGGTGTGTAAGTCATCTTACGAAAATCAAATAATCCCAAAACACTTAGGCGCGGTGCATTAACTTCTACCTCGTTTCTTGTTTCTTGACATATCAACCAATAAGAGATAAAGGGTGTGCATGCTTTTAATGACTTGAGACTATCAAACACGACATGCAGTGGTTAGTTCATTGCATGCAATACTATTAATTAGCAAATAAGCGTTAACGTTTCCCGTTTTCTCCTCCTCCTTGGTCACGGTCCACAGCCTAAGATGGTATTGTACTTACTTGCTCCTACAGGTGCTTAAGCTTGCCACATAGGCATAAAGTCTGATGTGGCAAGTTAATCAAGAAGAGAGAGACTAGTTTGGTGACCGAAAGAAGAAATGGTGCTAAGCGCGTGTACCTAGGTGAAAAGACAATTTTGAGTCTATAGCTAATTAAATGAAGCAAACTTAGCAACACCATTTCATTGGAAGAGGTCACTCCTTGGCAAATGCAATAAATACTAGTACTCCCTGTGTCCCATTATATAAGAACGTTTTTGACACTACACTAGCTAGTGTCAAAAACGTTCTTATATTATGGGACGGAGGGAGTACGAAGAAAGATATAGAGAGGAGTAAAAAAATACATTTATAGCCAACCTTAGAGCCAACCTTGTTGTAGTATGAGTGACTAAGTGATGACTATGTATGACATGCCAACATCAGATAGCCTAACGCACCGTGTTAAATCTCCAAGGGCACGACCACGCGAGCGATGCGACGGTCGTGGTAGGCGCGACCATGATACGGGCTGCTGGCAGCCCTTGGATCTGAGATCAAACGGTCGCATGCTAAGTTGCTGAAAATTTTAAGAATAACCCTCCAGGATAGGATATTCACCCATAGGTCTAGAATCACGCCATGCAACCGTTCGATCTCAGATCCAAGGGCTCTCGGAAGCCCGTATCATGGGAGAATGGAAAGCCACTACCGTGCCGTTCGCATGCTGGCAGTTCGCTCCTACTCTTTCCCGCACGTCCTTTAATACTACGGCGGTTCGCTCCTAGTCATCCCGTCCATTCACATTACGGCAGTTCCACTAATCCTAACCCTCCTCCCAAATCCATAGTGTCCGAAATCTCCCCGATCGGCGGTGAGTACAAGGTTAGAACCATCACCGGCGATGAGTTCAACGTCATCTACACCTGTACTTCCACGACGGTGAAAGGATGCCTTTCTCGCTTCAGACGCATGTTCAAAAACTCACATGATGAGTGGGTCGCTGGGCTACATGTTGAGTACACCACAGCCCTGGAACGAGAGAAGGATCTAAAGGACGAAGAGAGGAAGAAGCCCGCCGTGATCCAGGTTTGCGTACATAAAGTTTGCTTGGTCTACCACATATGCCATGCCGACGTTGAGTGCCAGGATTTTAAGAACTTCCTCGAGGACAAAACAGTCAAATTCGTTACTGTAGACTTTAAGAACGACAAAGAAGTCCTGCGTCGGATAGGCCTCGTTGTAGGCAACCCCTTTGACCTCCAGAAGAATTGGCTGGTGCCCTCTCGTCGGCCCTCAATGCTGACCCTGGCAGGAGCCATGGTTCATCTTTCGTACCGCAAACTGGAGAAACCTCATTACACGTTTCATCGTCATGCATGGCAGCGGAATGTGCTAGATATAGACCACATCCAGTATGCTGCAATGGATGGCTACCTTTGTTTCAATATCTACAAGGGTTGGATGAAGAGCAACAGCCAAGTTGGCGGTTCAAGCAAAGAAGTATCGGCCAAGAGGAAGAGGGACAAGGACGAGGTCGAGGACGTGGTGAGGACTCCGAGTAAGGTGGTAGTGACGTTGCTCATGGAGGTTCTAAACTTCTAATGCAGTATCTACCGGATTAGTTGCATAGTTTAATTTCAGGTGTGCTTAATTTAATTTGAGGGGTGTGTTGTGCTGAGCCCCCAGCAGAAATATGTTATGTTTCTTCTCGTTACTTTAACTCTTCAGTATGTACATACTAGTACTAGTATTTCTTTAATAGAATTTAGCACCCCAATTAAGCACGTACTAGCTCTTTTAATAGTACTATATGCATAATTTGGTGACGAGCGCTCTCTATATGTACCACCTTTTTTTAAAATTTCAATTTTTGCTCCATGGCGCAATCCATCGATAGTGGAGTACTACTGTACAAAAGTATACATTTTTAAAAGGTAGCATACTATTCATCACGTATATATATATATAGCTAGTTAAATTCTCAACCTAGAACGACGTGCATGCCATGTAGTAACCGTTCCGGAGGAAGTATAGTAAAAATGAAGTGATTTTACCCAGCGATCGGCGGGGGAGCATGCCCTGTCATGCGGTCCCACGTGTCATGATGTACCAAGGCGATGCGTGTGTCCCTCTTGAGGTAGAAGCAATACTAGTACATGGTTTGAGATGATGTCCAACCAAAGTGTGAAATAATGGTTGCTTTGTCCGTCTGGGAAGGTGCGGCATTGTGATTTGAAGTCTCATTGCTCATTACTAACACTGGGCCGGTACGAGTGGGGTGCGTCCCCCTGCTGTTCTGCACTGTTATTTCATGCTTGACACGTCGACCCGGTTGCTATATGTCCCACATGTCGGCGACAGGAAGTACAAAATTCATGAAAGGGAGCGTTGACGGAGGAGTATACTACAGAATTCATGAAAGGGAGCGACTTAGTTTTGGAAAAATCTGTTTTTACGGAGTACGTACCCACCAGGGTTTATAGGGCTCATCTAAAAAACATTCGTTTTATGGAGTAGTAGTACCGTTACATGTTGGATTTCTAGGTGCGTTAGATCACCCGACGCAAGCAGTGTCAAGAGGAAACTAACCAATGCATGTACAAGTTCATGGAAATTTAGTGGTCATTCGTGCATTCATTCTAATTAATGCCTCGGTAAACATAACTTCTTGAGAAAAACGAGCGTACTGTGCAAACTACGAAATTAATTCCACCACTCACCGTCTACCTTGGTTGGAGAGATTTTGAAATTGAGCCATAAACTGGAAAGGAGGGAGTAGTAACTTTTGTCTCGATTACTATTTGTGGCCTTGTATAGATGCAAAATGTATTTTTTTATAGTGGCCTTTTATAAGTAAATAGAGGGAGTACTAACCAAAGTACGTAGTAGGGACGAGGAGTAAACGGAGGGAGTAGTAAAATTTTCTCCTCGTGCTGTGAGCCACCGCGCGCGTGGGCGAGGGAGCGGGCGTAAAGGCGTACAGTAGTACTCCAGCATCACCTCATCCTGCGAGCCACCGCGCCCGTGGGCGGGGGAGATGACGTACTAAGCAAGTTTCGCCTCGTTCTGCGAGTTGACGGGACACATCAAAAGTACCCCACATGGTTTGCCTCTTTTTTTAATTTAACATAACATGTCAAGTCGCAATTTGTTTGTTCACCCGTGGTAGACGATCCTCCCTCCACCAAGTGGACAACTAGTACACGTGCCAAATTACCACATGGGATGCCTTTTTCATACAGAAATGAGCTCCACCGTGTACCCGCGCGGGTATGGTTGGGAAAGAGACGGGAGTACATGCGCCGTGCGTGCACCTCTTCTCTTCGTGCATGTCCCCCACATACGTGGGTGTGTGTGAGAGAGATACAAACCTAGACATAATGTGCCGTCCATCCCCATGCCTCCGCCCAGTCCGACCACCAGTCACCACCACGGCACCACGCCCCATTCCTCCTCACCTTATCTCTCATATTTCTCCCTCCATTTTTATATACAAGGGGCCACTATCAAAATTACAATTTGCAGATATACAAGGCCACTAACACTAATCGATGCAATATTAATGGTGTTTGCCTCGTGGTACAAGCAAAGGAGGACATTAATTATCCCTTGCATGCATGCCGGAGTTTGTAAAAAATGCATCTTGATGTTCCGTGCAATGCATGGGCATCTTGCTAGTCCATGAAAACAACACATGGCAAAATTCCACGGCGAACGAGGGATTTGAATCTGTTGGGAGGGGCTATTTGGATCTTGCCCGGGGTAGCCAAAATATTGGCGACCCTTTTGTCCACCGGTGCCTTTGCCATAGATGAACGAGGAACGGCTCGGGTGCTCATGCTGTCATGCATCCTCCAGCGCGCACGTTGGAGACGAGCTTGCACGAGCTGCGTTTTTTTGTCCCACAACACCGCCCGAGCCGCCCGCAGACCGATCGGCGACCCGCAAATTACGCCATCCAATCGTAGCCGCACACATTATGACAGCAAATCAACCAACCGAACGAAATTCACGCAAACACGTAGACAAACTGATACTCATTCACGCAACCACCAGAGTATTTCATATAAACAACGACGTAAATCATATAAAATACCAGATTTTCACACAAACATGACAGATTTCATTACATTCAAATGAACTATGCGGTGCTAGTTCTGGACAGAACAGGTATATAATACATGGCCTAAATCGTCGCCCGCCAATCGATTTGTGTTCCTCATGTCCGGCAGCACGATCACCGAACTGCCAGGAGCCCCAAAGGTATATGCTTCAGCGCAAAGGATGGCTCGCTTCCCCACTTCCCAACTGATATCATTGACCTCTTCCGGTGACTACTTCGCCATGGCCGGCACCGGCTCGAGTTCATCCTAACATTGACCTCTTCCGTGGAGCCCATGCGGGGTCGATGAAGGTCCTCGCAACAAAAGGATACGGCAAGACACCTGCTGTGTACGCCGGCGTCGCCGCCACGGTGGCCTTCAAGGGACCCAAGCGGCGGCGGCCTCCCGTGTTCTACTTCTTCTCGATGATGGCGGCGGACGCGGAGGCGCTGGCCACCGACTCGTCGCTCTCCGCGCACCCGGCTTCTATTGCTGCTTGCATGGCGCGGCCGCTGGCATGGGAGTCTCGGCCACAGAAACGGGAGACGCAGTACGAGGCGACGGCGTGGACGGTAGCAACGAAGCCCGTGCGCCGCTCCTCGTCGAGCTGGCCTGGAGTGGCGAGTTGCTGAACCGCGCGCTGGCTTGGGGCGGCAACTGGGTCCGTCGAGCGAGGGAGGGAGGTGGATCAACGAGCTGCATAGCTCGTATCCGGCGGGCTACCCAGCCGGCTTGGATGCGGAATAACTACTCTTCGTAAGCCATTGTAAGAGTGGACAAAATGGTGGAGGAGATAGGGGAGCGGCGGAGGTGTGCGATTCTTGGACGGCATTTGGCCTCGTTTAAATAGGAGATTAACTAGACGGCGGACGGGAGGAGCTCGGCCGGCGTTGCGTTTAACGCCGGCCCGTTCATGAACGGACATGTGTCCAGAGTGGGTTTCTCGGCTTCCACACGGGCGGGTTTCATGGAGGCGTTTGAATGCGGCACGGAGGCGTGTTCAGCCGGGCGTGCCGTGAGTGGCGCCCACGACTCTGACCTAGGACACCGCGCCGTTCTTCCACTGACATGTGGGTTCTTTGGGTGCATAGCCTGCATGAGTGACCCAACGCAGGCAGCGCACAGCAGAGGAACCTTTGGTGGTCCAGGGCAGTCAGAAGCGGGCATTTCATAAACCGATGATTGTTCATTGAGTGTGATGTCATCTTTTTCATGTAGTTAAGCGTGTGTCTTGCGTCGTGTGCTGTGTGCATGCAGGCGTGCGAGTGTTGCGTGCATGCAAGGGTGTGTTTCAGTGTTGCATGCATGGGTGCATACGTGCAAGGGTGCGTTTCAGTGTTGCATGCATGGGTGCCTACGTGCGTGTGTTCGTGCGTGCATGTGTACGTGTCAGTGTTGCACGCCAGCATGCATGCGTGTGTACGTTACGTGTACGTGTCAGTGTTGCACGCCTACATGCGTGCGTGTCTTGCGTGTGTGGATGTGTACGTGCGGGGTGAGGCTACACGTCAGTCGACTGACTTTTTCATCTCTGGTCATTAGATTTTCCATCCATTGGATACGAAATCAAGGGCCTCCAGTTTATCATCAAACTTCACCCCCCCCCCTTCGAGCCGCCAGCCACCACCGGCCAAACCGCCCGCCCCCGCCGCTCGCGGCTGGCCCGCCCTCCCCAAAACCACTCCCCACCGCCGGTCCGCCGCTGCACCTTCGAGAGAGTGGGCCAGCATATATGATCTTGAGATTTTACGAAGTCACCATAGGTGCCTCGTAGTCGAGTGGAACGCCTCCTCCCACTGAATGTACATCGCCGGAAAATACTGAAATTAACACATGATAAATGCGAGCACCGGGACTTTAACCTTGGTGGGCTTGAGAAACCACCGGGTTACAAAATGTATGTGGTGATCGTTATGAGCTTATTCTGAAGTCCAGTGACCATATCGTGCTTTCGCTTCAAATACAATGACCGTAAGTGTCGTCAACAAAATACGGAGCACGCATCAAATGCAAAGTCCGTCAGTGTCATCAACAAAATATGGAGACGTATCGTGAGCTAGATACCATGGTACTATTGTATATGCTTATTTTCTTAGTGGCCGATTGCGTGTGTGGTGTGGTGGGCACATCATTTCTAGTTGTGGTGGGTCAACATGAAGACTCATGGGTCGGTTCCATCCTGCGCCACATATAGGTTGGACCAAGACGTGTTATACGGAGACCCATGTGGAGGACTAGGCGTACAACACGAAGCTACCATAGTCGCGGAGGACTCTATCCCCACTGGTGATAAGCCGACTATATATGATTTGTAACCCTAGGCCCTTAGTATGTTATACAAGCTTGGGGGCTTGTTCGTCGATAGTATACACACACGCACAATGCCTGGTATTCACATGTACTTTGTACACACCCCTAACACTAATATACAGTACCAGGAGTAGGCTCTTTCTTCAACTGCAAGGGTCCGATCCGAACTAGGGTAAAACTTTGCCTCGTATTACCATCCAGCCTAACAGCCAGGAATATCCTACCGAATGATATGATGAAATCATATCTGCCAACTACTATTAGAGAGGTGTGTCGGGGGGGGGGCAATGTGTGCGAGAGAGGCCTAAAGATAATGTGCGTGCGGGAGACACATAGGCACATATATGTGCTTATAGAGGGCTAGTAGAGACCGTGCATGTGTATATATGCATGTGAGAGAAATAGTGTTTTCCAACTGAGATTAGTGAAAAGAGTGGTACATAGTAGTTAGAAAGAGAGATAGAGAAACAGAGAGAGCATGTGCGTGAGACACCCCGACACCCTGAGAGAGATTGTGAGCATGTGTGAAAGAGAAATGCCGATGCATATAAAGTGTGTGCACTTATGCGTTAGATAGAGAGATATCTACGTGTAAAAGGCGGTTCTACGCATTAAATTAAAATATAAATGGCATTATTATTTTTGGATGAGATCATGAATTTTGCAAAATTGTGTATGGACGAAAATCGGTCTATCAGACACCCATACTCTATTGAATTCTAGCATGTGCATGTGTTTATTTCATATTATCGATCCATAGAGTGAGAGCGGTTTGAAATACAGGCAATGGATGCTTTTGTAATTCATATATAAACATTAATTAGTGCACTCCATCTTGTTAGTGTGAAGCACTTTATACGTTTGTCACTTGCATGGATACATTCCAAATTGCTAGCTACGGAATAAAATACATGTCGAATTCAACATAAAGGGGGTTTCGAAGATTCGAATTCATAGGAAGTGCATTCATCTATTTGAACCCGAAATAATGGCATTTGTAAATCACATGTAAAAGGGGGCATCAATCTTTGTTGTGAGTTTGAACATGGTATATATATTCATACGCATATCTAACTTTCTTTTTTGGAACGAAGGAGATTATACCTGGAACCATGCATGAACTGAGGTAAGTTGCATATTTTTTAATATATATACTCGTGTACAATGTATATTAAAATGTACCCCCTCCATTCCAAAATAATCGTAGCTTTAGGATTTTCAAGAGTAAAGATTTGTGAAGTTTGACAAATCCTGAAAGTTCAATTCAAGAGAACCGAAAACGTTAATGCTTCTGCTCCCAAATATTGAATGAAGCGCCAAATAGGCCTCTGGTCACCCGAAACCGCGCGAGACTAATGTTTTGGTGGTAGGAAATTACTGTCCTGAATCTGGCCCGTGTAGCCTATCGGCCTGATGTCCGAAGGTCTAAACCGGGGTAGGTTTGTAACTTCACCAAGACGCTAGTCTCAACCGCCTCCGAGAAGCATTCATACACCATGGGCGCCTAAACACCCATGCGCTTGGCCGAAATCTATCCCGCCCACATTTGGGACACCTGACATGACTGTCCTACCCCCAACCCGCAATATGTCCGAAATTTTAGATGGGGGCAAAGTTTGTAACTTTCCCCAAATTTCAAACAAGCGCGTCTCAAACCGAAACATTGTTCCCCCTTAGTTCCCCGCCTCCCTCCGTTTCCCCTTTCATACTCCATGGGCGCGAAAACGCCCTCTCCACCAGCCGCGAAACCCCAACCTCCTCCGTCCTCCACCCCATAGCGGCCAATCCACCGTCGCCCTCCTCCATCACGCCGGAGCCGGTACCCCGACGTCATCGTCCAACGCAACCGCAACCGCAACGCCCTCAAGGACTTAGCAGCTGAAGCCGAGGCAGAGCTGCCTCCACGACACCGACGCCGACGTGCGCCGTACCAGAACCACTCGACCATGCCGTCATGCGCCTCACTGCTGTGGCTCCACTATCGGAACCGTCCACCGCACTGGAGCTGTTCCCGCTACGCTGTAATTCACCGCATCGGATCTGCTTCCCCGCTGCCGATAGACGGCCACCGCACCACACTCAACAACTTGGCGATGGGTTCGTCCAAGGCTGCACCGTCCTCCACAGCTTCTGGTTTCCGGCAAACAACAAGATCGTTGGAAAAACAGAAGGAGGACACAGCACTGCCAGCAGAAAGAGGTACTCCTCTTCCCTTATTCGTGCAAATATTACGTCTCCGCTCACACTGTATTCATCCCACGAAAGAAACTAGTTGAGCACTTCTTACTGCATCTTCTTCGTGATACTAAATGCACAAGGTTTCCTCCCTTTTACTATTTCACCTTTGCTAGAGGTCAGTAGCCCGCGTAGATTTCAATTTAGGGTCAGTTGAACCGCAATTAAAAGAAACAACACCCGCTTAGGCGCACGGAGCACCTAGTCTGCCTGTTCCCCGGGGAAGCGGCGCATCGGTGTCTATCATAGGGGTGTGGGGCGCAGGAGCTGCTTGCGCCCGATCTGGAGGTCGGTGGGGCTTGAATGGATGGCCGGGGGGCGGTGCCAAGCACGACGGTGCGATGAGGTCGAGGGGAGGGCCCAGGCAGGGGAGGAATACTGGGCTGATGGTCGCTGGCATTTCGAGGAAGATCGTCAACACTGACTGGCTGGAGGTAGATGAAGGCGATCTCCCCGTTCTTTGTACATCGGACGGTGCAGAAAAAATGGACTGACGTATTTGCTTTCAGTCGACTATTATTTTCATAGAATCCAGTAGTAATTGAGTGTGCCATGCATGTTGTAGAGCTATCATATGTCTCCCATCGTTTATTTCTCACCGACCTGCTATCTGCTACCTTTACACTGTACTAATTGTGCACACATTTCACTCATACTCACTCTATTGTTTTTTTATGCATGGGTATTTCAGACTCTGACGCAGTGTTGATGAATGCAGAAAAGAAGAGACAGAAGTCGCTCCAGTGTAATTCAAAGATAAGCAGTAAGCGTTTCAACGCTCTAATGGGTGCAGCGTCAGCAGTTGGAGACAGTAAAAGTAGCTCTACAGTTGATGATCTCAATTGCCACACACAACCATCCCAGGTGCTTGCTTTAACTTCGCGCTGTCAAATGTGGTTGCATGTTGCATATGGTGTCTAGCTTGTATTGCTTCCAATTTGGTTAAATTGCATCTGCTTACTTTACACATTATACCTTTGATAATGACATGCCTTCTTGTTTTTGATACATACTACATATGTCTATTAACCATGTTCGTACATCAAACTAATGCTCTTTTGTATCCCTCGTCAATCACTTATGATGAGACAGTCACCCGGGTGGGTTACTGTGAGACGCCCTACTCGTTTAAAGAGTGCAGAGTCATCCTCCCCACATGATTCACAAGAAACAGCAAGGCTAAATGATGATAGTCAACGTAGCTCTCTAGTTGATCACAGCAATTCCCCCACACCACCATCACAGGTGCTTGCTCTTACTTGGCAGTGTGATATGTGGTTGCATGTTGCATATGGTGTCTACCTTGTAACGCTTCTAATTAGGGTAAATTGCATCTGCTTAGTTAACACATTATACCTGTGAATATGACATGCCTTCCTGTTTTTGGTACATACTACGTCTTTCTATTAACCATGTTCTTACATCAAACTACTTCTCTCGTGTATCCCTCATCAATGCTCCTAATTTGTTAAATTGCATCTCCTTAGCTTACAGATTATACATGTGAATATGACACGCCTCCCTGTTTTTGGCACATACTACATCTGCCTATCACACCATGTTCTTACATCAAACTACTGTTCTTGTGTATCCTACGTCTATAGCTTATGATGAGACAGTCACACACGTGGGTTAACATGAGACGCAATACTCTTATAAAGAAGGCAATTTCATCCTCTCCACATGATTCTCAAGAAACATCAAGCCTAAATGAAGATATTGAACGTTGCTCTGTACCTGAAGACAACACTTCCCCTACACCACCATCACAGGTGCTTGCTCCAACTTCGCAGTGTGATATGTGGTTGCATGTTGCATACGGTGTCTGCCTTGTAATGCTTCTAATTAGGGTAAATTGCATCTTCTTAGTTTACACACTATACCTATGAATATGACATGCCTTCCTATTTTTGGTACACACTACATCTATGTGTTAACCTTGTTCTTACATGAAATTACCTCTCTTCTGTATCCTGCATCAATTACTTACGATGAGTCACCTTTATTCATTGCATATTGCATATTATTTCTAGCCTGTTGCCATGTATTGCTTCTAATTTGGTCAAATACATTTGTTAGGGCACCCTTTTAATTTGGCAGAGTGATATTGGTTTCATCCTTCATATGGTTTCTAGCTTGCATCGATTCTAACAAGTTCAAGCACCTTGTTCTTAGTTTACACTTTATACATCATACATGTCGATATGTCATGCCGTCCTGTTTTTCATACATATTCCATCCTCCTATCATGCGGCTGCCTTACATGAAAGTAGTGTTCGTCAGTATCATGCATAAATAAGTTCTGAAGAGCAAATTTTATTCCTTTTTCTTGTGGGTTTGACTTGACAAGGCAAAATCAAGAAAGAGGAAGGAAAAGAGTAAGGAAGGCGATGATGGTGGTCCTCTGCAGCAATGTAAACGGAGCATCTGTACCGATGCTCCTTGTACTGATAGTGCATTACATGGTCCAAGTCTCCGCTCCCCTACTCCACCATCCAAGGTGCTTGCTCTAACTTGGCAGTGTGATATCTGATTGCATGTTGCATATGGTGTCTAGCTTGTATTGCTCCTAATTAGTGTAAACTGCATTTGCTTAGCTTACACATGATACATGTGAATATGACATGCTTTCCTGTTTTTGGTACATACTATATCTGTCTATCACACCGTGTTCTTACATGAAACTACTCTTCTTGTGTATCCTCCATCAGTCACTTATGATGGGACACCTTTAAGTTGGCAGTGTGATATTGGTTTGCGTCTTGAATATGATTTCTAGCATGTATTGCTTCTAGTTTGATGAACGCCACCTATGATGAGACCGTTTTAACTTGGCAGAGTGATATTGATTGCACCTTCCATATGGTGTCTTGCAGTGTTTCTAATTTGTTGAAGTGCCTTCTGCTTAGTTACCACATCATAGGTGTGAATATGTTAAGCCGTCCATTTTTTTGTACATATTCCATCCTCGTATCATGACTTTGCCTTTCATCACAGTAGTGTTCGTCAGTATCATGCATGAATGAGTTCTAAAGAGCGAATGATATTCCTTTTTCTTGTCGGTATGACCTCACAATGCAAAATCAATAAAGCTGAAGGAAATTGGCAAGGCATTGGATGATGGTGGTCCTTCTGAGCAACTAAAACGGAGGTTCTCTACAGATTCTACTCCGCCATCCTCCCAACAAGATTCGCAAGACAACGCAAGGCTAGACAGTCAACGTAGTTGTGTAGATGATGAGCACATCTCCCCTACTCCACCATCACAGGTGCTTGCTCTAACTTGGCACTATTATATATGGTTCCATGTTGCGTATGACGTCTAGCTTGTATTGCTTCTAAATTTGTTGAATTGCATCTGCTTACTTTACACATAATGCCTGTGAATATGACATATGTTCCTGTTTCTACATCAAACTACTATTCTTGCATATCCCACATCAGTCACTTATGATAAGGCACCTTTAAGTCGCCACTGTGATATTGGTTGTGTCTTGCATATGATTTCTAGCATATACTGCTTCTAATTTGTTGAAACGCCATACAGTTTGAACTTGGCAGAGTGATATTGGTTACATCTTTCATATGGTGTCTAGCTTGCAGTGCTTCTAATTTGTTGAAATGCCTTCTGCTTAGTTACCACATCATAGGTGTGAATATGTCACACCATCCTGTTTTTCATACATATTCCATCCTCGCATCATGTGTTTGCCTTTCATCCGAGTAGTGTTCGTCAGTATCATGCATGGATGAGTTCTGAAGAGCGAATTTTATTCCTTTTTCTTATCGGTTTGACTTCACAATGCAAAATCATTACAGCTGAAGGAAATTAGTCCGGCAGTGGATGATGGTGGTCCTTCGGAGCAAGTCAAATAGGGGGTCTCTACAGATTCTACTCCGCCATCCTCCCAACAAGATTCGCAAGACAACACAAGGCTGGACAGTCAACGTAGCTGTGTAGATGATGAGCACATCTCCCCCACTCCACCATCATAGGTGCTTGCTCCAACTTGACACTATTATATGTGGTTACATGTTGCGTATGATGTCTAGCTTGCATTGCTTCTAACTTTAATTGCATCTGCTTACTTTACACATAATGCCTGTGAATATGACACGTGTTCCTGTTTCTAGAACATACGTGTACGCGATGAGCACATCTCCCCTACTTCACCATCACAGGTGCTTGCTCTTACTTGGAACTGTTATACGTGGTTGCGTTTTCCGTATGATGTCTAGTTTGTATTTCTTCTGATTATGTTGAATTGCATCTGCATAGCTTACAACTTATACCTTTAACGATCACTTACCCACAAGACACATTTAACTTGGGACTGTGATGTAGGTTGCATCTTAGATTGTCTTCTAGCTTGTACTGCTTCTAATTTCTTGAAATGGCACTTATGACGAGACACTTTTTACCTGATAGAGTGATATTGGTTGCATGTTCATATGGTGCCTAGCTTTCATTTCTTCTAATTTTGTTGAAATGCCTTCCGCTTACTGTTTTTTCATACATATTCCATCCTCCTATCGTACGTGTGAATATGAAACGATGTCTTTTTTTGTATATATTCCATCCTCCTGCGCTTGCCTTACATCAAAGTAGTGTTCGTCTGTATCATGCATCAACCAGTTATGTAGAGCTAATTTTATTCATCTTCTTGTGGTTTTGACTTCATAAGGCAATATCAGAAAATAGGAAGGAAAAGAGTAAGTTAGGGGATGTTGGTGGTACTCCGCACCGACGCAAACAGAGACTCTCTAGATTTGCCACTGCTACTGCTAATGAAGTTGAAGTCCCAAGTCTACATGATGAGTTCATCTCCCACACTCCACCATCGCAAGTGCTTGCTCTAAGTTGACAGTGTGATAATTGGTTTCATGTTGCATATGTTGTCTAGCCTGTATTTCTTCTATTTTGATTAAATTGCACCTGCTGAGTTTATACGTTATACATGTGCATATGACATGGCTTTCTGTGTCTAGAATACACTTCATCTATCTATCATACCATGTTCTTACATCAAAGTACTACTGTTGTGTATCCCGCATCAGTAACTCATTATTGGACGCTTTTAACATGGCAGTTTGATAGTGGTTGCATCTTGCATTGATTTCTATGTAGCTAATATTGGTTGTAATATTGGTTCTAATTTTTCGAATTGCCACTTATGAAAAGACACTTTTAACTTGGCAGAGTAATATTGGTTGCATCTTTCATATGGTGTCTAGCTTGCATTACTTCTATTTTCTTGAAATCCTTCTGCTTAGTTTGCACATCGTAGCTGTGAGTATGTCGTGCTGTCCTATTTTTCTTACATATTCCATCCTCATACGGTTGTCTTACATCAAAGTATTGCTTGTCTGTATCATGCATCAATGAGTTCTGAAGCGTGATTTTATTCTTTTGTGTTGTGGGTACAGCTTGACATGGCAAAGTCAAAAAGAGCAAGGAAAATAATATAGTAGGGAGTGCTGTTACTCGTCGGGTGAAACGGAAAAGGCTCTGCCAGCGAGATTCTGCTGGTACTTATAGTGTAGTAGAAGGTCCGAGTCCACCGGCTAAATCTACAAACACAGTATCACCTGCTCCACCAGCTGCAGCATCCGCTTCAATTGTACCATCATCTCAACCAGTTCCTCGTTCGTTTGCTCCAAAACTGGCCAGTTCCCGAGCTGCCTTCACACCTAACACTACTTCCGAAGCACTGTTGACACAACAGGACTTGGCAAGATCAGATGAACCTCATGAGCATCAACACCAAGACGGTACCTGACCGAGTCAAGTTGCAGTTGCATGCTCCTTTATATGTACTCTCACAGTTTGATGTACACTAACACTTTCCATATTCGTTGTTGAACTAGCACCACGGCGCAAGCGGAAACAGACATCAGGGATAATGCTTGACAGATTAACAAAATCTAAAGGAGGAAGAATGGAGATCCATTTTGAGGCAGGTTTAAAAAGGCCACGTGATGCTACAGAGTCAGCCAAGTTAGTATCAGAGGCAGCCGTTGCCGTTAGGTGTCATGCGTGTATCCTCCCAACGTGGATCCAGTACAGGAATGAGAAAGACAATACCCAGTTTAACACCTTCCTTGACCATTTATCTGTAAGTAATGTTATTCATCGCAATTAGTAATATTGTCTTGCTCTGTCCCATACTTTCTAGCTTCCTCCTAATAAGACTCACATTCTTTTTCAACAGATGAGGTTCAAGTTGGATCCGAAAGATGATGCAACTAAACAAGCATACACTCATGTTTTTCAGTCTGCTCTGCGACAGTATCGGTACCACCTTAGAAAATCTCACTTTGAAGGCAAGGCTAACAATGAAATCGCCCAAACATCTCCAGTGGAATATATTACGGATGAAGATTGGACAGCCCTCGTTAAACACTGGTCTGATCCAAAGTATCAGGTAGGCTATATGTATTTGATCAGACCACATATTGAACTTGTATTTATGTATGTGCCTTACAAGTGTATCTTCTTCTAGGCTAACTGTTCGAAGAACAAAACCAACGGTTCTAAAGTGAAATTCCAACAGACAACAGGATCTCATAGCTATATTGCACACTGCGAGGCTCTTGTAAATAGCTGCTACTTCCTTCTTTTTTTGTGGCATATTATCGTATCTATATTGACTTGTTCCAAATATAGCAGAAAGCCCGTGTGGACCAAAAAGAACCTGAACCGAATGCAGTGCAAATCTTCAAGGATTGCCACACCAGCAAGATGAAGGGCATGAGCACACCAGTTCAAGCCACTGTTGTAAGTCCTTACTCCTCCTACCTTGAACCGATTGGTACTGTGATGTGTTCATTTAACTACTTGGTTTGCAGCCAATCTCAGTTACTCTGTTCACTTTTATACACAGTTTTCTTAAACGTATCATTTCACCTTACATGGTTTAAAAGAGATGAAGGATATTCTTTTGGTCTTGATCTGTAATCTAGTTGTTATGTTCACGTGCGCACACAATGATAAAATATCCTGTTTGTTTTATATCTGTTTGCCCATGATATGAATGATGTCATACTATGTTCATCCTACTTTAAACCATGTCTCTTTATCCTTAGATGTCAACGAATGTGAGGAAATAGACAATACAGTAGGCATGCTACATGGACATATGTTCCAAAAGTTATTTTAATATGTAGTTGGCACTACAATACATGCTAATGTATTACAGTAGTTCACCAAAATAATTTATGTATAAACGTTTAACCTACTTTGTTTGTTTTTGTCTCATTAGTAACTCACTAGTACACTAATCTACAAGTTCAAACTTTCAGGAAGCTATGGAACAAATGATTGAACAGCCACAACCACCTGAAGGTGGCGAGGCTACTACAGGCACAATGTCACCTCTTGCTGCAGTGCGTCAGTATCTCTCCACTAACAGTGCAAAAAGCACCTTCCTGTGTAATTCAAGGTTGGTTGTCAAGGTAACCTCGTCCAAATCGCCTACTGAACAAAATCTTCCAACTAGACAGAGTGATATATCTGTGCTCCAGACACAAGTCCAACCCCTAATGGACGTTGTTTCGGAAACAAGAATAGTGGTTGAGAAATACCGTCAAGATATGAATGGTTTTGAAACCAGACTATCAGACATTCGCTTCACTGTTGAAGAGCAATGGCGGAAAAAAGGTGGAGATCGTGCTGCTCCATCAGATTCTACAGCCTGAAACATTAGCACTCAGGTCAAATGATCTGTGCTTCTATACATCTGATGGTGCTTTTATCTGGAAGGACTGTAAACTTTATGCTAACAGGCCTTTTGTTTTATGATTGGAATTTATTTTGTTGTGATACAACATTTATGATGCTGCCACCGGCTGCAGTAATTATGACGCTATTTTTGTATAGTGTAGGTTTATCTTAGTAATGTATTCAGACGAAAGCTTCATAGGAGCCCAACATGCCAACATTTGTCGGGCCCATTCCAATTGGGCTAAAAACGATTACGGGCTGAAATTGGAATGTAGCCCACTAAAAATATCTGGGCTTAAATTAGCATAAGCTTTCAAATTTTTCTGGTAGGCCTGTGCCCATAGTGGGCCTTTAACAGGCCTAAACATAATTTGGGCCCTCAGTAAAAGTAGGCCGTTTACATGTGTAAATATGTTGAGCCCATAAAAAACATGGGCCTTTAATAGACCGAAAGTGAGATTGGGCCCTGATTGTGCCAAATAACGCACTGCACTTAGCAGGCCGAAATGGTGGCCCATTTACGATGTGGATATTTGACAGGCCGAAATTCATACGGGCCGTAAATGCGCCGACCTAATACACGGGCCTTTAACAGTCCGGAACTTCGGTCGGGCTAGATTATCGTCATTTTTATATAGGCTGTTAATGGGCCCGATATGACGTTGGGCCACATATGGCCCATGGTTTACGTCCGGCATTAACGGGCCGAAAATGACAACAGGCCTAAAGTGGGCCAAATCTATAGTGGGCCTCTAACAGGCCGAATGACAGACCTGGCCGAATATGACCCAAATCCTTCATGGTCGTTTATCGGCCGAAAGTTTTGATGGCCTGTAAATGGCCCCAAATGAAGTCGGACCTTTAACAGGCCGGAAGTACACCGGGCCGTAATTCGGCCCAATTACTTAGCGGACTGTTAATGGGCCAGAAGTGATGATGGCTGCATTGATGACAAGTTTAAACCAGGCCGTTGACGAGCCGATTTGACAGAGAATGTTGGGCCTTTAGCTGGGTCGGCCCATTATGGTCTGTAGAATCTTGTGGGCCTTTAGCTGGGCCGGCCCATTGTGGTCCGCAAAATCTTGTGGGCCTTTAGCTGGGCCGGCCCATTATGGTCCGCTAAATTTGGTGGGCCTTTAGCTGGGCCGGCCCATTATGGTCCGCTAAATCTTATGGGCCTTCCGTTGGACCGGCCCATTTTAACTTTGTGGGCCACTTTTGGGCCATTCCACGTGTCAACATATCATAGGCCCATCTCGACCATTGGATGAGTGACACCTGTGCCAACGCGAAGCTGACATGTGGATCAGTCAGCCAATGAGAATTTTACACGTGGAAAATCGGCATTGGTCGTGGCTATTAACGGGTTATCGGATCCAAAATCTGACCCGATAGCTTAACGGCGTTCCGTTACGGTGGATGCCACGTGTCGGTCACCCTTGACGAAAGCACTTCTGTGATGCGCGATTTATCGTCATGTTGGACACTTCCGTGATGATAATTTTGGTAATGTCATGGAACACTTCTACGACAGCACATGTATGACTATCTTGATTCTGTCATAAATTTGTCATGGATGTACATGCATGACAAAAAACGCGACCTTCTGTGACAAACACGTATCATCACGGAAGTGTATTTTTTTTGTAGTGGAAGTACGACTGCTACCACATCTTCACCGACTGCGCCAGCTTGATGACGGGGAAGGCGTTCTGCTTCGCCGGTCAGCGCACGGCAACGAAGCCCCCGCACTCAGCCGCCATCTCCTTGGCGGAGGTGCCAAGCTTCCCATAAAAGAATGCTCCGCACAGCTCGATTGTGGGGAGGATGCCGAGGTAGCCCTCGCACGCCGTGACGAAGGCGGAGAGTAGAGTCACGGTGTTGGGCATGAGGTGGTGAGGTTGAAGATGATAGAAGTTGAGGAAAGAGCGGAAGAAGCCGCTCGCTGGAAGGCCGAAGCCGTGGAGGAAGTGCGAGCGGAAGACGACCCGCTCATCTTCCTGCGGCACCAGCGAGATCTCTGTCTCCGGCGGCACCTGCGCCTTGACAAAGGCCGCGCTGGGCATCCGGCGCGTGTCGCGAAGGAAGGAAATGTGATCTTCGATCACCATCCATCCGTCCCAGTCGCCCATGGCTTCCGACTGGCGGCGTGGAGAGGAGAAATGCGTCGGCGGAGGGCAAGGCGGCGGTGCTACAGCAACAGCAGCAGCGGAGGATGAGCAAGAAGAAGAAGAAGAGTGGGAAGGGGCGCGAGAGCTTTTCCGCAACTTCCCCCCTACCTACTTATAGCACCCAGGCTATGAAGCCGATGGGACGGGACGTGGGTCATGGGATTAACTGCGCCCATGTCCCCACGTCCCCCGTTTCCCACGCGCATTCACCACGCCGTAAATGATCGTGGGAAATGGCAACCGTCTCCTTCGGCGCAGTGGATCCGCCCGGTTGCCGAGGCACGGTAGTGGCGGGCCCTGTCCAGTGTCACATCCCGTCCAAAACATGGGGTGGCAGGCTGACCAGGGTGACGTGCACCGCGTGGCGCGTCCGTGGCGGGCGGCAGCCTAGGAAGCTTAGCAGGCACGCCACCTATCTTCCGCCTGAAAGTTCAAAAACCAACAGTGCAAGCTCCGCCTGGAAGAAGTCGGCCTCAGCAGTCGGCTGGCCGCACGACGGACCGGCACCTTCCCAGAGCCCGGTGAGGGAGGAAGCCGCTGAGGCTTCGCAGCCCCTCGACTGCGGTGCCTCATCGGCTTAGGGGACTACTGTAGGAGTAATGGGCCACGGGTAGGCTCACCTGAGTCCCTGAATTTATCAAGACTTTGGGCTAGCTCCGTCTGTCTGGACCCCGAGCTGGAGCTCCGCCCTCTGGGGCCGGATGGCTCAGTGGTCGGCTGCCAGAGGGCGGCCAACCCAAGTCTACAGCACTCCGGGTAACCGGCTCCTGGCGGCCGCCCTCCAGAGAGGGCGGCGACGGGCAGGCGGCCACCTCACGACTACGGTGCGGCCGAGCCCCCATCGAGAGTATAAGTCAAAGCATGGCTACAGTGAAGCACATCGCCTCCGATGTTCAAGACGGGCGTGGCTACAGTGCTCCGTACAGATGGAGATCACCGCACGACGGAGCACTGTGCCGTATCTACCCTGACGTCTCTCCGGACAGGCGGAGCCCTATTCCCCATGACGGCCTGTCGGTACGGCCTGCCGGAGGTGAGCCCTATTGGGCAGTGAACCCAAGGAAGACGGCGGAAGCTCGACCAGAAGGATTCGAGAGGGGACGGCCTCCAGCAGGCGGCCATCCCTTGTCCCGAGGCGAGCACACCATTAAGCTGATAAGACCAGGTGTGGCTACAGTGGCCTCCCACCAGGCGGCGGGACTGTAGCCACGCTAAGATGACCAAGCCCCCGTCACCAACGACACGGCTACAGTAAGCAGGCACCAACCAGTCGGCAGGGCCCACCAGGCGGCGGGCCCCAGCGGTCGGTGAAGAAGCCGGAGGCTGGAGACACTGACAGCCGGGCCCAGCACCCAGACGAATTACCATTGTACCCCTGGGGGGTAGGCCTATATAAACCCCCCAGGCCACCCATGCAAACGGTTCCCACTCCATTAGAACTAGCCACTCCCCTAGAGCAGGAAGAGAGCTAGCCTTGCATCCTTCTGCCTCTAGCATACAGCTCAAGGAGCACCATTGTATCACTTGTGCCTTAGTGATCATGCGGAGACCCCACAGAGCAGGACTAGGGGTGTTATCTCGAGGAGAGCCCCGAACCTGGGTAAAGTACGACGGCGTTCGTGTCTACGCCTTATCCCGCTTCCAGGCACCAGCGACATTCTACTCGCTCCCACCATGATAAGCCATCCATTGGCATATGTCGAACCCAAACCCCGACAACATAGTTCTCGAACCTGTAGGGTCCGCATGCTTAAAGTTCGGTGATGATTGGTATTATGAGTTTTTGTGTTTTGATGTATCGAAGGTAGTTCGGAGTCCCGGATATGATCAGGGACATAACGAGGAGTCTCTAAATGGTCGAGACGTAAAGATCGATATATTGGATGACTATGTTCGGACACAGGAAGTGTTTCGGGAGGTTTCAGACATATACCGGAGTACTGGGGGGGGGTTATCGGAACCCCCCGAGGGTTTAGTGGGCCTAATGGTCCCTAGTGGAGAAGAGGAGGGGCGACCAGGGCAGGCCGCGTGCCCCTCCCCCTCTAGTCCGAATAGGAAAAGGAGGGGGGCGCCCCCCTTGCCTTCCTCTCCTCTCTCCCTTCCTTCCCCCTCCTACTCCAACTAGGAAAAGAGGGAGTCCTACTCCCGGTGGGAGTAGGACTCCTCCCTGGCGCGCCTCCTCTTGGCCGGCCGCCCCCTCCCACTTGATCCTTTATATACGGGGGCAGGGAGGCACCTCTAGGCACAACAATTGATCTCTTGATCTCTTACCGTGTGCGGTGCCCCCCACCACCAGATTCCACCTCGGTAATATTGTAGGGGTGCTTAGGCGAAGCCCTGCGTTGGTAGTATCATCAACATCGTCAACACGCCATCGTGCTGACTGAACTCTCCCACAAAGCTCTGCTGGATCGGAGTTCGTGGGACGTCATCGAGTTGAACGTGTGCCAAAGTCGGAGCTGCCATACGTTCGGGTACTTGGATCGGTCGGATCGTGAAGACGTACGACTACATCAACCGCGTTGTGCTAACACTTCCGCTTTCGGTCTAGGAGGGTACGTGGACAACACTCTCCCCTCTTGTTGTTGTGCATCACCATGATCTTGCGTGTGCGTAGGAATATTTTTGAAATTACTACGTTCCCCTTCAGTGGCATCCGAGCCTGGTTTTATGCGTAGATGTTATATGCACGAGTAGAACACAAGTGAGTTGTGGGCGATACAAGTCATACTACTTACCAGCATGTCATATTTTGGTTCGGCGGTATTGTTGGATGAAGCGGCCCGGACCGACATTACGCGTACGCTTACACGGGACTAGTTCTACCAACGTGATTTGCACATAGGTGGCTGGCGGGTGTCAGTTTCTCCAACTTTAGTTGAACCAAGTGTGGCTACGCCCGGTCCTTGAGAAGGTTAAAACAACACTAACTTGACGAACTATCATTGTGGTTTTGATGCATAAGTAAGAAGGATTCTGGCTCAGCCCGTAGCGGCCACATAAAACTTGCAACAACAAAGTAGAGGGCGTCTAACTTGTTTTTGCAGGGCATGTTGTGATGTGATATGGTCAAGACGTGATGCTATACTTTATTGTATGAGATGACCATGTTTTGTAACTAAGTTATCGGCAACTGGCAGGAGTCATATGGTTGTCGCTTTATTGTATGCAATGCAATCACCCTGTAATTGCTTTACTTTATCACTAAGCAGTAGCGATAGTCGTAGAAGCAATAGTTGGCAAGACAACAATGATGCTACAATGGAAATCAAGGTGTCGCGCCGGTGACGATGGTGATCATGACGATGCTTCGGAGATGGAGATCACAAGCACAAGATGATGATGGCCATATCATATCACTTATATTGATTGCATGTGATGTTTATCCTTTATGCATCTTATTTTGCTTTGATTGACGGTAGCATTATAAGATGATCTCTCACTAACTTTCAAGGTAAAAGTGTTCTCCCTGAGTATGCATTACTGCCAAAGTTCGTCGTGCTGAGACACCACGTGATGATCGGGTGTGATAAGCTCTACTTCCATCTACAACAAGTGCAAGCCAGTTTTGCACACGTAGAATACTCGGGTTAAACTTGACGAGCCTAGCATATGCAGATATGGCCTTGGAACACTGAGACTAAAAGGTCGAGCGTGAATCATATAGTAGATATGATCAACGTAGTGATGTTCACCATTGAAAACTACTCCATTTCACATGATGATCGGTTATGATTTAGTTGATTTGGATCACGTGATCACTTAGATGATTAGAGAGAGGTCTATCTAAGTGGGAGTTCTTAAGTAATATGATTAATTGAACTTAAATTTATCATGAACTTAGTACCTGATAGTATTTTGCTTGTCTATGTTTGTTGTAGATAGATGGCCCGTGTTGTTGTTCCGTTAAATTTTAATGCGTTCCTTGAGAAAGCAAAGTTGAAAGATGATGGTAGCAATTACACGGACTGGGTCCGTAACTTGAGGATTATCCTCATTGCTGCACAGAAGAATTGCGTCTTGGAAGCACCGCTGGGTGCCAGGCCTACTGCATATGCAACTGACGATGTTAAGAACGTCTGGCAGAGAAAAGCTAATGACTAGTCTATAGTTCAGTGTGCCATGCTTTACGGCTTAGAACCGAGACTTCAACGATGTTTTGAACGTCATGGAGCATATGAGATGTTCCAGGAGTTGAATTTAATATTTCAAGCACATGCCCGGATTGAGAGATATGAAGTCTCCAATAAGTTCTATAGCTGCAAGATGAAGGAGAATAGTTCTGTCAGTGAACATATACTCAAAATGTCTGGGTATAACAATCACTTGATTCAACTGGGAGTTAATCTTCCGGATGATAGTGTCATTGACAGAATTTTTCAATCACTGCCACCACGCTACAAGAGCTTCGTGATGAACTATAATATGCAAGGGATGAACAAGACAATTCCCGAGCTCTTCTCAATGCTAAAAGCTGCGGAGGTAGAAATCAAGAAGGAGCATCAAATGTTGATGGTCAACAAGACCACCAGTTTCAAGAAAAAGGGTAAAGGGAAGAAGAAGGGGAACTTCAAAAAGAATGGCAAACAAGTTGCTGCTCAAGAGAAGAAACCCAAATATGGACCTAAGCCTGAGGCTGAGTGCTTCAACTGCAAGCAGACTGATCACTGGAAGCGGAACTGCCCCAAGTATTTGGCGGATAAGAAGGATGGCAAGGTGAACAAAGGTATATGTGATATACATGTTATTGATGTGTACCTTACCAGAGCTCGCAATAGCACCTGGGTATTTGATATTGGTTCTGTTGCTAATATTTGCAACTCGAAACAGGGACTACGGATTAAGTGAAGACTGGCTAAGGACGAGGTGACGATGCGTGTGGGAAATTGTTCCAAAGTCGATGTGATCACCGTCGGCACGCTACCTCTACATCTACCGTCGGGATTAGTTTTAGACCTGGATAATTGTTATTTGGTGCCAGCATTGAGCATGAACATTATATCTAGATCTTGTTTAATGCGAGATGGTTATTCATTTAAATATGAGAATAATGGTTTTTCTATTTATATGAGTAATATTATGGTCATGCACCCTTGAAGAGTGGACTATTTTTGTTGAATATCGATAGTAGTGATACACATATTCACAATCTTGAAGCCAAAAGATGCAGAGTTGATAATGATAGTGCAACTTATTTGTGGCACTGCCGTTTGGGTCATATTGGTGTAAAGCGCATGAAGAAACTCCATACTGATGGACTTTTGGAATCACTTGATTATGAATCACTTGGTACTTGCGAACCATTCCTCATGAGCAAGATGACTAAAACCCTGTTCTCTGAAACTATGGAGCGAGCAAAAGATTTGTTGGAAATCATACATACTGATGTATGTGGTCCAATGAATATTGAGGCTCGGGGCGGGTATCGTTATTTTCTGACCTTCACAGATGATTTGAGCAGATATGGGTATATATACTTAATGAAACATAAGTTTGAAACATTTGAAAAGTTCAAAGAATTTTAGAGTGAAGTGGAAAATCATCATAACAAGAAAATAAAGTTTCTACGATCTGATTGTGGAGGAGAATATTTGAGTTACGAGTTTGGTCTACATTTGAAACAATGCGGAATAGTTTCACAACTCACGCCACCCGGAACACCACAATGAAATGGTGTGTCCGAACGTCGTAATCGTACTTCACTAGATATGGGGTGAACTATGATATCTCTTACTGATTTACCTCTATCGTTTTGGCGTTATGCTTTAGAGACGGCTGCATTCACGTTAAATAGGGCACCATCAAAATCCGTTGAGACGACGCCTTATGAACTGTGGTTTGGCAAGAAACCAAAGTTGTCCTTTCTTAAAGTTTGGGGTTGTGATGCTTATGTGAAAAAGCTTCAACCTGATAAGCTCGAACCCAAATCGGAGAAATGTGTCTTCATAGGATACCCAAAGGAAACTATTGGGTACACCTTCTATCACAGATCCGAAGGAAAAATATCCGTTGCTCAAAATGGATCCTTTCTAGAGAAGGTGTTTCTCTCGAAAGAAGTGAGAGGGAGGAAAGTAGAACTTGATGAGGTAACTGTACCTGTTCCCTTATTGGAAAATAGTTCATCACAGAAATCGGTTCCTGTGACAACTACACCAATTAGTGAGGAAGCTAATGATATTGATCATGAAACTTCAGATCAAGTTACTACTGAACCTCGTAGGTAAACCAGAGTAAGATCCGCACCAGATTGGTACGGTAATCCTATTTTGGAGGTCATGTTACTTGACCATGGCAAACCTATGAACTATGAGGAAGCGATGATGAGCCTAGATTCCGCAAAATGGCTTGAGGCCATGAAATCTGAGATGGGATCCATGTATGAGAACAAAGTGTGGACTTTGGTTGACTTGCCCGACTATTGGCAAGCCATCGAAAATAAATGGATCTTCAAGAAGAAGACTGACGCTGATGGTAATGTTACTGTCTACAAAGCTCGACTTGTTGCAAAAGGTTTTCGACAAGTTCAAGGGGTTGAGTACGATGAGACTTTCTCAACCGTAGCGATGCTTAAGTCTGTCTGAATCATGTTAGCAATTGCCGCATTTTATGATTATGAAATTTGGCAAATGAATGTCAAAACTGCATTCCTGAATGGATTTCTGGAAGAAGAGTTGTATATGATGCAACGAGAAGGTTTTGTCGATCCAAAAGGTGCTAACAAACTGTGCAAGCTCCAGCGATCCATTTATGGACTGGTGCAAGCCTCTCGGAGTTGGAATAAACACTTTGATAGTGTGATCAAAGCATATGGTCTTATACAGACTTTTGGAGAAGCCTGTATTTACACGAAAGTGAGTGGGAGCTCTGTAGCATTTCTAATATTATATGTGGATGACATATTGTTGATTGGAAATGATATAGAATTTCTGGATAGCATAAAAGGATACTTGAATAAAACTTTTTCAATGAAAGACCTCGGTGGAGCTGCTTATATATTGGGCATCAAGATCTATAGAGATAGATCAAGACGCTTACTTGGACTTTCACAAAGTACATACCTTGATAAAGTTTTGAAAAAGTTCAAAATGGATCAAGCAAAGAAAGGGTTCTTGCTTGTAATACAAGGTGTGAAATTGAGTCAGACTCAATGCCCTACCACTTCAGAAGATAGAGAGAAAATGAAAGATGTTCCCTATGCTTCATCCATAGGCTCTATCATGTATGCAATGCTGTGTACCAGACCTAATGTGTGCCTTGCTATTAGTTTAGCAGGGAGGTACCAAAGTAATATAGGAGTGGATCACTGGACATTGCTCAAGAACATCCTAAAATACCTGAAAAGGACTAAGGATATGTTTCCCATTTATGGAGGTGACAAAGAGCTAGTCGTAAATGGTTACGTCGATGCAAGATTTGACTCTTATCCGGACAATTCTCAATCACAAACCGGATACGTGTTTATATTGAACAGTGGAGCTGTCAGTTGGTGCAGTTCTAAACAAAGCGTCGTGGCGGGATCTACATGTGAAGCGGAGTACATAGCTGCTTTGGAAGCAGCAAATGAAGGAGTCTAGATGAAGGAGTTCATATCCGATCTAGGTGTCATACCTAGTGCATCGGGTCCAATGAAAATCTTTTGTGACAATACTGGTGCAATTGCCTTGGCAAAGGAATCCAGATTTCACAAGAGAACCAAGCACATTAAGAGATGTTTCAGTTCCATCCGGGACCAAGTCCAGGTGGGAGACAAAGAGATTTGCAAGATACATACGGATCTGAATGTTGCAGACCCGTTAACTAAGCCTCTTCCACGAACAAAACATGACCAGCACCACGGCTCCATGGGTGTTAGAATCATTACTGTGTAATCTAGATTATTGACTCTAGTGCAAGTGGGACACTGAAGGAAATATGCCCTAGAGGCAATAATAAAGTTATTATTTATTTCCTCATATCATGATAAATGTTTATTATTCATGCTAGAATTGTATTAACCGGAAACATAATACATGTGTGAATATATAGACAAACATAGTGTCACTAGTATGCCTCTACTTGACTAGCTCATTGATCAAAGATGGTTGAGTTTCCTAACCATAGATATGAGTTATCATTTGATGAATGGGGTCACATCATTAGAAGGATGATGAGATTGACTTGACCCATTCCGTTAGCTTAGCACTTGATCGTTTAGTATGTTGCTATTGCTTTCTTCATGACTTATACATGTTCCTTTGACTATGAGATTATGTAACTCCTGCTTACCGGATGAACACTTTGTGTGCTACCAAACGTCACAACATAACTGGGTGATTATAAAGGTTCTCTACAGGTGTCTCCGAAGGTACTTGTTGATTTGACATATTTCGAGATTAGGATTTGTCACTCCGATTGTCGGAGAGGTATCTCTGGGCCCTCTCGGTAATGCACATCACTATAAGCCTTGCAAGCAATGTAGCTAATGAGTTAGTTACGGGATGATGCATTATGTAACGATTAAAGATACTTGCCCGTAACGAGATTGAACTAGGTATTGAGATACCGACGATCGAATCTTGGGCAAGTAACATACCGATGACAAAGGGAACAATGTATGTTGTTATGCGGTTTGACCGATAAAGATCTTCATAGAATATGTGGGAGCCAATGTGAGCATCTAGGTTCCGCTATTGGTTATTGATCGGAGACGTCTCTCGGTCATGTCTACATAGTTCTCGAACCCGTAGGGTCCGCACGCTTAAAGTTCGGTGACGATCGGTATTATGAGTTTTTGTGTTTTGATGTACCGAAGGTAGTTCGGAGACCCGGATATGATCAGGGACATGACGAGGAGTTTCTAAATGGTCGAGATGTAAAGATCGATATATTGGATGACTATGTTCAGACACCGGAAGTGTTTCGGGAGGTTTCAAACATATACCGGAGTACTGGGGGGGGGGGTACCGGAACCCCCCGGGGGGTTTAGTGGGCCTCATGGTCCCTAGTGGAGAAGAAGAGGGGCGACCAGGGCAGGCCGTGTGCCCCTCCCCCTCTAGTCCGAATAGGAAAAGGAGGGGCGCCCCCCTTGCCTTCTTCTCCTCTCTCCCTTCCTTCCCCATCCTACTCCAACTAGGAAAAGAGGGAGTCCTACTCCCGGTGGGAGTAGGACTCCTCCCTGGCGCGCCTCCTCTTGGCCGGCCGCCCCCTCCCCCTTGATCCTTTATATATGAGGGTAGGGGGGCACCTCTAGGCACAACAATTGATCTCTTGATCTCTTAGCCATGTGCGGTGCCCCCCTCCACCAGATTCCACCTCTGTAATATCGTAGTGGTGCTTAGGCGAAGGCCTACGTCAGTAGCATCATCAACACCGTGAACACGCTGTCGTGCTGACGGAACACTCCCATAAAGCTCTGCTGGATCGGAGTTCATGGGACGTCATCGAGCTGAACGTGTGCTAAACTCGGAGGTGCCGTACTTTCGGTACTTGGATCGGTCGGATCGTGAAGACGTACGACTACATCAGCCGCGTTGTGCTAACGCGTCCGCTTTCGGTCTACGAGGGTACGTGGACAACACTCTCCCCTCTCGTTGCTATGCAACACCATGATCTTGCATGTGCGTAGGGATTTTTTTGAAATTACTACGTTCCCCTTCAAATGAAACCTTTGGGAGCGTGATTTTTGGAATGAACGTGATCCAGGAGACGTGGAGCTGAAGTCAGGGAAGCTTCAAGGAGGCCATGAGGCAGGGGGGTGCGCCCACCCCCCTGGGCGCACCCTCCACCCTCGTGGGCCCCTCATGGCTCCCCTGACCGACTTCTTTCGCCTATATAAGTCCATATACCCTAAAACCTTTGGAGAACACAATAGATCTGGAGTTCCACCGCTGCAAGCCTCTGTAGCCAACAAAAACCTCTTGGGAGCCCATTCCGACACCCTGCCGGAGGGCGGATCCCTCACCGGTGGCCATCTTCATCTTCCCGATGCTCTCCATGACGAGGAGGGAGTAGTTCACCCTCGTGGCTGAGGGTATGTACTAGTAGCTATGTATTTGATCTCTCTCTCTCTCATGTTCTTGACTTTGCACTATGTTGATGTATCACGAGCTTTGCTACTATAGTTGGACCTTATGATGTTACTCCCACTCTACTCTCTTGTAATGGATTGAGTTTTCCTTTTGAAGTTATCTTATCGGATTGAGTCTTTAAGGATTTGAGAACACTTGATGTATGTCTTGCCGTGCTTATCTGTGGTGACAATGGGATATTCACGTGATCTACTTGATGTATGTTTTGGTGATCAACTTGCGGGTTTGGTGCCCTTGTGAACTTATGCATAGGGGTTGGCACATGTTTTCCTCTTGACTCTTCGGTAGAAACTTTGGGGTACTCTTTGAAGTACTTTGTGTTGGTTGAATAGATGAATCTGAGATTGTGTGGTGCATATCGTATAATCATGCCAATGGATACTTGAGGTGACATTGGAGTATCTAGGTGACATTAGGGTTTTGGTTGATTTGTGTCTTAATGTGTTCTTCTAGTATGAACTCTATGATAGATTGAACGGAAAGAATAGCTTCATGTTATTTTACTACAGACTCTTGAAACGATCGAGCAGAAAGGATAACTTTGAAGTGGTTTCGTACCCTACCATAATCTCTTCGTTTGTTCTCCCCTATTAGTGACTTTGAAGTGACTCTTTGTTGCATGTTGAGGGATAGTTGTATGATCCAGTTATGTTATTATTGTTGAGAGAACTTGCACTAGTGAAAGTATGAACCCTAGGCCTTGTTTCCTACCATTACAATACCGTTTACGCTCACTTTTATAATTAGTTACCTTGCTGTTTTTATATTTTCAGATTAAAAATATCTATATCTACCATCCATATTGCACTTGTATCACCATCTCTTCGCCAAACTAGTGCACCTATACAATTTACCGTTGTATTGGGTGTGTTGGGGACACAAGAGACTCTTTGTTATTTGGTTGCAGGGTTGTTTGAGAGAGACCATCTTCATCCTACGCCTCCCATGGATTGATAAACCTTAAGTCATCCACTTGAGGGAAATTTGCTACTGTCCTACAAACCTCTTCACTTGGAGGCCCAACAATGTCTACAAGAAGAAGGTTGTATAGTACACATCAAGCTCTTTTCTCGCGCCGTTGCCGGGGAGGTGAGTGCTTGAAGGTATATCTTTAGATCTTGCAATCAAATCTTTTTGTTTCTTGTTTTATCACTAATTTAGTTTATAAAATAAAACTACAAAAAAATGCAATTGAGTTTGCCTCATACGCTTCATCTTTTTAATATCTTTCGTAAGTATGATGAAAAGGAAAATTGTGCTCAAGTGCTAGAAGAAGAATGCATTAAAATGTTTGGTACGAGACCTTTGGGTGATTAGAATGATTGCGATGTTGTTAGTATGAATTCCTTGAATATCCATGATGCTAATGATATGCAATGCCACAACCTTGAGGAAGCTATGTTTGATGAATATGATATTTCTAGTCCCCCAAGTTTTGATGAGAATATTTATTATGATGAAAGCATGCCTCCTATTTATGATGATTATATTGATGAAAGTGGGTTTGGAAGAGTGTCAACTTTAGGAAGTAATCATCCCACTATTTTGGAGGATGTTGAATATTGTTGTCATAATTATGAAAGTGGATTTGGAGAGGTCATGACTTTATTTAGTGATGAATCCACTATTTCGAAAGAGGTTCCAATTGATTATGAGAACAAAGTTGCTATCTATGATGATTATTGTGATGACTTGTATGCTATTAGGAATAATTATAACCATGAAACTTGTCATCATGATTTTAGTTTTCAATTGGGTTATGCCTCACATGATAATTATTTTGTTGAGTTTGCTCCCACTACTATTCATGAGAAGAAATTTGCTTATGTGGAGAGTAGTAAATTTTCTATGCTTGTAGGTCATGAAAAGAATGCTTTATGTGCTGGTTATATTTTTGAATTCATTCATGATGCTACTGGAAATTATTATGAGGGAGGCACATATGCCTGTAGGAATTGCAATAATATCAAGTTTCCTCTCTATGTGCTTAAAATCTTGAAGTTATTCTTGTTCTGCTTTCCTATGCTAATTGATTATCATTCCCATAAGTTGTTTTCTCAAAAAAATCCCTATGCATAGGAAGTGGGTTAGACTTAAATGTGCTAGTCCTATGCTTCATGATGCTCCCTTTGTGTTTCAATTCTTATCGTTTATGTGAGCATCATTGTCATCATCATGCCTAGCTAGAAAGGCATTAAAGAAAAGCGCTTGTTGGGAGACAACCCAATATTTACCTTTACTGTTTTTGTGTGTCCACATGATTATGCTACTGTAGTAATCATGTTTTATAGATTTTATTTCAATAACGTTCCAAGTAAGACCTTTAGGACAGCTTACGGTGATAGTTGTGTTGATCCTGCTGAAAATCAGAAACTTTTGCACCCAGTAAATTAGTTTTGATAATTCTCAGAAACGTGATTTTGATCTGATTCCTTTTTCTCTGTATTGGTACACAACTTTCTTAGGACTTCCTAATTGTTTAGTATTTTTGGAGTTCCAGAAGTATAGGTTTGATACATATTACTACAGATTGTTCTTTTTTTGACAGATTCTGTTTTCTATGTGTTGTTTGCTTATTTTGACGAATCTATGAGTAGTATCGGAGGGTATGAACCATATATAAGTTGGAATACACTAGATATTACACCAATATGAATTTAGAATGAGTTCATTACAGTACCTAAGTGGTGGTTTTATTTTCTTATACTAACGTAGCTTATGAGTTTTCTGTTGAGTTTTGTGTTGTGAAGTTTTAAAGTTTGGGTAAAGATTCAATGGACTATGGAATAAGGAGTGGCAAGAGCCTAAGCTTGGGGATTCCCAAGGCACCCCAAGGTAATATTCACGGACAACCAAGAGCCTAAGTTTGGGGATGCCCCGGGCATCCCCTCTTTCGTCTTCGTTCATCGGTAACTTTACTTGGAGCTATATTTTTATTCACCACATGATATGTGTTTTGCTTGGAGCGTCATTTTATTTTGTTAGTATTTGCTTTATTTTATTTAGAATAATGTTTTGCATCTATATTCTCAATAAAAATGTCAAGGATAGCCTTTACCATGCTTATTTTGCTAGTATACATGTTGCTGTTTGAAAACAGAAAGTTTACCTCTGTTGAAAAAAATCCATAGAAAATTCAGAGAATGATATAATGTTGAAATTTTTTGCATATTGAGCTCTGATAAATCTTCTACAGCGTAGTATTTTTCTCATAATTTTTGGAGTTAGGGAAGTATTGATAATCTTGCATTCTTTACAGACTGTACTGTTTTGGCAGATTGCTGTTATGTTTGTATTGTTTGCATATGTTTGCTTGTTTAATGATTCTATTTGAGGATAGGAGTATTAAATATGCTGACACATTTAGTATGAAATGTGGAATAATAATTTTAGTGATTTGTTACAGTAGAAAATGATAAGGTTTTGCATTGGTTTATACTAACTTATCTCACGAGTTCTTGTTGAGTTTTATGTGGATGAAGTTTTTGAGAAATAGAGAAGCCATGATATGAGAGGAATTAAGGTGACACAAAATCTCAAGCTTGGGGATGCCCCAGGCACCCCAAGATAATATCTCAAGAAGTCTCAAGCATCTAAGCTTGGGGATGCCCCGTTAGGCATCCCACCTTTCTTCTTCAACAACTATCGGTTAGTATCGGTTGAACCTAAGTTTTTGCTTCTTCAAATTAGTTGTGCTATCCTTGTAATGTCATTTTTTTTGCTTGCTGTTTGAATAAAATACCAAGATCTGAAATTCTTAAATGAGATAGAGTCTTCACATAGCTGCATAATTATTTAACTACTCATTGATCTTCACTTATATCTTTTTGGAGTAGTTTTTCATTTACTCGTGTGCTTAACTTATATCCTATGAGTAAATGGTTGAATGAGTTGAATGTCATAAATCTGAAATTATATATGTTTCATATACTTACCCCATTAGGAGTAATTACTTCACATCTAAGGAGTAGAGGTAGTAAATTTATTGAAGGTTAGCAAGCATTGTATTGGTCACTTGAACAATTCATGAAAGAATATTGAAGGAAGAGAAATTTCACATATAAATATACTATCTTAGATATCTTCTATGATTGTGAGCCCCATTAATTATTTTCAAACCTGAGCAAATTAGTTAAAGTTGTACAAGGAAGACAACGTAATGAGTTATGCTTAGGTATATTTGCATAGAAGTTATATTGTTATAGATCCTCCAACATGTGGTGCTTGCTTTTTAGAATCCTTTGCTAGCTAAAATATCTGTCCTAAGCACGAATACTGCTTGTGCATCCAAATTCCTTGAACCAAGTTTCTTCCATGAGTGTCCACCATACCTACCTATATGCGGTATTTACCTGCCGTTCCAAGTAAATTTGCATGTGCCAAACTCTAAACCTTCAAATAATAATCTGTTTTCTATGCCCGAATCGCTCATGTAGCAACTAGGGGCTGTCAGTATCTTCCATGCTAGGTGGGTTATTCTCACGATGAGTGGACTCCGCTCATCATTCATGAGAAAAATGGCTGGTAACCGAGATGCCCAATCCCATGATCAAAAGATCAAAATCAAATCCAAAAATAATTGCAAACAAAACTCCCGCAGGATTGATGTTTGTTGGAGGCACCCTTTGTTTCGGGCAAGCCATGGGTTGATGATTGTTGGTGGAGGGGGAGTAAAAACTTTATCATTCTGTTTGGGAACCGCCTATAATGTATGTAGTATGGAAGATATTGGGAACTCTTGGTTGTTCTGTTGACAATGAGATCATACCTCTCAAAATTATTTATCTCTATTTCAAAATCGAGCTCTGGCACCTCTGCAAATCCCTGCTTCCCTCTGCGAAGGGCCTATCTTTTACTTTTATGCAAGAGTCAGTAGTATTCCTTCTTATTCCTACCTACTCTTTAGTTGGCAAGCATCGTGTGTTGGGGAAACATATAAGCATATATGGCCATTCAAATATATTTGATCATGAATTATTATTGTTGATAATTACCTATATGATAAGTGAGTTGGGAGGCGAAACACTAAGCCCCTATCTTTCTCTGTGTTCGATGGATGCAATTTGTTCTAAGACTATGCTTTGAGTGGTAGCAATCATGGAAGACTATATGATAGTTGACTATGTGGAGTTTGCTAAATCAAAGCTCTGACATAAAACCTTCCTAAAAATAAAATGAATTGCAATTGTTTGATGACTGAGAACATAGTTTGCTAGTTTTCAAGAAAGATTATGGTCTATACTTTAACATTTGAATAGCTTGTCACTTGATCATGAGAAGTTTTATGAGATGAGCTACTATTATGACATATAATGATGCTAGAGAAGGTGATTGAAATTACCATTGATCAAACTTGTGCACCTGCTAGCATTCACACTTCATAAATTATTTCTTTTATCATTTACCTACTCGAGGACGAGCAGGAATTAAGCTTGGGGATGCTGATACGTCTCCAACGTATTTATATTATATGTTTGGGGTGTTTATGGGCTTTACTAAGAACTTATATATTATTTTTGGGACTAACCTATTAACCGGACGCCCAGCCCAAATTGTTGTTTTTTTTGCCTATTTCAGTGTTCCGAAGAAAAGGAATATCAAACAGAGTCCAAACGGAATGAAACCTTTGGGAGTGTGATTTTTGGAACGAACGTGATCCAGGAGAAGCGGAGCTGAAGTCAGGGAAGCTTCGAGGAGGCCACGAGGCAGGGCGCGCGCCCTCCACCCTTGTGGCTCCCCTGACCGACTTCTTTCGCCTATATAAGTCCATATACCCTAAAACCTTCAGAGAACACAATATATCTGGAGTTCCGCCGCCGCAAGCCTCTGTAGCCACCAAAAACATCTTGGGAGCCTGTTCCGGCACCCTGACGGAGGGGGGATCCCTCACCGGTGGCCATCTTCATCATCCCGGCGCTCTCCATGATGAGGAGGGAGTAGTTCACCCTCGTGGCTGAGGGTATGTACCAGTAGCTATGTGTTTGATCTCTCTCTCTCTCTCATGTTCTTGACTTCGCACGATCATGATGTATCGCGAGCTTTGCTACTATAGTTGGATCTTATGATGTTTCTCCCCCTCTACTCTCTTGTAATGGATTGAGTTTTCCCTTTGAAGTTATCTTATCGGATTGAGTCTTTAAGGATTTGAGAACACTTGATGTATGTCTTGCCGTGCTTATCTATGGTGACAATGGGATATTCACGTGATCTACTTGATGTATGTCTTGGTAATCAACTTGCGGGTTCAGTGAACTTGGGAACTTATGCATAGGGGTTGGCACACGTTTTCGTCTTCACTCTTCGGTAGAAACTTTGGGGAACTCTTTGAAGTACTCTGTGTTGGTTGAATAGATGAATCTGAGATTGTGTGATGCATATCGTATAATCATGCCCACGGATACTTAAGGTGACATTGGAGTATCTAGGTGACATTAGGGTTTTGGTTGATTTGTGTCTTAATGTGTTATTCAAGTATGAACTCTATGATAGATTGAACGGAAAGAATAGTTTCATGTTATTTTACTACGGACTCTTGAATAGATCGAGCAGAAAGGATAACTTTGAGGTGGTTTCATACCCTACCATAATCTCTTCGTTTGTTCTCCGCTATTAGTGACTTTGGAGTGACTCTTTGTTGCATGTTGAGGGATAGTTATATGATCCAGTTATGTTATTATTGTTGATAGAACTTGCACTAGTGAAAGTATGAACCTTAGGCCTTGTTTCCTACCATTGCAATACCGTTTATGCTCACTTTTATCATTAGTTACCTTGCTGTTTTTATATTTTCAGATTACAAATACCTATATATACCATCCATATTGCACTTGTATCACCATCTCTTCAACTAGTGCACCTATACAATTTACCATTGTATTGGGTGTGTTGGGGACACAAGAGACTCTTTGTTATTTGGTTGCAGGGTTGTTGGAGAGAGACCATTTTCATCCTACGCCTCCCATGGATTGATTAACCTTAGGTCATCCTCTTGAGGGAGTTTTCTACTTTCCTACAAACCTCTGTACTTGGAGGCCCAACAACGTCTACAAGAAGAAGGTTGTGTAGTAGACATCACGCGCCCCCACCCTCATGGGCGCCTTGCAGCTCCACCAACCTACTTCTTCCTCCTATATATACCCATATACCCCAAAAACATCCAGGAGCACAACAGATCAGTATTTCTGCCGCCGCAAGTCTCTGTAACCACCAAAAACCAATCGGGACCCTGTTCCAGCACCCTGCCGGAGGGGGGATCCCTCACCGATGGCCATCTTTATCATCCCGACACTCTCCATGACGAGGAGGGACTAGTTTACCCTTGGGGCTGAGGGTATGTACCAGTAGCTATATGTTTGATCTCTCTCTCTCTCTCTCTCTCGTGTTCTTGATTTGGCACGATCTTGATGTATCGCGAGCTTTGCTATTATAGTTGGATCTTATGATGTTTCTCCCCCTCTACTCTCTTGTAATGGATTGAGTTTTCCCTTTGAAGTTATCTTATCGGATTGAGTCTTTAAGGATTTGAGAACACTTGATGTATGTCTTGCATGTGCTTATCTGTGGTGACAATTGGATATCACGTGATCTACTTGATGTATGTTTTAGTGGTCTACTTGCGAGTTTAGTGACCTTGTGAAATTATGCATAGGGGTTGGCACACATTTTCGTCTTGACTCTTAGGTAGAAACTTTGGGGCACTCTTTGAGGTACATTGTGTTGGTTGAATAGATGAATCTGAGATTGTGTGATGCATATCGTATAATCATGCCCACGGATACTTGAGGTGACATTGGAGTATCTAGGTGACATTAGGGTTTTGGTTGATTTGTGTCTGAAGGTGTTATTCCAGTACGAACTCTATGATAGATCGCACGGAAAGAATAGCTTCGTGTTATTTTACTACGGACTCTTGAATAGATCGATCAGAAAGGATAACTTTGAGGTGGTTTCGTACCCTACAATAATCCCTTCGTTTGTTCTCCACTATTAGTGACTTTGGAGTGACTCTTTGTTGCATGTTGAGGGATAGTTATATGACCCAGTTATGTTATTATTGTTGAGAGAACTTGCACTAGTGAAAGTATGAACCCTAGGCCTTGTTTCCTAGCATTGCAATACCGGTTACGCTCACTTTTATCATTAGTTACCTTGCTGTTTTTATATTTTCATATTACAAATACTCATATCTACCATCCATATTGCACTTGTATCACCATCTCTTCGCCGAACTAGTGCACCTATATAATTACCATTGTATTCGGTGTGTTGGGGACACAAGAGACTCTTTGTTATTTGGTTGCAGGGTTGTTTGAGAGAGACCATCTTCATCGTACACCTCCCATGGATTGATAAACCTTAGGTCATCCACTTGAGGGAAATTTGCTACTGTCCTACAAACCTCTTCACTTGGAGTCCCAACAACGTCTACAAGTAGAAAGGTTGCGTAGTAGATATCAGTTGTCATTTAATGAACGAGGTCACATCATTAGGAGAATGATGCGATGGACAAGACCCATCCTTTAGCTTAGCATATTTATCGTTTAGTTTTATTGCTATTGCTTTCTTCATGTCAAATACATATTCCTTCGACTATGAGATTATGCAACTCCCAGATACCAGAGGAATACCTTGTGTGCTATCAAACGTCACAATGTAACTGGGTGATTATAAAGATGCTCTACAGGTATCTCCAAAGGTGTTTGTTGGGTTGGCATAGATCGAGATTAGGATTTGTCACTCCATGTATCGAAGAGGTATCTCTGGGCCCTCTCGATAATGCACATCATAAGAAGCCTTGCAAGCAAAGTAACTAATGAGTTAGTTAGAGGATGATGTATTATGGAACGAGTAAAGAGACTTGCCGGTAACGAGATTGAACTAGGTATGCATATACCGATGATCGAATCTCGGGCAAGTAACATATCGATGACAAAGGGAATAACGTATGTTGTCATAAGGTTCAATCCATAAAGATCTTCGTAGAATATGTAGGAGCCAATATGGGCATCCAGGTTCCGTTATTGGTTATTGACCAGAGAGGTGTCTCAGTCATGTTTACTTAGTTCTTGAACTAGTAGGGTCCGCACGCTTAATGTTCGTTGACAATATGGTATTATATGAGTTATGTATGTTGGTGACCGAATGTTGCTCGGAGTCCCGGATGTGATCACGGACAAGACGAGGAGCTCCGGAATGGTCCGGAGGTAAACATTGATATATGAGACCATAGTGTTTGGTCTGCGGAAGGGTTCCGAAATTCACCAGAAGGGGTTCCCGATGTTTCGCAAAATGTTTGGGTACGAGAACACTTTATTTGGGCCAAAGGGGAAAGCCCACAAGGCTTTCGGAAAGTGCAAAAGGAAGTTTTGCAAAGACCAGAGGCTAGACGCCTGGAACCCTGGCATCTAGGGGGTCGACGCCGGGAACCCTGACATCTAGCCTTGGAGTCCGAGAAGGACTCTTGCCTTTCGGGCAAAACCGACTTTGAGGAGACTTTTACTCCAAGTTTCGACCCCAGGGCTCAACATATAAATAGAGGGGCAGGGCTAGCACAAAATTGACATCAAGATTCACCAAGCCGTGTGCCGGAAACCCCGTCCGATCTAGTTTATCCTCCGTCATTGTTTCCGTAGTGCTTAGGCAAAGCCCTGCGGAGATTGTTCTTCACCAACACCGTCACCACACCGTCATGCTGCCGGAACTCATCTACTACTTCGCCTGTCTTGCTAGATCAAGAAGGCGAGGACGTCATCGAGCTGAACGTGTGCTGAACGCGGAGGTGTCGTACGTTCTGTACTTGATCAGGACGGATCGTGAAGGTGTACGACTATATCAACCACGTTGTCAAACGCTTCCACTTACGTTCTACGAGCGTACATAGACACAATCTCCTCCTCTCGTTGCTATGCATCTCCTAGATAGATCTTGTGTGAGCGTAGGAAATTTTTGAAATTGCATGCTATGTTTTCCAACAGTGGAATCCGAGCCAGGTCTATGTGTAGGTGATATGCACGAGTAGAACACAAAGATTTGTGGGCGGTGATCATCATAATGCTTACCACCAATGTATTTTTTGGATTTGGCGATATTGTTGGGTGAAGCGGCCCAGACCAACCTTACATGACCACGTTCATGAGACCGGTTCCACCGACAGACATGCAACTAGTTTTGCATAAAGGTGGCTGGCGGGTGTCTTCCAACTTTAGTTGAATCGAATTTGACTGCGGCCGGTCCTTGTTGAAGGTTAAAATAGCAAGCTTGATAAATCACCATTGTGGTTTTGATGCGTAGGTAAGAACGGTTCTTGCTAGAAGCCCGTAGCATCCACGTAAAACTTGCAACAACAAAGTAGAGGATGTCTAACTTGTTTTTGCAGGGCATGTTGTGATGTGATATGGTCAAGACATGATGTGATATACGTTATTGTATGAGATGATCATGTTTTGTAAAAGTTATCGGCAACTGGCAGGAGCTTTATGGTTGTCACTTTATTATATGAAATGCAAACGCCATGTAATTGCTTTACTTTATCACTATGCGTTAGCGATAGTTGTAGAAGCAGTAGTTGGTGAGAAGACCACGACGCTACGATGGAGATCAAGGTGTCAAGCCGGTGACGATGGAGATCATGACAATGCTTTGGAGATGGAGATCAAAAGCACAAGATGATGATGGACATACCATGTCACATATTTTGATTGCATGTAATGTTTATCTTTTATGCATCTTATTTTGGTTAGTACGGCGGTAGCATTATAAGATGATCCCTTACTAAAATTTCAAGGTATAAGTGTTCTCCCTGAGTATGCACCGTTATGACAGTTCGTCGTGCTGAGACACCACGTGATGATCGGGTGTGATAGGCTCTACGTTCACATACAACAGGTGCAACACAGTTTTGCACATGTGGAATACTCAGGTTAAACTTGACGAGCCTAGCATGTATAGACATGGCCTTGGAACAGTGGAGACCAAAAGGTCAAACGTGAATCATATAGTAGATATCAACATGGAGATGTTCACCATTGAGACTACTCCATCTCATGTGATGATCGATAATGGTTTAGTTGATTTTGATCACGTAATCACTTAGATGACTTGAGGGATGTCTATCGAAGTGGGAGTTCTTAAGTAATATGATTAATTGAACTTAATTTATCATGAACTTGGTCCTGATAGTTTTTGCATATCTATGTTGTAGATCTATGGCCCGTGCTACCGTTCCCTTGAATTTTGATATGTTTCTAGATAAAACTAAGTTGAAATATGATAGTAGCAATGATGCGGACTGGGTCCATGAACTAAGGATTATCCTCGTTGCTGCACAGAAGAATTATGTCCTTGATGCATCGCTAGGTGATAGACCTATTGCAGGAACAGATGCAGACGTTATGAACATTTGACAAGCTCGGTATGATGACTACTTGATAGTTTAGTGCACCATGCTTTACGGCTTAGAACTGGGACTTCAAAAATGTTTTGAACACCATGGAGCATATGAGATGTTCCAAGAGATGAAAATGATATTTCAGACTCATGCCTGTGGTAAGAGGTATGAGACCTCTAACAAGTACTTTGCCTACAAGATGGAGGAGAATAGCTCAGCAAGTAGGCATGTACTCAGAATGTCTGGGTACTACAATTGCTTGAATCAAGTGGGAGTTAATCTTCCAGATAAGATAGTGATTGACAGAGTTCTCTAGTCACTATCACCAAGTTACTAGAACTTTGTGATGGACATATAATATGCAAGGGATGACGAAAACGATTCCCAAGCTCTTCGCGATGCTGAAATCGGCGAAGGTAGAAATCAAGAAATAGCATCAAGTGTTGATGGTTAACAAGACCACTAGTTTCAAGAAAAAGGGCAAAGGAAAGAATGGGAACTTCGAGAAGAATGGCAGGCAAGTTGCCACTCCTGTTAAGAAGCCCAAAGCTGGACCTAAACTTGAAACTGAGTGCTTCTACTGCAAAGGAAATGGTCACTGGAAGCGGAACTACCCCAAAAACATGACGCGTAAGAAGGATGGCAAAGTGAACAAAGGTATATTAGATATACATGATTATTGATGTGTACTTTACTAGTGTTCATAGTAACACCTAGGTATTTGATACTAGTTCAGTTGCTAAGATTAGTAACTCGAAACAGGAGTTACAGAATGAACAAAGACTAGTTAAGGGCGAGGTGACAATGTGTGTTCGAAGTGATTAAAAGGTTGATAAGATCACCATCGCACACTCCCTCTACCTTCGGGATTAGTGTTGAACCTAAATAAATGTTATTTGGTGTTTGCGTTGAGCATGAATATGATTGGATCAAGTTTATTCCAATATGGTTATTCTTTTAAGTCAGGGAATAATTGTTGTTCTGTTTACATGAATAAAACCTTCTATGGTCATACACCCAGTGTAAATGGTTTATTGAATCTCGATCGTAGTGATATACATATTCATAATATTGATGCCAAAAGATGCAAAGTTGATAATGATAGTGCAACATATTTGTGGCACTATCGTTTAGGTCATATTGTTGTAAAGCGCATGAAGAAACTCCATGCAGATGGGCTTTTGGAATCACTTGATTATGAATCATTTGATCCTTGTGAACCATGCCTCATGGGAAAGATGACTAAAACTCCGTTCTCCGGAACAATGGATGAGCTAATGACTTATTGGAAGTAATACACACTGATGTATGCGGTCCGATGAGTGTTGAGGCTCGCGGCGGGTATCATTATTTTCTGACCTTCATAGATGATTTGAGCAGATATGGGTATATCTACTTGATAAAGCACAAGTCTGAAACATTTGAAAAGTTCAAAGAATTTCAGAGTAAACTGGAGAATCATCATAACAAGAAAATACAATTTCTATGATATGATCGCGGAGGCAAATATTTGAGTTACGAGTTTGACCTTCATTTAAAAGAATGTGAAATAGTTTCACAACTCACGCCACCTGGAACACCACAGCGTAATGGTGTGTCCGAACATCGTAACCGTACTTTATTAGATATGGTGCGATCTATGATGTCTCTTACCGATTTACCACTATCGTTTGGAGTTATACATTAGAGATAGCTGCATTCACTTTAAATAGGGCACCGTCTAAATCCATTGAGACGATACCGTACGAACTGTGGTTTGGCAAGAAACCTAAGCTATCCTTTCTTGAAGTTTGGGGTTGCGATGCTTATATGGAAAAGCTTCAGCCTGATACGCTCGAACCAAAATCAAAGAAAAGCATCTTCATTGGATACCCAAAAGAAGCTGTTGGGTACAACTTCTATCACAGATCCGAAGGCAAGATCTTTGTTGCTAAGAATGGATCCTTTCTAGAGAAGGAGTTTCTCTCGAAAGAAGTGAGTGGGAGGAAAGTAGAACTTAATGAGGTAATTGTACCTTCTCTCGAACTGGAAAGTAGCTCATCACAGAAAACTGTTCCCGTGATGCCTGCACCAACTAGAGAGGAAGCTAATGATAATGATCATGAAACTTCAGATCAAGTTACTACTGAACCTCGTAGGTCAACCAGAGCACGTTCCGCACCAGAGTGGTACAGTAATCCTGTTCTGGAAATCATGTTAATAGAACATGACAAACCTGCAAACTATGAAGAAGCGATGATGAGCCCAGATTCCGATAAATGGCTTGAGGCCATGAAATCTGAGATAGGATCCATGTATGAGAACAAAGTGTGGACTTTGGCTGACTTGCCCGATGATCGTCAAGCCATAGATAATAAATGGATCTTCAAGAATAATGTTACTGTCTACAAAGCTCGACTTGTCGCGAAAGGTTTTCGACAAGTTCAAGGAGTGGACTACGATGAGACTTTCTCACCTGTAGCGATGCATAAGTCTGTCCGAATCATGTTATCAATTGCCGCATTTTATGATTATGAAATTTGGCAAATGGACGTCAAAACTGCATTCCTTATTGGATTTCTTAAAGAAGAGTTGTATATGATGCAACCAGAAGGTTTTGTCAATCCTAAAGGTGCTAACAAAGTGTGCAAGCTCCAGCGATCCATTTATGGACTGGTGCAAGCATCTCGGAGTTGGAATATACGCTTTGATCAGGTAATCAAATCATATGGTTTTATACAGACTTTTGGAGAAGCCTGTATTTACAAGAAAATGAGTGGGAGCTCTATAACATTTCTGATATTATATGTGGATGACATATTATTGATTGGAAATGATGTAGAATTTCTGGATAGCATAAAAGGGTATTTGAATAAGAATTTTTCAATGAAAGACCTCGGTGAAGCTGCTTACATATTGGGCATCAAGATCTATAGAGATAGATCAAGACGCTTGATAAGACTTTCAATGAGTACATACCTTGACAAGATTTTGAAGGAGTTCAAAATGGATCAGTAAAAGGAGTTCTTGCATGTATTGTAAGGTGTGAAGTTGAGTAAAGACTCAAAACCCGACCATGGCAGAATATAAAGAAAGAATGAAAGTCATTCCCTATGCCTCAGCTGTAGGTTATATAAACTATGTCATGTTGTGTACCAAACATGTTGAGTACCTTGCCATTAGTTTGGCAAGAGAGTAGAATAGTGATCCAGGAGTATATCATCGGACAACGGTCAAAATTATCCTTAGAGGACTAAGGAAATATTTCTCGGTTATGGAGGTGATAAAGAGTTTGTCGTAAACAGTTACATCGACACAAGCTTCGACACCGATCTGGATGACTCTGAGTCTCGATCTGGATACATATTGAAAGTGGGAGCAATTAGCTAGAGTAGTGACGGTGTCCTGGACTAGGGGGTACTCACCACATCATCTCCCGACCAGGTGGATCGGGCCGAGGACCCCCATGGCAGTTAACTCATGGGCCACTTCGGGCAGCCCATGCCACATACAAGGAGTATTCCACAAGACTTGGTGATCAAGAGAAGGACTCCTCTCCACCAACGTATTCGGCTAGGACTCTTGTTATCCTAGGCCTCTGGTACATTATATAAGCCAAGTCCAGGCTGATCGGTAGATCATTATGACAATCATACAAGCTAGACTTCTAGGGTTTAGCCACTACAATCTTGTGGTAGATCAACTCTTGTAATACTCATATTCATCAAGATCAATCAAGCAGGAAGTAGGGTATTACCTCCATAGAGAGGGCCCGAACCTGGGTAAACATCGTGTCCCCTGCCTCCTGTTACCATCAACCATAGACGCACAGTTCGGGACCCCCTACCCGAGATGTGCCGGTTTTGACACCGACATTGGTACTTTAATTGGGAGTTACGCTGTGTGATCGGCAAAGGATCGATGGCTCGTCTGTAGATTAACTGCGACGTCAGCATCTTTGTCACCAGATCGACTGGTCACCTCGGCTTGACCGAGGACTGTGCCCTGCCTCCGATAGTCATGTTCGGACAAGGGCCTTCATCAACATCAATTCCGATCTCTATCATGATCATGGAGGAATTATCCTCAGAGCTCGGGGGCTCAACGTCAACATTGCCCTCGGGCGACCGTGCTGTTTTTTCGGACAGCGAACTTGTATCCACTACCACCACCTCCTCGAGCATCAATTTGATGATTCCTTTGGTGGAATTGTGAGGAGTTAAGTCTACAACAACCATGCAAAATTTCGTCGAGTTCTGATGGAGGAATCTCCGACAATCTACGATATACCCGAGCCCTATTGAATCTGGACGAGTTTAGGGCATGGTCTCCAGAGCCAAGCTCGGAGGTCCTTTGAAGATCCAACTATTCATCTGCTGCGGAATTCCCATATCTACCACCCCTCAAGATTTCAGCTCGATCCGACGGTTCAAACTCCAGGAACCTTCCGAGGAGTGGACCAATTTTCTGATCTGTTTTCAGCGCGAGAACAAATCCGACGCAAGTTCATCTTTTTTATGAACAGGATTTCGGACATCCTTTTTGAAGGAAGTTTTGTATGAGGTATTGTGTTTTGTTGCCAAACACATCCCACTAATTTTAAAGTCTTTTCCAATATGATCTTCAACCGCCGGTGTCACACCAGCCCGACAACGTTGCTCCACGGCTGCCGACCTGCACTAGACACGTCGTTGCTTTGTTGAGCCATTCTCAACTTCTTCGGATCATCATCTGGGCAAGCCGAACAAGAGTTTGGCATCGTGAAGGATAAATTATCACCAACATTGCCGCCCCACAGATTACACGGAGCAGGCACACCGGCATCGCCGCACGGTCACTTCATCAAGCCGGCATTGACCGCGTCACAAGTTACGACCTGCGCAGGCATGGGCGCACTGTTGCTTCTTCAAGCCAATGTCCATCATGCCGAACTGCTTCAATACCTCGGCTGACGTGGCAGCTGCAATGTCTCCTTACCGACCTACTCCGTCACCTCGGCTAGACCGGGGGCTTCGCCATCCCTTCTTCAACCTACTCTAGAGACTTCGGTGTCGTCAGCCGACCAGCTTCGTCAAGTTAGCTGGACCGGGGGCTTTGCCTCGGCGAGCCAACCTTTACCAACATCGCCATGCCGTTGCTTCATCGCCCATCGGGCAATGGGTGTGCAGATCGATTCCCAATTTTGGGAGTCACTTTTCTTCGGACTGCTACAACAAATAAACAAGGTGCTATTATTCCTAGCAATTTTTGCCTGTTTGAGTTTATTTTTCTCAAGGAATTATTACCCTGGTTTGTTCCATCATCTGTACACAGTTCTATCAAATGGCGACCACATTAACGACGATCGCGTGGTGGTTCGGTCAGTTTTCGTACATAGTTCAGCGAACGCTGCATCTGGAACTCCGACCAACCTGTGAATTCAGGCTTTGCCACGCCTTTACCGCATCACGCCGATGACTTGCATCGACATTGACTTTGGCGCCAGGCCACATATTTTTAAATAAATTATCTTGCGTAGATTAATTACGCGAGGATTTTTATATATTTATATTATTATTGTCGGCCTGCACTATTTTACATGTGCAAGTAATCGACTTCGACTGCGTCACATGGTCACTTCGGCAAGCCGACGCAGTCGTCCCAATCGGCATAAATCGGCTCGTGTGATCACCTTGTTGGTCGAATTGCCATACCGACATGCTCGGTTGCCCTGGGGACTTCGGCATCACTGAGAGAGCTCTACCTCATCGAGTGTTCGGCACATGGGCCATATTTCTTTTATTACTCACTTTGCATAAATTATTAATTATGCAACGATTTTTATTTATTTATTATTATTACTATTATCTCCGGTTTGCACTATTTTCTGTGCACAGATAAATGATCTGGGTCGGGCAGTTTTGTCTCCTCGGTGTACTGACATACCACGTCACCTCGGCTGGACTGGGGGCTTCGTCATCACTTCATTAACCCACGCCCGGGACTTCAGCGTCACTCTGCCGGCCTGCATTGGCCAAGCCGTATCACTACCTCGGAGTGCCGAACTCCTTGCTCGGATACCTCAGGCTTGGAGGCTGGGACCTCGGCCATGCCGAGGACTGGGAACCTTGTCGGATCTGTCACAGATCAATGGGCATCTTTGTCCCGCCACAAGCCCGAATCGCGTCATCAACACCGAGTACATTAACCAGCTAAGGTGCTTTCATGCTCAATAACTTTCAGTTTTAAATTTTGTTCGATTCGACCAAGCATTATACTTTTTGGCAAAAAGTTGTTTGTGACACACAAATTCAAATACGCCATTTATTTGGGGGATTCCTTTATGAAGCTTTACCTCTTGCATATGATTATACTTGTATGGCTTCGTTCCTTGTTTGTGTATTATGCCACAGTATGCACCATGTTGACTTTAGTGTTCTGCAAGATGGGTTGCCTTGCTCCTGTGTTTACCCCTATGTTCCCGATTGTTCGGCTAGGGAGTAAAAGGAGCACCTCAGCGATTGTCACGATCGGGTCATCCGAGCTCGGATCTCAGACTGGGTGAAGCCGATAGCTAGCGCTCTTATTGTTTTCAATCATGGTCGGCACACAACGGAAGTCATGAGTAAAAAATTCTATTGCACAAATCTTAAAGTAACAATGAGCAACCGAAGAAAGGTATCGGTGGGGGTACTATTTTCTTCGAATATGCTTCTTACACTTCGTCAGCAATATAGCATAAGTTTCCTGAGTGCGCTTTGTCTGTTACAGCCTTATGGCCTGATTGCCTGGTTATCGGAAACACCATCGATATTCTCGACAGGTGGAGTACATAACACTTTTTGGCCCTTGACCGAAGAGGGAGAAGCCAACGGTCGGTTAAGACACGTTTAAAGTTCGGGTGAACACAAATATGACATAAGTACTTCGGTACATACAAATCATTATACATAAAATTCTTTTATCCAAGTCACTTGGAGGCTCTTAAAATTTATATGAGCTGTTTTATAGAAAATGTGTTTTCTTCTTGGTCATTGCAAAGTCTTTTTCTACCGCTCCTTTTTGGACTCGAGTGTATGGTCAATAGCCGGATAGCTTGTCTTCTCTCTAAAAGCCTCTCGGGTTTAGTTCACTAAACTAGCCTCGGAGAAGTACTCCGCCTTCGGGGATAAAGAGCTTGAAGCCGTAGGCTGACCCGCTTGAAGTCTTGATATCGGATGTGTCATGTTAAAGCATGACAGAAGCAAAAACAATTAAGACCAATTCTGGATTGGCACCGAACAATTGATCTAGTTCGGATGTCAAGTTTTTACTGAAGTTTTTTGGTTTTCCAAGCCTATGGCACTTTTAAACTATTTGTGAGTTTCCAGCATAAGTCTCACAGTGCAACGTCGGACACCTTTAGAGATTCGGCAAAAACATTCTCGGATATTGCTATATATGCATAGGTTTCGAATTGTGTATTTGGTCAATAGTTGGGTTGCCCGGCTCCTGTGCTTGCCTCCTACGTTCCGCTTTATTCGGCTAGGTGCGCAAAGGGAGAACCACTGCGATTGTGCTTCCAGCTAGCATGGTTAAGAGCCTCAGTGGAGAAAGCTGAAAACTGACTATCACAATAAGCGTAAACTGGTCAGCGATTCGATGTTGTATTAAACTATAAGATCGACAGAGGTCACCCCGTGTTAAATGATGACGTTCATAACATTGGCCAAAGTGTTTACGGCTTGACCTTGACTGTCGCCGAACACTAACCGGGGGCTAGTTACTGGCCTCCCAACTTTAAGCTCCTATGACTAAGTGAAAGTTATAAAGCCCACATATCTGATTGCCTCGTTTCCGCTAACACAACCGCCTTCGGGCACCGAGACGTCGGCTAAGGGTTGTCTTGTTATTGCGGAAACACCCTGCGTAGTATCTACAAAGGGGTAGACACTACAAGAAATATGTCAACTAGTTACCTTCTGTCAATGACCCTGAAAGAATTGGCCATAGATCTATGACCATTTGATACCAATTGGTCAAAAGCTATTTGGGGGGCTCCAAACGCTGAACAATAACAACCATTTTGGTCAGAAAGATCGTAATTTCCTTACACGAAATGGTCATAAAGCAGATAGCACTGGTTCGCTGCCTTATTTCTAGCTGATCATGACCAATATAGATGGTCATAACCTTGTAAATTGTGGTGGGTTGCTATGACTAGGCGCCACCTTATCAGTTTTGCCTATGTGTCATGTCCATGTGGCAGTTTTCTCCCTAGGTTGTGAAGCAACCTATATTTCAATCATTCCCAAAATTCACAAAAAAATCTCATAAATTCTTTGGGTCATATCTTCGTCAAATATGTAAAAAAAACCTTCCTTGCCTAGTTCAAAAATAATTCAAAAATATTCATTTACCTATTCTATTCAGAAACACACTTTGTGAAGGAAGTACCACTTTGGCATGTCAAAATGGTATCCATTTTCTACAGTGCTTTCCTATGCCCAAATAACCATCCTCCACCAAATTCCAGCTCAATCCATTCATTATTTTGAGCCCAGCTTCAACATTCGTATTTATGTCCAGTGTGGTACTTTGCAAAGCAAGTACCACCTAGGCTCCTCCTTTTGAGCTGAAAATTTGTGAAGATGGCCTTCTTAGTAACTGATCATCCTCAGCCAAAACTCACGCTCATTAGCCATGTGCATTTCCCATACCGCTAATCAAACACTTAGCTGCTTATTAATGTTTGAGCATCGATCGGTCTCGTCGTGAGAATCTTATGTTGTGATTTTATTCCTAGCACCTACCTGGGGAGTTCCCAACCCACTAGACATGCCTAGGCCACCCAGAACACATGACAATGCCACGGTCATGCGATGACCACGCGGCGGGCATGCGAGTTTACGCGCTCTAGAGTTGGGGCCCTCGGCCACCGTCCAAACCTTGATGCATCGCCACCAAACCATGTATTTATGATTAAATAGGTACTTATGTAACTAGAAATGATTTTTGGAAAAAATAAATAGCAAACTATGAGGCAGCTGCAGTTCAAATTTGACCCGCTTCCTACTAAATCAACGGGAATTTGTCTTTTTCACCAGAGGTGGATCAAAACTTTTGACACCCAACCATTTTGTCAATTGTGCATTAAATATGGCCTACTATTTTAGAAAATTGATTTGGTCCAATTTTGCAACAAATATATGGTAGGTCCTTCACAAAAAAACTCATTTCAGGCACTCGGAAAATGGAAAATGAATTTTCCGTGCAAACAAAATGAAAAATCCCTTAGGCAACATTGTTTGGAATTCCAAGGTGCACCCTTGTGCACAATATAAGATCGTTTGAACAAACTATGCCATGAATGTGGCCATAAGATTGATCATTTGGCTTGAAAGCCATGCATCTTCACGCATGATAGCTCATTTTTAGAACACTTTTTAAAAATATTTCCGTATTACAAGTTTATTATTTTTCCTGGAAACTTGGTCACATATAATGACACAATGCGAAGGTTTTCCAATTTTTTATTTTTTTTGAATTTTTTATGCCCATTTCAAAATGCGGTCAGAACGGCGGGCTTGACCGTTCCTAGCTAGTGGTTGAATCTTGGAAAACTTTTGATGTTTCTCTGATTAAATAGATGCTTATGTACCTAGAAATGATTTTTGGAAAAAATAAAGATCAAACTACGAGGTAGCTACAGTTCAAATTTGACCCGCTTCCAGCTGAATCGGCGGAAATTTGTCTTTTTCACGAGAGGTGGATCAAAACTTTTTACACCCAACCATTTGGTCAATTGTGCATTATATGCCCTAGTATTTTATAAAGTTGATTAGGTATAATTTTGCAACAAATATATGGTAGGTCCTTCACAAAAAAAACTCATTTCGAGCACTCGGAAAATGTAAAATGAATTTTCGGTGCAAAGAAAATGAAAACTCCCTAAGGAAACATTGTTTGGAATTCCAAGATGCACCCTTGTGCACAATATGACATCATTTGAACAAACTATGCCATGAATGTGGCCATAAGATTGATCATTTGGCTTGAAAGGCATGAATCTTCACGCATGATAGCTCATTTCTGAGAACACTTTTTTAAAAGAATTGTTGTATTACAAGTTTATTATTTTTCCTGGACACGTGGTCATATATAATGACACAATGCGAAGGTTTTCCAATTTTTTGATTTTTTTTGAATGTTTTATGCCCGTTTCAAAATGTGGTCAAAACGGCGGGCTTGATCGTTCCTAGCTAGTAGTTGAATCTTGAAAAACTTTTGATGTTTCTCTGATTAAACAGATACTTATGTACCTAGAAATGATTTTTGGAAAAAAATAAAGAGCAAACTATGAGGCAGCTGCAGTTCAAATTTGACCCACTTCCTACTGAATCGACGGGAATTTGTCTTTTTCATGAGAGGTGTATCAAAACTTTTAACACCCAACCATTTGGTCAATTGTACCTTAAATATGGCCTAGTATTTTATAAAACTGGTCCAATTTTGCAACAATTATTTGGTAGGTCCTTCACAAAAAAACTCATTTTGGGCACTCAAAAAATGGAAAATGATTTTTCATCCAAAGAAAATGAAAACTTCCTTAGGAAACATTGTTTGCCATTCCAGTATGCACCCTTGTGCACAACATGAGATCATTTGAATAAACTATGCCATGAATGTGGCCATAAGATTGATCATTTGGCTTGAAAGTTGTTGATCTCCACACATGATAGCTCGTTTTTTGAACACTTTTTAAAAATAATTATTGTATTACAAGTTTATTATTTTTCCTGGTAAGTTGGCCACATATAATGACACAATCCAAAGGTTTCCTAATTTTTTGATTTATTTTGAATATTTCATGCCCGTTTCAAAATGCGGGCAAAACGGCAGGTATGACCGTTCCTAGCTAGTGGTTGAATCTTGGAAAACTTTTGATGCTTCTCTGATTAAATAGATACTTATGTACTTAGAAATTATTTTTGCAAAAAATAGAAAGCAAACTATGAGGCAGCTGCAGTTCAAATTTGACCCGCTTCCAGCTGAATCGGTGGAAATTTGTTTAATGAACAAAAATAGCTAGAAGGATCGAAGTTGCATACAAATTGGTGATCATCCATAAAATGTGGTTTAAACTAAGTGAAAATTTTAGTGATGCCATTTGCAAAATAATTTTGCTAGTTGCTTCACAAAACCCCCTGTTTTTAGCACTAAGAGCTAATTTTAATAAATAGCTCATGTTTTGAACCAATCAGGAAGCAGCCCACGGATCACCCCCTGTAGTCGATCTGAGCTGTCCACACTCTCCCTCAGTCCCTTGATCCAGCGTCTCTCGCTCACCTCTCGTCCCTCTCCCACCAACCCTCCCTCTCTCCCTCCCCGATCCAGATTGGCGCCACCTCCCCCTCTCTCTCTCCCTGATCCAGATCGGCCACCTCTCTTCCCTTCCTTCTGTCGCTTCCCTCTCTCTCTTCCTGTCGCCGGCGGCGGCGCCCTCCTTCCCTCACGATGCACCCGAACCTCCCTCCGCCGCCTCTAGGGTTTCTCTCCCCGATCCCCAACCCACTAGAGCTCCACTCCTCCCTTGCTGCTGCCACCTCTGGCACCTGATCCCGGCAACCTCAGGCGGGAATCGAAGACCCCTATCCGGCGAGATCCGGCACATGCAGCGAGATGCATCTGCCTCTCCCTCGGTCCCCTTCCCACTCGCTCCCACCACTCATCCATGGCTCCCTCACAAGAAGTCACAGTCGCCGCCGCCACCAAGGAGCCATCCAACAACGGCAACGGCACGGCCGCCGCCCCCAAGACCAAGACACCGGCCCTGAACGAGCGGATCCTGTCCTCTATCACGTGCCGGTCAGTGGCGGCGCACCCGTGGAACGACCAAACAATCTACGCAGTCCTGTCCTCAGCTTCGTGTAGCACTGCCTCGCCGACTCCAGAGGTGATTCATCCTCGACCCCAAGAAGCAAATTAACGTCGCCCTCGCAGTACTCTCTCGCTTCCTCGACCCCAAGAAGCTCACCAGCCTCACCGATACTGTGACGACCACATCTACATCTCCGAGGTCCGTCTCTGTCCAAACTCCAAACCCTTCTCTTCTTTTCTGACTGTCAACATGAAAACGATGATTCCATGGATCTGATCTGACTGCTGAATCCAAATCCTTGGCTTGACTGCAGGAGGGACCCTATCCATCATCCGATTCTGATTGACAACTTCACCTCATCGATCAAGATTCCATTCGAGGCTGTTGACCAAGCGATCCAATCCAAGGGTGTCCTTTTCCATTGCTGATTGAAGTTGTGCTCTCCTTATCAATCTTTTTATTTTATTGTATTGTATCATCATGCAGACTTGTGGTTTCAGACTTCCAGTTCAGTTTGGTCAGATATATCTCCTGCCATGCTCTTCTATTTGTGCTTAATTGGTTCCTGGACGTTTGTGGCTATCTATCTTAGCCCCATCTATCAAGGGTAATCAATGTACTAGTGTAATGTTGATCTGCATCTTATCTTATCTATGGGAAAAATGATGGATTCAAATTATAGGAGTTGTCTTAATTAGCTTCTTCTATCTATCGTACACAGTTTGCTTGATGTCCATGTTTATCCAGAATGTTTGGTGACCCTACTGCTTCTTTTGCATTGCTCATCTATTCATAGAAATATAGAACCAATGTACATGATCTGGAACCTTTTGATTTCGGTTGCATTGCTCCTATCAGTCGCTTAGTTCATCTATATGTCAATATGTACTCCTTAGTTCATGCAACCTTTTGATATCGGCGCTACAAATCTGTGTTAAACTAATTTCTACACGACCGTGGCTACCTTAATTAGCTTGGTTAGTTAGTGGTAAATGTGGTATGTTGTGTATTGTTGATCTGCATGTTATATGTGAGACAACCAAATCTAATTCAAATTGCCGTTTTAGCACATGTCCAAATTGGGATTTTGGACATGCTACTAATACTATGTGTTTAATCATTTCCTGGTATGGAATTTGCTTCTTCGGTCATAGGATAGTAATCTGGATTGATTAGTGAATGTGTAGATTGTTTGGTCGTGCAGCGCTGCCTCGCTGACACCAGAGGTGATTCATCCTCCATTGCTCCTCCCATGCGTGCAGCTCAGGTGTTCGCTCAATTGCTCCCTTGCTGGTTGCTGATTTGATTTGGGCTCAATTGGGTTCATTGGCCACTTCTGCTAGTTCCCTTGCGGCGATTTGCCTCCGCTTCCTTGATTTTCTAATTCCGCGTTGAAGAAACTTGTTGCCGAAGTAGTACAATTAGTGTTGAATTAAATACATGCTAGCGACGGCTAACCTATGACTGGTCCTTTTGACTGATTTGTGCTCCTGAATGTGTTTTCTTCTGTTTCTGAATGTGTTTCTTTGACTGTTTGGGGGATTCAGACAAGAAGAACGAGAACAAGCGACTTCCTGCCTTCAGAAGACGCCTACGAGGCCATGCAGCACTCCATGTCAGTCCCCATTCCCCCTCAACTAGCAACATATGAGTTTCTAGATTCACCATGTCAAAACATGAGCAATTAGGAACAAATTGTTTGATTGATTCTTGCTGCTTACTGTTACCGGCAGGGATCAGGGGTGAGGGGAGGGATGGCGGAGGCGTTCGACATGTACCGGCAGTCGCTGATCGGCATGCCCCTCATCGAGACGCTAGACGAGATGTGTCTGATCCAATGTATGTGTGCAGGTCGGCCCCTGCAGGGTGGTCACCGAGGACGCCTTCAACTTCATCCACAGGGGTAACAACGCATCACGTCTCAATGAGTATAGAAACGTTAGCCATAGGATCTGGATTTATTTGTGTGGATGTTTTTTAAGTTAACTCATCAACTGACTCTCTCACTCTAAAAAATGACAAAACCCATAAACTGATGGATCCGTTCCCGGAAATAGTTAAAAAGGGGATATCCTTTTCTAGATGAAGGTCCACAAGTTCGCAAAGAGGCAGAGTTAGCTTAGGTTCAGAGCGCGCCATATTTCAGTTAACACCTAGGCATATTCAGTTGTTTATATCAAGCACCAGCAGCTAGCTGTGTCTCATAAAAAGCAATCTCCGCAGAGACGCAGAGTGGCTAGATTCAGAACCGCACTGTCTGTTGTTATCCAACGTTATAGAGCAGTATTTTTCACTCATGTACAGTAGTCCATACATCAATTTGTGTTGGTGCTGTGCAGACAAATGTGACACTGATACGTCTCCAATGTATCTATAATTTATGAAGCATTCATGCTATTTTATTATCTGTTTTGAATGATTACGGGCTTTATTATACACTTTTATATTACTTTTAGGACTAACCTATAAACCGGAGGCCCGACCAATATTGTTGTTTTATTGCATGTTTCAGTATTTCGAAGAAAAGGAATATCAAACGGAGTCCAAACGGAATGAAACCTTTGGCAGTGTTATTTTTGGGAAGAATATCATCCTGGAGACTTGGAGTTCACGTCAGAAGATCCTCGAGGAGGCCAGGAGATAGGGGGCGCCCCCCCCCCTACTGGGCGCGCCCCCTGTCTCGTGGGCCCCTCGAGCACCTCCCGACTGACTTCTTTCACCTATATAAGCCTACGTACCCTAAAAGCATCGGAAATCAAGATAGATCGGGAGTTCGGCCGCCGCAAGCCTCTGTGGCTACCAAAAACCTCTCGGAAGTCCAATCCGGCACCCTGCCGGAGGGGGAACCCATCACCGGTGGCCATCTTCATCATCCCGGCGCTATCCATGACGAGGAGGGAGTAGTTCACCCTCGGGGCTGAGGGTATATACCAGTAGCTATGTGTTTGATCTCTCTCTCTCTCTCGTGTTCTCTCTATGGCATGATCTTGATGTATCGCGAGCTTTGTTATTATAGTTGGATCTTATGATGTTTCTCCCCCTCTACTCTCTTGTGATGAATTGAATTTCCCTCTTGAACTTATCTTATTTGATTGAGTCTTTGATTTGAGAACACTTGATCTATGTCTTGCCGTGTTTATCTGGGTGACAATGGGATATCACATGCCACTTGATGTATGTTTTGGTGACCAACTTGCGGGTTCCGCCCATGAACCTATGCATAGGGGTTGGCACACGTTTTCTTGACTCTCCGGTAGAAACTTTGGGGCACTCTTTGAAGTACTTTGTGTTGGTTGGATGAAGCTGAGCTTGTGTGATGCATATCGTATTATCATGCCCACGGATACTTGAGGTGACAATGGAGTATCTAGATGACATTAGGGTTTTGGTTGATTTGTGTCTTAATGTTATTCTAGTACAAACTCTTTTATAGATCGATCCGAAAGAATAACTTTGAGGTGGTTTCATACCCTACCATAATCTCTTCGTTTGTTCTCCGCTATTAGTGGCTTTGGAGTGACTCTTTGTTGCATGTTTAGGGATTGTTATATCATCTATCTATGTTATTATTATTGAGAGAACTTGCACTAGTGAAAGTATGAACCCTAGGCCTTGTTTCCTACCATTGCAATACCGTTTACGCTCACTTTTACGATTAGTTACCTTGCTGTTTTTATATTTTCAGATTACAAAAACCTGTATCTACTATCTATTTTGCACTTGTATCACTATCTCTCCGCCGAAATAGTGCACCTATACAATTTACCATTGTATTGGGTGTGTTGGGGACACAAGAGACTCTTTGTTATTTGGTTGCAGGGTTGTTTGAGAGAGACCTTCTTCATCCTACGTCTCCCACGGATTGATAAACCTTAGGTCATCCACTTGAGGGAAATTTGCTACTGTCCTACAAACCTGTGCACTTGCAGGCCCAACAACGTCTACAAGAAGAAGGTCGTGTAGTAGACATCAAAGTTTCTGGCGCCGTTGCCGGGGAGGTGAGTGCTTGAAGGTATATCTTTAGATCTTGCAACTGAAACTTTTTGTTTCTTGTTTTATCACTAGTTTAGTTTATAAAAGAAAACTAAAAATGGAATTAAGTTTTTCTCATACGCTTCATCTTTTTAATATCTTTCGTGAGTCTGCTGAAAAGGAAAATTGTGCTCAAGTGCTAGAAGAAGAATGCATTAGAATGTTTGGTACTAGATCTTTGTATAATGAGCATGATTGCAATGTTGTTAGTATGAATTACTTGAATATCTACGATGCTAATGATATGCAAAGTCACAAGCTTGGGGATGCTATGTTTGATGAAGATGATATTTTTTTATCCCCCAAGTTTTGATGAGCAAATTTATTATGATGAAAGCATGCCTCCTATTTATGATGATTATATTGATGAAATCGGGTTTGGAAGAGTGTCAACTTTAGTAAGTAGTGATGCCACTATTTTGGAGGATGTTGAATCTTATTGTGATGAACATGAAAGTGGATTTGGGAGAGTGTCAACTTTATTTAGTGATGATTCCACTATTTCGGAAGAGGTTCCAATTGATTATGAGAACAAAGTTGCTATCTATGATGATTATTGTGATGAAACTTATGCTATAAAAAGTAGTGATGATTATATTGATTACCCTTTTTCTAAACATTACTCTTTTAATGTGGAAACAATTTTTAGTGTTCAAGTCTCTTATGATACTCCCACTATTCCGAATGAGAAGAATTTTGCTTCTGTGGAGAGTAGTAAATTTTTATGCTTGTAGATCATGAAAAGAATGCTTTAGGTGCTGGTTATATTGTTGAATTCATTCATGATGCTACTGAAAATTATTATGAGGGAGTAATATATGCTTGTAGGAATTGCAATAATGTCAAGTTTCCTCTCTATGTGTTGAAAATCTTGAAGCTATGCTTGTTTTACCTCCCTATACTAGCTGATTATTTTTCCCATAAGTTGTTTGCTCACAAAATCCCTATGCATAGGAAGTGGGTTAGACTTAAATGTGCTAGTCATATGCTTCATGATGCTCCCGTTATGTTTCAATTCTTATCTTTTATTTGAGCATCTTTGTCATCATCATGCCTAGCTAGAAAGGCATTAAAGAAAAGCACTTGTTGGGAGACAACCCAATATTTATCCTTACTGTTTTTGTGTGTCCACATGATTATGCTACTGTAGTAATCATGTTTTATATCTTTTGTTTTAATAAAGTGCCAAGTAAGACCTTTAGGATAGCTTACGGTGATAGTTGTGTTGATCTTGCTGAAAATCAGAAACTTTTGCACCCAGTAAATTAGTTTTGTTAATTCACAGAAACGTGCTCTTGATCTGATTATTTTTTCTGTGGATTGGTACACGAATTACTTAGGACTTACTAATTTGGTAGGATTTTTGGAGTTCCATAAGTACATGTTTGATATAGATTACTACAGACTGTTCTGTTTTTGACAGATTCTGTTTTCTATGTGTTGTTTGCTTATTTTGATCAATCTATGAGTAGTATCGGAGGGTATGAACCATAGATAAGTTGGAGTACATTAGATGTTACACCAATATGAATATAGAATGATTTCAGTACAGTACCTAAGTGGTGGTTTTATTTTCTTATACTAACCTAGCTTACGAGTTTTCTATAGAGTTTTGTGTTGTGGAGTTTTCAAGTTTTGGGTAAAGATTCGATGGACTATGGAATAAGGAGTGGCAAGAGCCTAAGCTTGGGGATGCCCAAGGCACCCCAAGGTAACATTCAAGGACAACCAAGAGCCTAAGCTTGGGGATGCCCCGGAAGGCACCCCCTCTTTCGTCCTCGTTCATCGGTAACTTTACTTGGAGCTATATTTTTATTCACCACACGATATGTGTTTTGCTTGGAGCGTCATTTTCTTTCATTAGTTTTTGCTTGCTGTTATTTAGAATAATGTTTTGCATCTATAGTTTCAATAAAAATGTCAAGGATAGCCTTTTCCATGCTTATTTTGCTAGCATACATGTTGCTGTTTGAAAACAGAAAGTTTACCGCTGTTGAAAAAATTCCCTAGAAAATTCAGAGAATGGTGTAATGTTGAAACCTTTTGCATAATGAGAGCTGATAAATTTACTACAGTGGGAATTTTATTTCATAATTTTTGGAGTTAGGGAAGTATTGATACTCTTACATTCTTTACAGATTGTACTGTTTTGGCAGATTGCTGTTATAGTTGCATTGTTTGCATATGTTTGCTTGTTTAATGATTCTATTTGAGGATAGGAGTATTAAATATGCAGAGACATTTAGTATGCAATGTTGAATAACAATTTTAGTGATTTGTTACAGTAGAAAATGATAAGATTTTGCATTGGTTTATACTAACTTATCTAACGAGTTCTTGTTGAGTTTGGTGTGGATGAAGCTTTTGATAAAAAGAGAAACCATGATATGAGAGGAATTAAGGAGACAAAAAAGTTCAAGCTTGGGGATGCCCAAGGCACCCCAAGATAATATTTAAAGAAGTCTCAAGCATCTAAGCTGGGGGATGCCCCGGTAGGCATCCCACCTTTCTTCTTCAACAATTATCGGTTAGTATCGGTTGAGCCTAAGGTTTTTCTTCTTCACATGAGCTGTGCTATCCTTGCAATGTAATTTTGTTTTGCTTTTATTATTGTTTGAATACAATATCAAGATCTGAAATTCTTAAATGAGAGAGAATCTTCACATAGTTACATAATTATTTAGCTACTCATTGATCTTCACTTATATCTTTTTGGAGTAGTTTTTCATTTACTCGTGTGCTTCACTTATATCCTATGAGTAAATGGTTGAATGAGTTGATTTTCATAAATCTGAAATTATATATGCCTTATTTGCTTATCCCATGGGGAGTAATGACTTCACATCTAAGAAGTAGAGGTTGTAAATTTATTGAAGGTTTGCAAGAATTGTATTGGTCATTTGAACAATTCATGAAAGAATATTAAAGGAAGAGAGATTTCACATATAAATATACTATCCTAGACATCTTTTATAATTGGGAGAACTCATTAAGTATGACTTGCTAAAGAGTTGATGTTGGACAAGGAAGACAACATAATGGGTTATGTTTTCCGACATCTCAGTTAAATTATATTGTCATGGATCATTCAAACATGTTGAGCTTGCCTTTCCCCCTCATGCTAGCCAAAATTCCTTGCACTAAGTAGAGATACTACTTGTGCTTCCAAATATCCTTAAACCCAGTTTTGTCATGAGAGTCCACCATACCTACCTATGGATTGAGTAAGATCCTTCAAGTAAGTTGTCATCGGTGCAAGCAATAAAAATTGCTCTCTAAATATGTTTTATTTTTGGTGTGAAGAAAATAGCTTTATATGATCTTGTTATGGAAGCAATAAAAGCGACGGACTGCATAATAAAGGTCCATATGCAAGTGGCAATATAAAGTGACGTTCATTCACATTAAGATTTTATGCATCCAACCCTAAAAGCGCATGACAACCTCTGCTTCCCTCTGTGAAGGGCCTATCTTTTACTTGATGTTTTTTACTTTATGCAAGAGTCAAGGTGATCTCCACCTTTCCCTTTTTCATTTTATCCTTTGGCAAGCACCTCGTGTTGGGAAGATCCTGATATATATATCCAATTGGATGTAAGTTAGCATGAATTATTATTGTTGACGTCACCCAAAGGTGAATACATTGGGAGGCAACACTATAAGCCCCTATCTTTCTCATTGTCCGATTGAAACTCAATAACCATTAGTATTGCGTAAGTGTTATCAATTGTAGAACACTATATGATAGTTGAGTATGTGGAGTTTGTTATTCCTGAAAATAAGATGAAGTGCCATTGTTTGATGACTGATAATGAAGTTTGCTAGTTTTCAAGAAAGTTTATGGTCTATGCTTTGACATGTGAATTGCTTGTTACTTTATCGTGAGAAGTTTTATGAGATGAACTACTGTTATGACATATTATCATGCTAGAAAAGGTGATTGAAATTATCATTGATCAAACTTGTGCACCATCTAGCATTCACACTTCATAAATTCTTTCTTTATCATTTACCTACTCGAGGACGAGTAGGAATTAAGCTTGGGGATGCTGATACGTCTCCAACATATCTATAATTTATGAAGCATTCATGCTATTTTATTATCTGTTTTGAATGATTATCGGCTTTATTATACACTTTTATATTACTTTTGGGACTAACCTATTAACCGGAGGCCCAGCCCATATTGTTGTTTTATTACCTGTTTCAGTATTTCGAAGAAAAGGAATATCAAACGGAGTCCAAACGGAATGAAACCTTCGGCAGCGTTATTTTTGGGAAGAATATCATCCTGGAGACTTGGAGTTCACGTCAGAAGATTCTTGAGGAGGCCAGGAGATAGGGCGGCGCGCCCCCCTACTAGACGCGCCCCCTGTCTTGTGGGCCCCTCGAGCACCTCCCGACCGACTTCTTTCGCCTATATAAATCTACGTACCCTAAAAACATCGGAAATCAAGATAGATCAGGAGTTCCGCCGCCGCAAGCCTCTGTGGCCACCAAAAACCTCTCGGGAGTCCATTCCGGCACCCTGCCGGATGGGGAACCCATCACCGGTGGCCATCTTCATCATCCCGGCGCTATCCATGACGAGGAGGGAGTAGTTCACCCTCGGGGCTGAGGGTATGTACCAGTAGCTATGTGTTTGATCTCTCTCTCTGTCTCTCGCGTTCTCTCTATGGCACGATCTTGATGTATCGCGAGCTTTGTTATTATAGTTAGATCTTATGATGTTTCTCCCCCTCTACTCTCTTATGATGGATTGAGTTTCCCTCCTAAAGTTATCTTATTGGATTGAGTCTTTGATTTGAGAACACTTGATGTATGACCTGCCGTGTTTATCTGTGGTGACAATGGGATGTCACGTGCCACTTGATGTATGTTTTGGTGACCAACTTGCGGGTTCCGCCCATGAACCTATGCATAGGGTTTGGCACACGTTTTCTTGACTCTCCGGTAGAAACTTTGGGGCACTCTTTGAAGTACTTTGTGTTGGTTGGATGAATCTGAGATTGTGTGATGCATATTGTATAATCATGCCCACGGATACATGAGGTGACAACGGAGTATTTTGGTGATATTAGGGTTTTGGTTGATTTGTGTCTTAAGGTGTTATTCTAGTACGAACTCTTTTATAGATCGATCTGAAAGAATAACTTTGAGGTGGTTTCGTACCCTACCATAATCTCTTCGTTTGTTCTTTGCTATTAGTGGCTTTGGAGTGACTCTTTGTTGCATGTTGAGGGATTGTTATATGATCTATCTATGTTATTATTGTTGAGAGAAGTTGCACTAGTGAAAGTATGAACCCTAGGCCTTGTTTCCTACCATTGCAATACCGTTTACGCTCACTTTTACCATTAGTTACCTTGCTGTTTTTATATTTTCAGATTACAAAAACCTATATCTACTATCTATTTTGCACTTGTATCACTATCTCTTCGCCGAACTAGTGCACCTATACAATTTACCATTGTATTGGGTGTGTTGGGGACACAAGAGACTCTTTGTTATTTGGTTGCAGGGTTGTTTGAGAGAGACCATCTTCATCCTACGCCTCCCACGGATTGATAAACCTTAGGTCATCCACTTGAGGGAAATTTGCTACTGTCCTACAAACTTGTGCACTTGCAGGCCCAACAACGTCTACAAGAAGAAGGTCGTGTAGTAGACATCAGACACCAAATTATATTGGTTTCTTTGCAGGCCGGAATGGGGCGTTGGAGAAGCTGCCGGCCAGCAGATCTGGTAAGACAACAAGTACTACACTGGAACCTACTAGTATGGCAGTATTGATATAATGAAACATGTGATGCAATATAGTTGCCTTGCATACAAGTGATTATACTTCTGCTTAATTTCTAGTATAATTTTCTTCAGAGTGTAGATATATGTGTACTAATTAGACATTGAACGGGTACTTGTAGCGTGAAAAAAGGCCAACAGTGACACATCCAACTCTAGCACGGTTGCAGAAGTCAATGCCCAGGTAACATCATGTCATTCTTTCACTCTACAACAATTGCTTCAATTGACACCCAAGATGTGATCTGTAAAGTCAACACCTTCTACTAGTCCTTTTCTGCTCAATTACTACATACGGAGTACTAGTACTACTTACAGTATATTGCAAGACTTTGCTCCTGAACTTGAACCTCAAATCCCTTTGCTACTGGCTGGGGCGCCCTTCCCTGTTTTTTGCGGATGTATTACTATTTTTTGTTTGCCTGAAAAACCAAGGAGCTACTACCTAGTACAAGAATATCTGAATCTGTCATAGAAACTCCATACCGCACAACCATATTTCAGGCGGATGTTGTCGGTGTTCGGGGGACGGGGGTCCCCAGACTTGCCTGCCTGCGGCCTGCGGCGTGGCTCAAGTGGTGGCCCAGTGCGGCCCATATTCATCAACTCGAGCTCAAGACCCTCGCAAAGTGTCACGCCCAATATGCGACCCTATCCAAAAGGAACTCGAAGGTCCCACCAAGGATAGACCCGCATATTGGAACGCTTTTGCAAGGTGGATATCATTACATCAACATTACATAATAGATGGGGATACATACAAAAGGCATACAATGCCACATGAATACAACATCACAATACATCAGAGCACCATCCGACTACGGATGAAACACAAACAGAAACTCGAACGACATCCACCCTGCTAGCCCAGGCTGCCGACCTAGAACCTATCCCCTGATCGAAGAAGCAGAGGAAGAACTCAACGCAAGCAAGCATCGCTCTCGCGTCATGATCATCGCGAAACCTGTACCTGCAACTGTTGTCGTAGTAATTTGTGAGCCATGAGGACTCAGCAATCCCATTTCCATGGGTATCAAGACTAGCAAAGCTTAATGGGAAAGGAAGGGGTAAAGTGGTGAGGTTGCAGCAGCGACTAAGCATATATGGTGGCTAACATACGCAAATGAGAGCGAGAAGAGGAGCAAAGGAACGGGCGTCAACTAGCAATGATCAAGAGGTGATCCTGAACACCTACTTACGTCAATCATAACACAGAAACCGTGTTCACTTCCCGGACTCCGCCGAGAAGAGACCATCACGGCTACACACACGGTTCATGCGTTTTAATTCGGATCAGGTGTCAAGTTATCTACAATCGGACATTAACAAATTCCCATCTGCCTATAACCGCAGGCACGGCTTTCGAAAGATTATACCCTGCAGGGGTGTCCCAACTTAGCCCATGATAAGCTCTCACGATCAACGAAGGATAAACCTTCTCCCAGGAAGACCCGATCAGACTCGGAATCCCGGTTTACAAGACATTTCGACAATGGTAAAACAAGACCAGCAAAGCCGCCCGATGCAGCGACAATCCCGATAGGAGCTGCGCATATCTCGTTCTCAGGGCAACACCAGATGAGACTAGCTACGAGTAAAACCAACCCTCAAGTTGCCCCGAGGTGGCCCTGCAGGCAGCTCAGTTCGGACCAACACTTAGACAAGCACTGGCCCGGGGGGCCTAAAATAAAGATGACCCTCGAGAGAGCGACTCCCAAGGGAAAAGTAGGTGGTGGTGAGGCAAATGGTAAAACCAAGGTTGGGCTTGCTGGAGGAGTTTTATTCAAAGCGAACTGTCAAGGGGCTCCCATAAATCACCCGACCGCGTAAGGAACGCAAAATCCGGGAACATAACACCGGTATGACGGAAACTAGGGCGGCAAGAGTGGAACAAAACACCAGGAAAAAGGCCGAGTCTTCCACCCTTTACCAAGTATATAGATGCATTAATAAGATAAGAGATATTGTGATATCCCAACCAAAATCCTGTCCACCATGGAGAAATCTTCAACTTCACCTGCAACTAGCAACGCTATAAGTGGGGCTGAGCAAAGCGGTAACATAGCCAATCAACGGTTTGCTAGGAAGGGTGTCAAAGGTTAGAGGTTCATGGCAATTGGGAGGCTTGAAGAGTAAATGATAGGTAGCGCAGCATAGCGATAGAACGAAGCTACTAGCATAGCACTGATAGTAGTGAGATCCAGGGTAATGGTCATCTTGCCTGAAATCCCGCTAGGAAGAAGAACGAGTCCATGAAGAAGATGAAGCCACGAAGACGAACCAAGCGAAGACGAACGAATCCTCACGATCGCAACGAAACGGGAACTATAGAGAAGATGCACACAACATAGTAAACGCACCACACATGAACAAGGCATGATGCACAAACAAGCATGATGCATGACAAAGCTACATGAAGCTACTCATGGCAAGAGATGATGCAAACAAGAGCAACACATCAAGGCAAGTTTAAATGAGTCCGGGAACAACATATAACAATTCCGGTAAGTCCTCATATGCAAATTTCGAAATTGGTCCAGATCTGAATAAACCTTATGTTCAAGTTGTTAAACAGCAAGTTAAGATGCACCAAGATGATCTACACGAGATTCTAGTCAAGTTACATATAAAGTTCATTTAATTCGGAGCTACGGCCTAGAAGATATGAGCAAAACAAGTTAACCATGGCATTGATACAAAAAGCATAAAAACATCAAGCAAACACACCAAAACAAGGATGCAACATGATAATATGAAACTACATGCAATTCTAAGCAAGATTCATATAGAGCACACTCAAAACGGAGCAACGGTTCAACACACACACATGAAACAAGTTATAACAACAATCTGTCCAACACAGCAACTAGGCATATTGCAAGCATCAAAACAACATGCTACAGGACCTCAACAAGAAAACAAAAGGCATGGACATGATATACAGGTGAAGCATAACAAAACATGAACACTGAGCTATCTCCAGAAATCACTAGAACATGCTCAAACACACATGGAAAGATTGCAAATAATAACAGTTCAGACTTTGCAGAAAATAACATCAGGTTGCAATGTTTAGAGCTATCAAACAACATGTTACAGGAACTTATCATGGCAAACAAAAGCATGTAATGAATCTACTAATTGCATAGAACAAAAGTCCCTTACTGACCAAGAGCCAAAAAGGCACAGAAAATATGATGGCACCCATGTAAACATGGCAAGTTATATGACAGATTCATACATGGCAGGAACAACAATAAGTAGGCAAGTTGGTGAGCTTGAACCACTCACTAAAGAGCAATACATAGCATGGAAAGGCAACTAACAGTAAGAAGACATGTTTATGAAGCAAATCATGTCAAGAGCAAGTTCATAGGGTGCATGGATCACTAGGAAATCACATGGCAAAACTGAACTTCATGTTAACAGGCTGACAGCAACATCATTTAGCAACTTTGGAGCAAGATATGAACAATCTACAGCAAGCTATAAATGCAACCAGGGGCATGGATGGATAGCTCATAACCATATGTACAAAACATCCTTACTGAAGTATCTCAAAATATGCATGGAACTCTCTGTAGCATCAAGTTTACATGGCATAAAAATAACAGCAGAACAGGGACTGAAATCAGCAACAGCAAGTACCCTACTTAGCAAGCTCGATGCACGCAGCACACAAATCACAAAAATACATGGATAGCACCTCTGGAAAGATGGCATGGCATAGATCAAAACACATGTAGACATCAACCTCATAGGATGCACACATCAATCATGGCAAAAATGACAAATGAGCATGTTATAACAGTTTTAACAGATTAACAGCAACATGCACTCTTACAACGATGATTAGGGCATCAAGATGGGCTCAAATGAATATGATGCAATGGAACAAAGTGAAGTACTCATCGAGACGAACAATTTGACATATTACATGCACGAAACGGAGCTACGGATGCAGTGATATGATGCGATGAACATGGCATGATAATGCAAAAAATATTCGGGACATGGTCGAAAACAGAGGGGGAAAAGTCAACCTCCGTCAGATCTGGGTTGCATGGGTCCCGAGGCGGGCATGGGCTCACCGGAGTTGGAGGAGAGATGGCCGGAGACGGGTTGGCCCGGCGAGGGGGCACCGGATCCGGCCGGAGCACGGAGGGCGGCGCACGCAGGCGCGCAGGGCGCCGGCCATGGAGGGGGCCGCGAGCTCGGGAGCTCCTCTCGCAGGAGCTCGCGCGGAGGGGCGAAGGAGAGGCCGGGGCTGGCGGGGGCTCCAGCGAGGATGGAGGCGCGGGCCGGCGACGGAGCTGGCGGCGCCCGGCGAAGGGGAGGCGAGGGGCCGGCGGAGGAGGCTCGGGGCCGGCTGGAGGGACGCGGCGGCGGAGCACCCGGCGTGGCGGTGCGCCGGCGCGGCGCCAGTGGCGGCCGGGTGGGGCGTCGGGCACGGGCGGAGCTAGCGGGCCAGGCGGCGGCGGCGCGCGGGCTCGTGCGGGCCCGCTTCGGGCCCCGTGGGCCGCGGTGGAGGGACACGTGGCAGGCGCTGGCTGGACGGGGGCGGCGGCGCGGCTGAGGTGGCGGCCTCCGATTCGTCGGAGCGATGTGGCGGCGGGGGTGGACGCGTCCGACGCGGAGGCGGACACGTCCGGCTGCGGGAGGAGGAAAAAGACTAGGGTTGGACTGCACGCAAAATTCGGAGGGAGACACATATTTATAGGTACAGGGAGTTAGGAGAGTCCAAATGAGGTGCGGTTTTTGCCCACACGATCGTGATCGAACGACCGAGAGAATGGAGGAGGTTTGGATGGATTTTGGGCTACTTTGGAAGGGTGTTGGGCTGCAAAGAGAAAGGGGGGTTTCGGGCTACGCGGTTAACCGTTGGAGTATCAAAGGACCCCCAAATGGCACAAAACATGACAGGCGGTCTACCGGTGCTATACCAAGGCCGATTGGCAAACCTCGGTCCATTCCGAGAAAGTTTAACACCAGCTCACAATGAGAGACAAAAGGGGGACGCCGGAGGACGTAGGAGTGCCGGATTGCAAAACGGACAACGGGGAAAATGCTCGGATGCAAGAGACGAACACGTATGCAAAATGAGATGCACATGATGACATGATACAATGCAACACGCAAGCAAATGACAAGGCAACGAAGGCGAATAACTAGCGGACACCTGGCGCATCGGATCTGGGGCGTTACACAAAGGGCCAAGCCTCGCGGGGCGGACGACGCAAGGCTTCCTCAAGAACGGCCTCACCAGGCAGGCTCGCGGGGAGGCGGAGAGATCAAGGCAAGGGTACCTCGCGAGGTGCTAGTGACGCAAGACAAGACGATTGAGACCAGCCAGCGCTAGGCGGGCGCCGGCCTGCGCAGTGTCCTTGTTTCCTCTTTGGTGCAAAGGGGGCAAGCACAGGCGCGGAGTACCGATGCATCAAGCAAAAAATACCATTTCGGTGCAACAAGACCAAGACCAGCAGAGCGGCAGGATGGAGGTCACCGTGGAGCCCAAGATGGCGTCGTTGCCAGTGCCTTTGGCAGCCGAAGACCAACTTTAGTCAGGATAACTTGTACTAGATGTTCTCCTTCAAAATGGTCGTTGTTGGCGTCCTTCCTGCTCAATATTTGAGAGGAGGACCAGGGCCTCTATAAATATGGATAGCCACCATCGTAGAAGGGAGATAGATCTCTCTGCGAGAAGTAGTTCATCACACCACCGCTAGAACACCTCTCGCGAGGTTGTTCTTCCCTTGTACTGTTCATCAACAGCCCTAGAGGCAATCCACCACACCACACACTAGAGTAGGGTACTACACCACAACGGTGGCCCGAACCAGTATAAATCTTGTGTCCCTTGTGTTGTTCATCGTGTAGCTTAGATCCTCAGCGAGGTGTTCGGATGTGGATCGGTAGGGGAAAGATCTTCGCGCGCACCCCAGAGTTTGAACCTTAAGGGTTTTGCCGGAACCCGATATCCGACATTTGGCGCACCAGGTAGGGGTGTGCGGGAATCTCTCTTCCAATGTTCCACGTTCGATCGTTCGTCGCATCCATGGCTGACGCTCGCCGAGATCGCGCTGAGCGTCGGGCTGCTCTCGCAACCCACGTCGCCCAGATGGCTCCCATCAGTGGACCTCCCCGTCGTTCCCTTCGCCTGCAGCCCACACCACCACTGGCCCGACAGGGAACGAGCAGCAGGTGTCGTCACTACATCCCTCGGTGCGGCGGGAAGGCGGCACCACCAATCCGTCGCTGACTCCAGCTGGCTCATCGTCGCACGCCCGTCGCGCTCCCACGGACGTGCATGCCGCGTTGCTCCTGGCACGTGAGCTCCTGCACTACCGTCCCGTTGACGACCTCTACGAGGAGTGGCTCGCTCGCATCACCGAGCTCGTCAGCGCCGCAGGGGGCTTCCCTGCGTTGTCCCACTCGCTGCCTCGCCCTCCGTCCTGCGTGGGTGATGTAGCTCAAGAGGTGCCTCCGCCCCCTCCTCCCCAAGAAGGCGCCCTGGCTCCAAGGCGTGCGGCTCCTGGACGAGACCCACCGCGTACAGTGCCCGCGCGACAAGAAAGGATCTGCCAAGAAATCCCTCGCCCCCAAGAAGGTGCTCGCGTGCTCCCTGCACCGGCACGCCATGACCGCATCCCTAGGCCAGCACGTCAAGACCCCGTGTTGCCCCTAGCGGCGGCATGCGGGAATCCCCAGGAACAAGCCCCTCGTCAGCAAAGAGCCCCGGTGGCCACCACAGGCTGTCGCGCCTTCACCACCGAGCTATGCAGTGTCGCCTGGCCCGACAAGTTCAAGCCGGATCTGCCTCCTCGCTATGACGGCATTGCCGACCCAGCAGAGTTCCTGCAGCTCTATAGGCATCAAAGCGGCCAATGGAGATGAAAAGGTCATGGCGAATTGGTTTCCCATGGCGCTCAAGGATGGTGCCCGCACCTGGCTCCTGAACCTGCCTCCCGACACGATCTCCTCCTAGGACAAGATGTGTACCCGCTTCATCGCCAACTTCCAGGGCACTCGCGACTGTCCTTCGGTCGTGGGTGACCTGCACGGCATCAAGCAGCAGCCTAGAGAAACCCTGCAGAAGTACATCCAGTGCTTCAACAGGGCTCGCCTCAAGATTCCCAAGGTGACCGAGGAGGCCATCATCTTAGCATTCTCCGACGGCGTCCGTGACGTCAAGATGAATGAGGAGCTAGCCATCCACGAGGACCTATGCACATCTCAGGAGCTGTTCAACCTGGCGACCAAGTGCACAAGGGCTAAGGAGGGACGCCTCTTCCTTCTCGAGCTTCCAGCGGCTGATCCTGAAGAGAAGAAAGCCAAGGCCAAGGACGTGAAGCGCAAAGGAGCAGTTGTGCTCGCAGCAGAGCCGGACACGGAGCATGGCAGGGACCAGCCGGAGTCGTCCAAGGGCAGCCGGTACCGCGTGTACCATGACCTCCACACCCACAACACCAACGAATGCCAAGAGCTCAGGGCCATGCGAGAAGGACGTGTCGGTTGACGCCCCGAGCGCAACGATCGGGGCTACGGCCGAGGCGGAGGAAGAGGTGGAGGAAGATGGGACGACCGAGGCCCTCGCCAAGGGTGGCGTGACCGACCTCGCGAGGACCACTGGCAGGACCAGCCTCGCGAGGGGGCTTGGAGGGATCAGCCTCGCGAGGATCGCCCGCAGGGCAACGCAGGCCTTCCTCCTCTGGCACCACCGCCAAGAAGGAATGATGACTATCATCAGGACGAGGGGGCTGGGGGCCTCCAGGAGCCGCGCGCTATCGCTTGCATCTTGGGTGGTGCCCAGGCCCCAGCCTCCCAGCACATCTTCAAGCAGTTTGCTCGCGAGGTGAACGTATTCCTCCCCAAGCTCGAGGCCACGCACCCTCTCAGGTGGTCCACGTGCGCCATCACATTCTGCTCAGCAGATCAGCTCAAGTGTGCGGCAACAGCCGGTGTCCTCCCCATGCTTTGTTCCCCAGTCATCAGCAATGTGCAAGTTACCAAGACCCTCATCGATGGCGGCGCAGGACTCAACATTTTGTCCGTCGAGACGTTCAACAATCTCCAAGTGCCATATGATCAGCTTCAGCCAATCAAGCCTTTCTCAGGAGTCACTGACGGCTCCACCACTCCCATATGGCAGGTTCGCCTCCCTGTCACCTTTGGACAACGCAAGAACTATCGAATCGAGCTCATCGACTTTGATGTTGCCCACATTTGCTTGCCATACAATGCCATCCTCGGGTACCCAGCCCTGGCCAAGTTCATGGCAGTGACTCACCAGGGATACAATGTCCTCAAGATGCTGGGAAGCGGCAGAGTCATCACAGTCCCCTGTGAAGAGAAGGATGCGGTGTGCTCTCTCGAACGCGCTTCCAAGTTGCATCAGTCGAGGACCCAGACAGCAAGAGTGGGAACAGTCCCGAGGCAGCTCCCAAGAAGAAGAAGACATCACCCATCTCAAGGCCTCAGGAGGCAGGCACATCCGGAGGCACCGCGCCAGGATCTGCGCCCATCCAAGGGGCGCATCCCTCCATCGCATAGGAAGCCGCGCCCGACGCCCTCCTCTGGCAAGGCTCGGGGGCTCTCTCCTGGAGGGCCACTGACTTTGCCTAGATCACGAGGGAGGCGCTCGGGCACCACTTCGAGGCGTGCTTCACGGCACGTTTCCCTCAGGAAGGCATGAGGCAAGGAGGGCCCAACCCTCAGGAGTTCATCACCAAGGTCACTAGGGAGTTGCAGGAGTCGAGAGTCATGCGCGGCAACCGCCGCCTACCCGGCGTAGCTCCCCATCTTGGCGAGGATGGCGGGCTGCGCGTCTGCATTGACTACCCAGGGCTCAATCGAGCCGCGTCTCAGGAGCGTTTCTGGCCTTCGCACGTGGGATGTTGCAAGGGTCCACCTCACAGCTTCGTTTGCATGCCCTTTAGCCTGCCAAACGCGGTTGCTGCTCATCAGCACCTAATGAGGAGCATTCTGGAGGCTCAGGTGGCCAGGCACCGCGCGTTCCTGGAGGAGATGGACATGGACCTTGAGGAGCCGCCAGGACCCCCAGAGCCTCCCAAGGCTCAGGGCTCCGAAGGCTCGTGAGGATCGGCTTCTTCACCGCGCGTCGTCAACTACTCCAACACCCGCTCTGCAAAGATATCAGGTGACATCTGTCAAGTTTCATTTTAGCTGGGAGCGCCCTCAGGGTTGCATCATTCCCAGGTCCCGTGGGTCTGTCCCTGCGGCATGTATCCATTTTCCTTATGTCTTTAGTTTACCTTGCTGGGGGCGTCCCTCGGGCTGCATCATCCCCAAGCCGCCCGGGCCTGGCCCAATGGCATGTGTCTTTCCTGCATCTATCCAGGCTGATTTGCTCCTCATACTCAACTTGCCATGATTATCATCTCTCGCCCATCGCGGCCCCTTTCTTCTCCCTCATGCAAAAATGCTTGCACGTTAAAACGGGGGCGCCTGAGCATCGCGACTCAAGAGCTCTTACTGGCTCTCCAGCCCTCACCCCCTGGCCTTGACCACGGCATCGCGACCTGGCATACCAGCGGTGGCTGAGCTCGCTCGAGGGACGGGACCTGAGGACGTAGAGCGTTTGCATCTAACCACCTTGCAGGAATACCCAGACGCCCAAGGCTCAAGATCAGGCGCAACCGGCCTTGAGGTAGGGCCTCGTGAGTCCCGCGCTGGCTCATGAGTGCCCAGATACACTTCGTCTAGCCCTACCATGCCGGCCACGTGTCAGGGTGGGGCTGTACACGCCCCGGGGGCTCCTCCCGGAGGGGGGGGGGGCCTCCCACGTACTAGTGAAAGCACCATGCTCCGTGGTGGCTGACGACACTGCCGAGGAGCGGCTATGCCCGTACACATACGGAAGCGCTATGCTCTGCGCTGGTGATAAACAACTGAGGGCAGACCACGGCTGTATCAACCTCAGGGAGCCCAGAGTTCAATGTCGCAAGGGGGCTGGACATGCATGGGGGCTACGCCCAGGTCACACCCGAGCGCACGCCACCCAGCCAGGTCCCTCGGACCTGGTCGTCGCACGGCCCTCCCCGAGCGGAGCCAAGGTATGAAGAAAGTTTGAGCGTCAAGGGGGACTCCTGAGAATCGCGACTCAGGAGCCTAACTGGTCACGTCGCCCCTCGCTCCTTAGTTCGGAAAGGCTAACGGCGGTTGAGGTATGCACGGGGTCGGGCCCTGCCGACGTAGAACGACAAATCCACTCATACACCCCTCCCTATTTGCCGTTTGCGCGTCAAGGGAGACTCCTGAGCATCGTGACTCGTGAGCCTAACTTGCCACATAGCCCCTCACTCCTTAGTCCCGTCCCGGTGATCCGGTCGGGGCTAACGGCGGCTGAGGTATGCGCGGGGCTGGGCCCTGCCGACGTAGAACACAAAGCAAATAGGAAGGAAACCGCAAAATCTCGGAAATTCAGAAGAAAATATTACAGACCATAAATTGTTCTCACGATACCAAACACAAGTTTAAACGCCTCCACGAGGCATGGTGCATGTTGCAGGAGTTGGAGCAGGAAAGAAGCCGCGAGAAGGTCATCCTTGGGCCCCGCCGCCGCTCGTGGTGGAGTTGCGCTTGTCAGCTCCACCTCCCGAGGCCGCGGTACCAGCAGCACCTCGCTTGGGCGCAGTGTTGAAGGCGCGGAACTTCGCCAGCATGGCCTCCGCTCGGCCCTTCACGGCCTCAGCAGCGGCGGCGGAGCGCTCAGCGTCCACATGTTCCAGCAGATCGTCAAGGTTGGTGTCGGGGTAGCGGAGGTAGATGTGGCTGAGGATCCGCGTCAGCGCTGCAGAGGAAAGGATGCGAGCTTCAACCTCGGCCATGGGCCAATGCCGGTCATGACCTCCTCAAGCGCCTTGACCAGGAAGGGAAGCAGCTTGGCGGGGCCTTCCATGGCTCCGGCCAGCGGCTTCTCCACACCCTCTTCATAAAGCGTCTTCAACGCCTTGCGAGACCTCACCTCATAGTCCATGAAGGCCGCATGGTCCTTGGCCAAGACTTTCGCCTTGGCGTCCAGCTCAACCCTCTCTGCCTTCAGTGTCTGCTCCAGCCTCTTCAGCCGGCTGCGATCAGCTGAGAGTTCGGCGTCGTGGTCCCTGATCGCAGCCTCCCGAGCCTTCATCTCCTCCTCCTTCGCCTGACGGTCACGAACCTCCTTGGCGAGCTCATCATGCAGTCCTTGCAGCTTGCCCTCCAGCACCATGAAGTGGCCCTTGACAGTTGAAGCATCCTTCAATGCCGCGTCACGAGTGGCTATGACCTAGGAGGTGACTTGCTTCTCCTCCTCGAAAGCCGTCACAGCCTGGCTCGGCACCGCTCGGACGGAGGCGTCTGATACATCTCCGTGGTATCTATAATTTTGGATTTTTCCATGCCAATATTATTCAACTTTCATATACTTTTGGCAACTTTTTATACTATTTTTTGGGACTAACATATTGATCCAGTGCCCAGTGCCAGTTCCTGTCTGTTTCATGTTTTTTGTTTCGCAGAAACCCAATATGAAATGGATTCCAAACGGGATAAAAACGGACGGAGAATTATTTTGGAATATTTGGGATTTTCCGAAGGAAGAATCAACGCAAAACGGTGTCCGGGGTGGCCACGAGACAGGGGGGTGCACCCTCACCCTGGGCGTGCCCTGGACTCTCGTGGGCCACCCGTAAGGCGGTTGACGCTCTTATTTTGCTGCAAGAAAGCTAATTTTACGAGAAAAATCTGGTCAAAAGATTCACCCCAATCGGAGTTACGGATCTCCGGATATTAAAGAAACGGTGAAGCGGTAGAATCTGAGAACGCAGAAACAGAGAGATAGATCCAATCTCGGAGGGCCTCTCGCCCCTCCCATGCCATGGGAGCCAAGGACCAAAGGGGAAACCCTTCTCCCATCTAGGGAGAAGGTCAAGGAAGAAGAATAAGAAGGGGGGCTCTCTCCCCCTTGCTTCTGGTGGCGCCGGAACGCCGCCAGGGACCATCATCATCACCGCGATCTTCACCAACACCTCCGCCATCTTCACCAACATCTCCATCACCTTCCCCCATCTATATTCAGCGGTCCACTCTCCCGCATCCCACTGTACCCTCTACTTGAACATGGTGCTTTATGCTTCATATTATTTTCCAATGATGTGTTGCCATCCTATGATGTCTGAGTAGATTTTCGTTGTCCTATCAGTGATTGATTAATTGCTATGATTGGTTTGAGTTGCATGTTTTATTATTGGTGCTGTCCTATGGTGCCCTCCGTGTCGCGCAAGCGTGAGGGATTCCCGCTATAGGGTGTTGCAATGCGTTCATGATTCTCTTATAGTGGGTTGCGTGAGTGACTGCACAAACCCGAGTAAGTAGGTTGTTTGCGTATGGGATAAAAGGGGACTTGATGCTTTAATGCTATGGTTGGGTTTTACCTTAATGAATCTTTAGTAGTTGCGGATGCTTGCTAGAGTTCCAATCATAAGTGCATAGAATTCCAAGTAAGGAATGATATGTTAGCTTATACCTCTCGCTCAAATAGAATTGCAATAGTGATTACCGGTCTAGTAACATAGTCAATTGCTTAGGGGCAATTCCACAACTCCTACCACCACTTTTCCACACTCGCTATATTTACTTTATTGTTTATTTATCTAAACAGCCCCTAGTTTTTATTTACGTGTTCTTTATTATCTTGCAAACCTATCCTATCACACCTACAAAGTACTTGTAGTTTCATACTTGTTCTAGGTAAAGCGAACACTAAGCATGTGTAGAGTCGTATCAGTGGCCGATAGGACTTGAGAGAGTATTTGTTCTACCTTTAGCTCCTCGTTGGGTTCGACACTCTTAGTTATCAAAAGAGGCTACAACTATCCCGTATACTTGCGGGTTATCAAGACCTTTTTCTGGCGCCGTTGACGGGGAGTCATAGCGTGGGGTGAATATTCTCGTGTGTGCTTGTTTGCTTTATCACTAAGTAATTTTTATTTGCTATTCTTAGTTGTTCTCTATCTTTAGTTATGGATATGGAACACGAAATACCAAAAAAATTAGGTGTACTTGCTACTCATGGAGATGGGGAACCTCCTAAAACCCTCGATGCTCGTTATGTTCAAAATATTATGTACTACTTTGATAATCCTGAGAAAACCCAACTCAATTATGTTATGGGAGTAACGTTGGATCAACGTGAATACTTTAGGGATTATCGCTTGACACAAAAAGGGAATCTATTATGGGATCAAATTCAACTATTGAAGTGGTATGCTACGCAACTATGCTTGATGCATGATTATACTTGCTGCTCTAGGATGAAGTCTCCACACCTTCCCTTTTCATGCAAATTCAATGATAATGAAACCTTAGCTTCTTATGCTAATGGTATCTTTGATTACTATGATGTGGAACAAATAGAAGAATTTGTTGCTTTTATGGGTGCTTATGAGGTTGAATCTATGTTTAAAGCATTTGATGATTTTGATGATTCAGTTTATAGACAAGAAAATATTGCTATACTTAGATATTGCTATGATAATTATGAATACAATTACTATATTAATGCATTTATTGAGGAAGTCTCCGCTGTCCAAGAAGAGACTAATATTTTGCAGGAAGCTATGGAAGAAGAAATTGATGAAACTGTAAGCTCATTGGATGAAAAATATGATGAGGAGTATTTCAAAAAAAATATGATGAGGAGAGCGAAGAACAAAAGGAGGAAGAGTGGATTAGCTACCCATGCCCACCTTCTAATGAGAGTAACTCTTCAACTCATACATTGTTTAATTCCCCTTCGTGCTTACCGAAGGATGATTGTTATGATCCCGTTGATTCTCTTGAAATATCCCTTTTTGATGATGCTTGCTATGCTTGTGGCCAAGATGCCAATATGAATTATGCTTATGGAGATGAACTTGCTATAGTTCCTTATGTTAAACATGAAATTGTTGCTATTGCACCCACGCATGATAGTCCTATTATCTTTTTGAATTCTCCAAACTACACTATATCGGAGAAGTTTGTGCTTATTAAGGATTATTGATGGGTTGCCTTTTATCGTTGCACATGATGATTTTTATAGATATAATATGCATGTGCTTGCTGCTCCTACTTGCAATTATTATGAGGGAGGAACTACATCTCCACCTCTCTATGTTTCCCACACGATGAAATTGCAAGAAACTGCTTATACTATGCATTGGCCTTTACTTGGTGTGCATGAATTGTTCTTTTATGACATGCCGATGCATAGGAAGAGAGTTAGACTTCATTATTGCTTGATATATGTTACTTTGTGCTCATTACTAAATTACAAATCATTGTTAATTAAAATTGGCTTTGATATACCTTGGGATCCGGGTGGATTCATTACTTGAGCACTAAATGCCTAACTTAATGGCTTTAAAGAAAGTGCTGCCAGGGAGACAACCCGGAAGTTTTAGAGAGTCATTTATTTCTGTTGAGTGCTTTATATAGTTTAAAAACAAAAAAAATAGGGGAACCTAAAAACTTTTCAAAAAGGAAAGTGAAAATGAGAAAGACAAGCATTGTTGAAGTGGGAGCTAGCTTTGAACTTTGTTCTTGCTCACGGAAACTTTGTGAATCTTAATTACAGAAACTTTTCATCAAAAATAATTATCCCCTTGTACAATTCCATTGTATTATAAAAATAATGTGCCAAGGTTTTCCTTTAGGATGTTTACACTGCTTGTTGGTTTGTACGGTGCAGGACAGAACTTTTGTCTGTAGTGCGCGATTTTACATTTTTAACTGGAAAGTCAAAGAGTTCTGATTCTTCTTGCAATGTGTTTCTGTACAACTTGTTTATTTTTCCTAATTTTGGCAGAATTTTTGGGGTACCAGAAGTGTGGTGGTTGTTCAGATTGCTACAGACTGTTCTGTTTTTGACAGATTCTGTTTTTGATGCATAGTTTGCTTGTTTTGATGAATCTATCAATTTATATTAGTGGATTAAGCCATAGAAAATTTATATTACAGTAGACACAATGCAAAAACAAAATATGAATTGGTTTGCAACAGCACTTAGAGTGGTGATTTGCTTTATTATACTAAGGGATCTTACCGAGTTTCCTGTTGATGTTTTGTGTGGATGAAGTGTCTAAACGAGGAGGTCTTGATGTGAGGAAAAGGAAGAGAGGCAAGAGCTCAAGATTGGGTATGCCCGAGGCACCCCAAGTAAATATTCAAGGAGACTCAAGCGTCTAAGCTTGGGGATGCTCCGGAAGGCATCCCCTCTTTCTTCAACAAGTATCGGTATGTTTTCATATTCGTTTCGTTTATGCATTATGTGCAAGTCTTGGAGCGTCTTTTGCATTTAATTTTCACTTTTCTTTTATGCACCATGCAGGTATGAGATAGTCCTTGGTTGATTTATAGAATGCTCATTGCACTTCACTTAAATCTATTGAGTATGGCTTTATAGAATGCTTCATGTGCTTCACTTATATCATTTGAAGTTTGGATTGCATGTTTCTCTTCATATAGACAACCGCCATTTGTAGAATGCTCTTTTGCTTCACTTATATTTGTTAGAGCATGGGAATATCTTTTGTAGAAAAGATTAAACTCTCTTGCTTCACTTATATCTATTTAGAGAGATGACAGGAATTGGTCATTCACATGGTTTGTCATAAAATCCTACATAAACTTGTAGATCGCTAAATATGATATGTTTGATTCCTTGCAATAGTTTTGAGATATAAAGGTGGTGATATTAGAGTTATGCTAGTGAGTTATTGTGGATTAGTAGAAATACTTGTGTTGAGGTTTGTCATTCCCGTAGCATGCACGTATGGTGAACCGCTTTGTGATGAAGTTGGAGCACAATTTTATTTATTGATTGTGATCCTTATGAGTGGTGGTCGGGGACGAGCGATGGTCTTTTCCTACCAATCTATCCCCCTAGGAGCATGTGCGTAGTACTTTGTTTTCAATAGCTTGTAGATTTTTGCAATAAGTATATGAGTTCTTTATGACTAATGTTGAGTCCATGGATTATACGCACTCTCACCTTTCCATCATTGCTAGCCTCTTCGGTACCGTGCATTACCCTTTCTCACCTTGAGAGTTGGTGCAAACTTCACCGGTACATCCAAACCCCGTGATATGATACGCTCTGTCACACATAAGCCTCCTTATATCTTCCTCAAAACAGCCACCCTACCTACCTATCATGGCATTTCCATAGCCATTCCGAGATATATTGCCATGCAACTTCCATCATATCATATACATGACTTGAGCATTCATTGTCATATTGCCTTGCATGATCGTAAGATAGCTAGCATGATGTTTTCATGGCTTATCTGTTTTTTTGATGTCATTGCTACGCTAGATCATTGCACATCCCGGTACACCGCCGGAGGCATTCATATAGAGTCATATCTTTGTTCTAGATATTGAGTTGTAAGTAAATAAAAGTGTGATGATCATCATTATTAGAGCATTGCCCCAGTGAGGAAAGGATGAAGGAGACTATGATTCCCCCACAAGTGGGGATGAGACTCCGGACTTTATGAAAAATAAAAGAGGCCAAAGAAGCCCAAATAAAAAAAAGAAGCCAAAGAGGCGCACCAAAAAGAAAGAAAAAAAATAAAAAAATGAAAAGTACAAGAAAAAAATGAGAGAAAAAGAGAGAAGGGGCAATGTTACTATCCTTTTACCACACTTGTGCTTCAGAGTAGCACCATGTTCTTCATAGAGAGAGTCTCCTATGCCTTCACTTTCATATACTAGCGGGAATTTTTATTATAGAACTTGGCTTGTATATTCCGATGATGGGCTTCCTCAAATGCCCGAGATCTTCATGAGCAAGCAAGTTGGATTCACACCCACTTAGTTTTTAGTTTGAGCTTTCATACACTTATAGCTCTAGTGCATCCGTTGCATGGCAATGCCTACTCCTCGCATTGACATCAATTGATGGGCATCTCCATAGCCTGTTGATTAGCCGCGTCGATGTGAGACTTTCTCCCTTTTTGTCTTCTCCACATAACCCCCACCATCATTTTCTATTCCACCTATAGTGCTATATCCATGGCTCGCGCTCATGTATTGCGTGAAAGTTGAAAAAGTTTGAGATTACTAAGTATGAAACAATTGCTTGGCTTGGCATCGGGGTTGTGCATGATTAAATACTTTGTGTGATGAAGATAGAGCAACAGCCAGACTATATGATTTTGTAGGGATAAGTTTCTTTGGTCATGTTGTTTTGAAAAGACATGATTGCTTTATTGGTACGCTCAAAGTATTATTGTTTTATGTCAAATGATAGACTATTGCTTTAAATCACTCGTGTCTTAATATTCATGCCATGATTAGGCATATGATCCAGATTATGCTAGGTAGCATTCCACATCAAAAATTATCTTTTTTATCTTTTTTATCATTTACCTAATCGAGGATTGATTTGATGCCAATGTTCGGAAACAAGATTTTGATGGATGGGTTTATGTGTTCTGCTAGTATATATGCATGCTAGTATATATGAACACGGATTGGCCTTCATTATTTTGTATCTACTGTTAGATATATGTTGTTAGATTTGATTTTATTTTGTACCTAAACATTTTGTTCTATAACGTGCAGATGCTGGCGCTTCATGTTTCGTTGCGAGCATCAAGACGAAAAAGTCGGAAGAAGCATAGTTCAAGCTCATTGGAGCTAGTTCAAGGAGTAATGAAGCCCTTCATGCTGATCATATTGGAACAAATTGAAGCACGAACTTGGCTCATGTGACATATTGTACACCTGTAGAGCTTGTTATATTGTGATCGCATTTGTATGTATGTTGATGTAACAGATTGTTGCTTGTTGTTATTTGAAGTATTACACCTATTTTCTGTCTATTTTGATTGAAATATTGGCTATTTAATTATTGGCATATTGAAACCTGAGGAACATGGCCATGACAACAAGGACCCACAAACCAGAATCGGACATTTGGGACCCACTTATCAGAACCTGACAATTGGGACCCATTTTAAAAAAAGAAAAAAGGGCCACAACCCAAAAATAAAAAGGCCGAAGTATAGGGCTTGGCCCGTGTAGCTTACCCAAATTGAAAGAGAAAAACAACAACAAATGGGCTGAATTAATGGGCTTGGCCCATGTAGAACACCTAATTGGACTGGGCTGAATCTTACCAATGACCAATTCAATTGGTCGCAATTTTCCCACGTCAGCTTGCGACGTTGGATCCGACGTGGCATGGGCAGACAACCAGTGATCAAAACAAAAGGTCATGGGTTCAACGACCTTCTGTTTCGGTCGTAAACGTCTACGACCTTATCCTGAAGAAGGTCGTTAATTTCAGTTTACGACCGCCAACTTTTGACCTTCTGTGTTTGGTCACAAAAAGATCACAAATGAAAAACAATGACCATTCAGTGACCAATAGTTAAGGTCACAAGTTGACATATTTCTTGTAGTGAGAAGCCGACGATGGGCCACTTTCAACTGATAAACGGTCGCAACGGAATCAAAATAAACATATCATCGGCATTTGTATTTAATATACAAGGGCCGCCTTCCGTAATCATCGTTATAAAGCCATAAATATGCATCAATTTGACTTAAGATTTTTGCCAAGCTGGGTTGCCTCGCTCCTGTGCTTACCCCTACGTTCCCGATTTTTCGGCTAGGCGGTAAAGGGAGCACCTCTGTGATTGTTACTACCGGGTCATCCGAGTTAGTACCTTAGATTGGGTGAAGCCGAAAGCTAGCAATCTTAAAGGATCACATTGGTCGGCAACGAGGAAGTGAAATTTTTGGTTCATTAATACCATAGAGTTTGGGAACTTTCCCCGAACTAAATCCTCAATATTTTCCTCCAACGTTGATCGGAGGTGAGTTTTCATGATCATGATAAGCATGACAACCCAAAGAAAGGAACTGATAGCGGGAATATTTTCCTTGGAAGATTTTTCTTACATTAAGTAATATAACATATCTCTCTGCGTACCTTTGTTTATAAAACCGTATGACCGGATTGCCTCATTTGTCATAAATCTTTTCTCTCATGAAAGCTTTATAAAGAAGGACAAACACTCCCCGGCTGCTGGCCAAGGAGGTGGAAGACGATGGTCCGTCAACAAAGTTTTGTACAATGCGGATCCGAGCATTAATGATGTAAAATACTTGGATACATAGAATCATTACACATAATTTGTGATTTGACTATGGATATCGATCCTTAATTCGGCCACCCGTGCCCGCATTAAGGCTCGGGGGCTATTGGGCTTCGGGCTTGTTATTTACAAATATTAAAGGGGCACATCGATCCCCTGATCTGGTGTTGCCACCCGACCAGTGTCTCGGGGGCTACTGTGTTGCCTGTTCAATGCAGAAAATTCAAAGTGCTTAGTGTTCGGCTTGACCGAACTATGGGCAAACGCGTCTTCGGACAACAATAGGTACCATCTGGACCTATCTAGCGTCAAGCTAATAAATTGCAGCAACTCCTCAAGACCCTCTCTCAAGGGCTCGTTCACCGATCACTATTATCTCTAATATATTACATTGCGTTTCTATTCCTGCGTATGATGCCAAGCTAGGAGTTGATCCTCAGGCCGATTTTGCAAATCGACCTGAGTCTCAGGGGCTACCAGGATCACTAGTTTTATGTTTTCCTTCAGGTGCACCTCGGGTTTAGGACGACACACACCTTGAGGGCTACTGGATATACATATACTGGCTATATATATCGGTAGAGAGTAAATTGCACCAATCAAAAATATTCACAAAAATTAGCCCGCGGTTAGGGTGGTGCACCACCTCGGAAGCAGTCTGGCATAAAGCTCGGGCGCCAGTGGCTGGCTCCATCGAGGGAATTTCTGGCATTAAGCTCGGTTGACTTCGTTCAATCCTTTAGAACACTGAGGTAGTTTACGACACCTCGGAATCTGACCATCGTTGGAGCTCGGAAGTGGTCCGGCATAAAGCCCGTATTCGAATGGCTCATTCCATAGAGAACTTTTCAGCGTTAAACTCAGATAACCTCCTTCAAACTTTTTCAAGCCAAGGTAATCTATGACACCTCAGATATATTCCGGCGTTGGAGCTCGGATATAGTCCGGCGTCGGTGCTCGGCTGCAAAAGATATCTCGAATGCAGTCCGGCATTGGAGCTCGGATGCAAGAGGACACCGCCGCACGAGAACAACTTCAAACCCGAGGTGTGGGGTAAAAAGTAATCCTAAGGCATTGATAAAGGCCAAGAACTTAAAGGGGCTCCTCGGATACCTGATGTGTAAACCCTTCGGATTCACTTTCGGTGATCCTCAAGATCAAAGATGAGAAGATTTGTTGAACCAGTTTTCAAGACTAACGACCGAAGATGAAGAACAGTTCGGAAGGATCGAGGAGCATCCCCAACTTGAAGACCAGTTCAGGGGGCTACTGACGGCGTCCTGGACTAGGGGGTACTCACCACATCGTCTCCCGACTAGGTGGATCAGGCCGAGGACCCCCATGGCGGTTCACTCATGGGCCACTTTGGGCAGCCCATGCCGCATACAAGGAGTATTCCACAAGACTTGGTGATCAAGACAAGGACTCCTCTCCACCAACGTATTCGGCTAGGACTCTTGTTATCCTTGGCCTCTGGTACATTATATAAGCCAAGGCCAGGCTGGTCGATAGATTTTTATGACAATCATACAAGCTAGACTTCTAGGGTTTAGCCATTATGGTCTCATGGTAGATCAACTCTTGTAATACTCATATTCATCAAGATCAATCAAGCAGGAAGTAGGGTATTACCTCCATAGAGAGGTCCCGAACCTGGGTAAACATCGTGTCCCCCGCCTCTTGTTACCATCAACCTTAGACGCATAGTTCGGGACCCCCTACCCGAGATCCGCCGGTTTTGACGCCGACAAGTAGCTCCAAGAAGAGCATTGTAGACATAGAATATTTGTGAAATACATACGGCTCTGAATGTGGCAAACCCGTTGACTAAACCTCTCTCCCAAGCAAAACATGATCACACCTTAGTACTCTTTGGGTGTTAATCACATAGCGATGTGAACTAGATTATTGACTCTAGTAAACCCTTTGGGTGTTAGTCACATGGCGATGTGAACTATGGGTATTAATCACATAAAGATGTGAATTATTGGTGTTAAATCACATGACGATGTGAAGTAGATTATTGACTCTAGTGCAAGTGGGAGATTGAAGGAAATATGCCCTAGAGGCAATAATAAAGTTGTTATTTTATATTTCCTTATATCATGATAAATGTTTATAATTCATGCTAGAATTATATTAATCAGAATTTTGGTACATGTGTGAATACATAGACAAAACACAATGTCCCTAGTAAGCATCTACTTAACTAGCTCATTAATCAAAGATGGTTAAGTTTCCTAACCATAGACATGTGTTATCATTTGATGAACGGGATCACATCATTAGGAGAATGATCTGATGGACAAGACCCATCTGTTAGCTTTGCATATTGATCGTTCAGTTTTATTACTATTGCTTTCTTCATGTCAAATACATATTCCTTAGACTATGAGATTATGAAACTCCGGGATACGGTAGGAATACCTTGTGTGCTATCAAATGTCACAACGTAACTGGGTGATTATAAAGATGCACTACAGGTATCTCCGAAGGTGTTTGTTGGGTTGGCATAGATCGAGATTAGGATTTGTCACTCCGAGTATCAGAGAAGTATCTCTGGGCCCTCTCGGTAATGCACATCATAAGAAGCCTTGCAAGCAAAGTAACTAATGAGTTAGTTATAGGATGATGTATTACGAAACGAGTAAAGAGACTTGCCGGTAACGAGATTGAACTAGGTATGAAGATACCGGCGATCAAATCTCGGGCAAGTAACATACTGATGACAAAGGGAATAACATATGTTGTCATAAGGTTCAACCGATAAAGATCTTTGTAGAATATGTAGGAGCCAATATGGGCATCCAGGTTCCGCTATTGGTTATTGACCAGAGAGGTGTCTCAGTCATGTCTACATAGTTCTCGAACCAGTAGGGTCCGCACGCTTAACGTTCGTTGATGATATAGTATTATATGAGTTATGTATGTTGGTGACCGAATGTTGTTCGGAGTCCCGGATGTGATCACGGACAAGAGGAGGAGCTCCGGAATGGTACGTAGGTGAACATTGATATATGAGATCATAGTGTTTGGTCTTCGGAAGGGTTCCGGGATACACCTGAAGGGGTTCCGGATGTTTCCCAAAATGTTGGGGGTACGAGAACACTTTATTTGGGCCAAAGGGGAAAGCCCACGAGGCTTTTGGAAAGTGCAAAAGAAAGTTTTGTGCAGACCAGAGGCTAGACGCCAGGAGCCCTGGCGTCTAGGGGGTAGACGCCGGGAACCCTGGCATCTAGCCCTGGAGTCCGAGAAGGACTCTTGCCTTTCGGGAAAAACCGACTTTGAGGAGACTTTTACTCCAAGTTTCGACCCCAGGGCTCAACATATAAATACAGGGGCAGGGCTAGCACCCAAGACACATCAAGATTCACCAAGCCATGTGCTGGCAACCCCATCCCCTCTAGTTTATCCTCCGTCATAGTTTCCGTAGTGCATAGGCGAAGCCATGCAGAAATTGTTCTTCACCAACACCGTCACCACACCGTCGTGCTGCCAGAACTCATCTACTACTTTGCCCGTCTTGCTGGATCAAGAAGGCAAGGACGTCATCGAGCTGAATGTGTGCGGAACGCGGAGGTGCCGTATGTTCGGTACTTGATCTGGACGGATCGTGAAGGTGTACGACTACATCAACCGCGTTGTCAAACGCTTTCGCTTACGGGCTACGAGGGTACGTAGACACACTCTACTCCTCTCGTTGCTATGCATCTCCTAGATAGATCTTGCATTACTGTAGGAAATTTTTGAAATTGCATGCTACATTTCCCAACAAAGAATCCATCTAGCTACTAACTATGGACCTGTAGGTCTATGATAAACTACTCACGCATCATCGGACGGGAGGCAAGGTTGATGTAGAGCCCCTTCGTGATTGATTCCCCCTTCGACAGAGTGCCAAAAAGGGTCCCCATATGGGATCTCTCGAGAACAGAGGCTTGCGGCGGCGGAAAAAGTATTTTGTGGACTCCCCGATAGGGTTTCTAATTTTTGAGAATTTATAAAGGCGGAGTTAGGTCAAATTAAGGCTTATGGGCCCCACTAGGTACTAGAGCATTGCCTAGGCCCCTGGAACCCCTTGTGCCTAGTGGGCCACTGCTTCGTCTTCTCATTCCTTCCTGAAGCTTCCACGGTCTGTTACTGCCAAAAAAAGATCTCCAAATTTTTTTGTGGCATTTGGACTTCGTTTGGTATTGATATTCTGAAAAGTAAAAAAAAGCAGAAAATAGCAACTGGCACTAGGCACTAAGTTAGTAGGTTAGTCCCAAAAAATGATATAAAGTTACTTGTAAATGTATGTAAAACATACAAGATTGATACTATAATAGCTTGGAACAATCAAAAATTATAGATACGTTGGATATGTATCAAGTACCACTCACGTGAGCGGTACTACCACTTGTGCATGGTTGTGAGTGCATAATGGTTGGATTCCTTTCCCACTAAATAAGGGAGTCATCTTCCCCATGTTTACTCACCTCTTCCTCCCCCAGAATCCATTGTTGCTCTCGGGCTCATTTTCGCCCGATCTCTCTCCCTAGCCAATCAAACTTGTTGATTCTTTAGGGATTGGTTGAGAAGGCCTAGATCTACACTTCCACCAAGAGAAATTTGACCCCCCCCCCCCCACTAATCCCTGGCAGATCTTGTTACTCTTGGGTGTTTGAGCACCCTAGACGGTTGAGGTCACCTTCAAGCCACATTACATTGTGGTGCAGCTTTGTGGTGTTGTTGTGAGCCTCCAATTCGGTTGTGGAGAGAGCCCCAACCTTGTTTGTAAAGGTCTGGTTGCCGCCTTCAAGGGCACCATTAGTGGAATCGTGACATGTCGCATTGTGTGAGGGAGTGAGGAGAATACAGTGGCCCTAGTGGCTTATTTTGGAGCATTGTGCCTCCACACCGCTCCAACGGAGATGTACTTCCTCTCAAAGGGAAGGAACTTCGGTAATACATCCTCGTCTTGTTCGACTCCACTTGTGGTTATCTCTTACCTTTACTTTGTGCAAGCTTTACTTGTGTTGTATATCTTGCTTGCTCGTGTTGGTGTTTTACTCACATCATATAGGTTGGTCACCTAGTTGCATATCTAGACAACCTATTTGTTGCTTAACCTAATTTGTTAAGAAAAGCTAAAAATTGGTAGTTGCCTATTCACCTCCTCTAGTCAACCATATCAATCCTTTCAACTTGAGAGAATATTAGTTCTACCTTTAGCTCCTCATTGGGTTCGACACTATTACTTATCGAAAAGGCTACAAACTTATCTTGTACACTTGTGTGTTATCAATGTATACCACTTTAAGTCCGGGAATGAATTTTTTTAGCAATACCCGGTGGTCTCATAACATTCTATAAAGTACGCCTGCACTATAGATGAGGCAGTTATCATTTTCTTGGAGATTTTCCACGATATAGCTCCTCTGATGAGTCTGAATATATAACCTGAAGTCGATTTCTTACGATCCACACACACAGAAATATTAGATTTTGAATAACTAAAAATTCCAGGTTAGTGGACTTCCTATATGTAAACACAAAAAAAATAGTATCTTGCATATAACACAAAACTTTCTTTGTGGCCTTCCAGTGGTCCGGTCCTGGATTAGTTTGGAATCTGCCAAGCATCTGGGTTAAAAAAGCTAAATCCGAGCGTGTACATACTTTAGCATACACATATTGCTTCCAACAGTTGGAGCATAAGGAACAAACTTCATCTGATCAATTTCATTCGGGTTCCTTGGACAATGGAATATCACAAACTTATCACCATTCACTATAGGGGCAAGTGAGGAAGAACACTTATTCAAATTGTATTTATTTTGTACCCCTGCAAATCCTTTTGAGATAGTCCTGATGTCCCTTTGAGCATGTCTCGATGAATCTAAATGCCAAGGACATACAAGGCTTCCTTCATATCAAAATTTGAAGATAGAAATCTCTGGTGGCATGTAGCATATCTTTATCGCTGCAAGCCAATAGAATGTCATCCACATATAGGACTAATATTGTGAATCTACTGCCTTTAAACTTAACATATATGCAGTTGCCTTCTTCATTTCTTTAAAACCAAAAGTTTTAAAATCTTGTCAAACTTGAGGTGCACTATCTTGAAGCTTGCATCAAACCATATATGGACTTTTTCAAACGACATGCCATATGTTCTTTTCCTTCCACAAAAAACCTTCTAGTTGAGTCATGTAAACATCTTTGTTTAAGTCACCATTCAAAAATGTTGTCTTGACATCCATTTGATACATCTCTAATTCATAATGAGCTACAAGTGCCATAACAATGTTGAAAGAATCTTTAGTTGACACAAGTGAGAAGTTCTCATTATAATCGAACCCTTCTCTTTGTGTAATACCTATTGCTATAAGACTTGTTTTGGACCTTTTGATGCTCCCTTTGGAACCACATTTGGTTTTGTTGAACCACTTGTAGCCTGCCCTTTTGGCTCCATCATGAACTTCTACTAAGTCCCAAAAATCATTCAAGCTTAGAGACTTCAATTTGTGTTCCATGGTGACCAACCATTTGGATGAGTTTTCACTTTTAGTGGCTTCCATATATGAGGTCAAATCTTCTCCCTACCCCATGTCACTTACATACTTAGTCATGAAACTGAGAAAGTGACTTGTGATAGCCTTTTTCTGTTCCATTGTGATCTTCTCACATGCTCATTAGTTTGTACATTTCTTAGATAGGAAGGCTGAGGATTAGCATTGCATTGAGGATCATCATTAGACTTAGAATCCTCATCATGATGTGGATCTTCATTAGGCCGAGGCTCCTCGATGAACTGAGGATCCACTTTAGGTTTAGGATCACCAGTAGGTGTCTCGTGCATATAAGGTATAAGGATCTCTTTGAGAATCGGGGACGAAACATACCCCCACTTCTCCTCAAGATCAACCATCTTAACTTCAATGACTTCATTATCCTCAAAAAAAACCACTTGCATGGTTTCCACAAACTTGGTGGTATGACCTGGGCAATAAAAGCGATGTCTTTTCCCTCTAAGAGGGTACCCAATGAAAAAACAACTAACTGTATTTGGTCTAACTTCTTAATTGTTGATTAAATACTTTAGCTTCAGTAGGGCAGCCCCGCGCGCATAGGCTACTAATTCTTGCTCGTTCCTTTCCTATACACGCCTCATAAGGTGTGCTTGTTGCTGACTTAGATGGAGCAAGATTCAGGATGTGCGCAACTATTTTCAATGCCTCCGTCCATATTAAGACTTACTCGTAAACTTGCATAATTAACCATGCTCCGTGCCATATCCATAAGGGTGCGACTGCAACGCTTAGCCACATCATTTTTCTTTCACCATGCATTGAACATTGGGCAACAATTTCATTTTCAATAAGATATTTGGCAAATGGATATGGAATTTGCCCGTAAGGAGCATGCCTACCATAACATTCTGCCCATGATAAAATCGTACTACTTTGATCTTAAGGTTGAGCTGATTTTCAACCTCAGCTTTATACATCTTCAATTTTTCCAAAGCTTCGGATTGATCACTATAGAATAAATGTAGCCATAGCGAGAGAAATCATCGGTGAAGGTGATGAAAGAATCAAAACCATCCACGGACTGTACATTAAAGGTCTGCATATGTTGTTATGAATCAGTCCAATGACCCATGTGGCTCTTACTGCTCAATTCTTAGTTGTTTTCACGTCCCTTGATATAGTCAATGCAATTTCTTGCATCAGAGAAATCTAGCAGATAAAGCATTCCTACTATGGTCATTCGTTCCATTTCCCCCTCGAAATGTGGCATGAGCGATGATGCCACAGTTTCGGAGAAGATTGATACTTCTCCCATTTTTTTCATGATTACATCCATTCATAATTATTTCATGGAGATTCACACATATAGGATAATTAGAAAGATATAAAACATAAAACATATAAAGTTTGCCTTTTCTGACGGTGAGGTTAATGCCCTTTGAGATCCAGTTTGAATAGCAGGAGGTTCAGGTGCATTTTCCTACCCTTAGTTAGCAGTTTTGAGTCGTCGGTCGCCCAACTCGTCCCCTTGGTTTCTTGCTCGCTCGAACGCCCGATTGGTTCGCTTGCACGTCTTTTTCTTATTTGGCGCTCACACACATGTACATTCGTTTCCTCGCTTTTGGCTATCTAAAAAAGTGGACTACGGTTGTTTTAAAATAAGAGAGTGGCTAGTGGTCAGGTGACTCATTTTTAAACTTGGGTCAGTCAATTTTTTCCTTTTGCAACTCAGGCCGCGCAGCTCACGGAGCAGGACGTGGATGTTGTGTTTTTGCTCTCGAGTCCTTTTCCTCCAACAAACGCAACAGCTATAGGCTAGTTCATAGGTGGGCAGGGCTTTTGTACTGCATGGGGCTTGGTGAAAGCTCTATACTTAATGCTCCCACATGATGACATCAATACTTCCATCTTAGTGTTAATGCTCAATCACGTATTTGTACATAGTCACATTCTTAATCCTAAACTACACAAACCGAAATACATAACATCATACTACCATAAAAACTTCATACAACATAATATTATACACCTATGCATAACATCATACAACATAAAAACTTCTAGTTTCTCTAGCATTCTCATCCCCTATACTAATATCCTAAAGTAAAAAACTAAAACAAGAAAAAAATAATGAAGTTTCTGAAGGAAAATAAATTGGTAACATCGTTTTTTTAGGAACCAGGACAGTGGGAGAGGCTCCCACTATCATATATATTAATAATTATAACAAATTACAAGGAGTAGTTACATCATGTACATGTCTCCCCCATCTCACTTTGTAGAGGGGGTAGAAAAGTTCTATGGAGTACAATTAATCAGAGGGTAGGGAGTCTAAAAGTAAGAAGATGAATTCCTTCTTGTTGTCTTTAACCCTATATTGGAGGAGGCTAAACCCTTCTCTGAATCTGGCTAGCCAGGATTGGTAGGAGGGGCTAATATTTCTAAAAAGTTTGTTGTTCCTTTCCTTCCAAATGCTCCAGGATGCTTGTAGGATGATTTCCATGAACAAAGGCCTGCCCCAAATAATTTTAGCTTGCTCTAGCCAGGACAATCTAGTGGCCTGATCTCTAGGGTCTATCCCAAAGGTTGACCAGGAGTTTCTGCTAAAAGGGCATGTTAGGATCAAGTGATCAATGTCTTCTTCTTTTTGGCCACATAGTAAGCAGTTCAGGTTTGTACCAATGTTATAGTGTCTTCTCTTCAACATGTTTCTGGTGTTTAATCTGTCTGACAACATAAGCCATCCAAAGACCTTTAGTTTAGCAGAGACTCTTGATTTCCATAGCCAGTGGTAAGTTTTATAGTCCTTCATATCCCTGAAGCAGAATTTGTAGTATTTGCTTGCAGAGAAATCAGATCCTTTCCAAGGGTAAGACCAAATATCTTTTGCATTTTGGTTATTATCCAAAGTAATGTGAGCTACCAACCCTTGCATATCTTATACTTCCTGTAATGCTTGTGAGGATAGTGGTAGAAAGAATGCCTGTTCCAAAGATGTTATGGATAAGAATTCTTGGACTGAACAATCTTCATTTCTGACATAAGAAAATGCTCTAGGATGTGTATCAGAAAGAACTTCCTCCAGCCACAGATCTTTCCACATGAGAACATTGTTTCCACAGTTCACTGTAACTTTGGAGATGCCTCTAAAAATAGGAGTAAGCTTGAGAATGTCCCTCCACCAGAATGAACCACATGGATCTGAGGCGTGTGGTATTTTGTTGGTATAGTATGTGGACCAGATCAGTTCTACCCAAGGTAGGTCTAGACGGTTGTAAAACTTATGTAAATACTTTAGAAGCAGAGAATCACTTTGCATTTTGAGGTTAATGATTCCAAGCCCTCCACTCTGCTTTGGTCTACAAACTCTGTCCCAGGCCGCTAAAGAGTTGCATTTTTCCCCCTTCTGTCTTCTTTGTCCATAGACATCTCCTTCTTAGTTTGTCTAGGAGCTCAAGGATTTTTGGAGGGAATCGTAGTGTGCAGAGTGCAAAAATAACGAGTGAGGTGATGACCGTGTTTAGAAGGGAGAGTTTGGATCCATGTGACATCAGAGACAATGTAGAAGTGAGTCTTCTTTCCATATTGCAGACAATGGGCATTAGGTCCTGGACCGAAGGTTTTGAAGTACCAAGTGGTAATCCAAGGTATGTGAATGGCATCTTGCCAATTGTGCATCCAAAGATAGCGGCAAGATCTGTACTTAGGGCATCATCGCAGTTGATTGGAATCAAAGTTGATTTATGAAAGTTAATTTTGAGGCCAATGGAGGTTGCATAATCAGTGAGAATGTTTTTCATTGTATGAGCTTGATCTTGGCAGGCAGGCATGATGATAATAGTGTCATCCGCGTATTGGATGACAGGGTAATCATTTTGGTTTTGCCGAGGGAAAGGTAGATGAAGTAGGCCATGTCTGAAGGCATCATTAATGGCTGCTTGCAGTAGATCATCCGCAAGAACAAAAATTAGGGGAGAAAGTGGATCACCCTGTCGAACCCCACTTTTGCAGATAAATTATCTGCCCAGAATTCCATTCAATAGGACAAAAGATTTGCCAGAAGAGAACAAAGATTTGATCCATGAAAGCCATTTGTCATTGAATCCCATGTGTTTCATTATTTCCAGCATTGCATCATGCTCAATGGTGTCAAATGCTTTGGCGAAATCCAGTTTAAGGAGCACAATTTTCTTTTTGGAGTTTTGGCACTGGTGTATGTACTCAAATGCCCAAGCAAGACAGTCCTAGATTGCTCTTCCTTTGATGAATCCATATTGATTCCTATGTATAATTTTCAGAATGAGATTTTGCAGATGATTAGCTAGTAGCTTTGTGATTACTTTGAGACAACAGTTAAGTAGAGTGATAGGTCTAAAGTCATTAACTGTAGCTGGGGAGGCAATTTTAGGGATCAAAGGTGATGTAACCTTCATTAATGCTTTCGAGGTTTAAGGTTCCAGCATGGAATTGATCACATAAATTGTAGAAGTCTTCCTTAATGATATGCCAACATGACTTAAGAAATATTCCTGTGAAGCCATCTGGACCTGGAGCTCTGTCTGCTGGCATTTCTTTAATGACATTGTCAATTTCCTCTGGAAAAAGGAGCTGTTAATTGATCTAGATCATTCCTCTTTTTTATAATGTTTGCAATGTTAAACTTCATTTGGTATTCTCCTGAGGTTCCCAATCTCTGTTTGAAACTTTGGTAAATTAAAGCTTCTTTCCCAATATGATCTTCAATTGTTGTGCCATTATCTAGTTGAAGAGAGGCAATATTGTTCCTTCTATACCTCTCAGAAGCCATGGCCTTGAAAAATTTTGGGTCTTCATCACCAAATTTTGCCCATCTGATAGTACATCTCTTTCTCCAATATTGATTTTGATACTCCAATAGTTTGAGTAAATGATTTTTGGGAATTCTTCTGAAGTTTCTCTCATGGATTGTGAGATTTCTTTTGTTTTCCAGAGAGTCTAGGTTAGCCAGTGTTGAATTAGAGTTAGCAATAGCCGAAGCTAGCTTTGAAAAAAATTACTCCAATTTTTGAGTGCATATCTAAGTGTTTTAAGTTTCCTGGATATTATTGTGGCATAGTTATCTGAAGGTACATGTTTGTTCCAGGAGGCAGCTACTAAGTCCATAAAACCAGGATGTTGGATCCAATAAGACTCAAACCTGAAAAGGTTGCTTCTAGGTATGTTTGTTTCAATGGAGATGACACATGGTATGTGGTCTGAAACTGGTTTAGAGAGAGGTTTTACGATGGTGTTTGGGTATGTAATAGTCCAGTTAGTTGAGGTGAAGAACCAATCCAATTGTTCAAGCAATGGATCTTCCTGCATGTTACTCCAAGTAAAAGTTCTGCCTTTGAGTGGGAGTTCAATCAGACCGTGTGTTCGAATGAAATCGTTGAAAGTGATCATATCATTAATGTTTCCACCAGGTTTGTTTCGATTACCAGGGCTACGGATGTAGTTGAAGTCCCCAACAAGGAGCCAATCTTCATTAGAGGGAATTTTAAGATTAAGTAGCCAGCTAGTATAGTCAATCCTGGAATCACCTTGACAGGGGCCATATATATTTACCAAAGTCCACATTTGGGCAGATTGGGTGGATTGAAATTTAGTGACAAGAGCAAATTCTTCTTCAATTAGAACCGTGCCAGTAAAGATAGCACTATTCCATAAGGTTAAAATACCACCAGAGGCCCCTCTCGAAGGGATAAAAGCAAATTTGTCAAAGCGTTTAGGGCAACAAGATTTAATATAGGAATTATCAATGGCAGTTTTCTTGGTTTCTTGTAGACAAATAACCGAGCAACCACTGGTAGCAATAGCATTGGATAAAGCCAAAAGCTTGGGGTCTGAGTTCATGCCCCGGATGTTCCAACATAACACATTCCAGTTCGATAACATAGACATAAACGAAAGGAAATAAAGATGTGACTAGGAGGAAGTGGAAGAAGAGCCAGCCCCCGTATCTGCCATAAGCAGATCTTCAGTAACTTCTTCAGGTGGGACAGCACACTGCTGAACAGCGAAATGCTGGATTTGCTCAATTGTCATGGGGGTGGGAATTCACCATCTTCAGGCTGATCGTCAGTGATCTCAGAGATGACTACAGTAGATACAGCATTGGGAATGACCCTGGGTTTCACTTTGGAGATCTTGGTCCTGCTGTCAGTAAGAGGAGGCACCTTGAAACCATCATATTTATTGGAACGAGCACTTCTATGCACACTGGTTACCGAGAGCGGAGCTTTATTTTTGCCACGCTTGTTGCTTGCACCCACCCTAGAAGATCCAGCCTGTATGTCAGAGATATCCACTTGCAAAACTTCCTGGTCAACAGGAGTTTCAGAGATTTCCATAGCCTGATCACCAGCAATAAAACCCACATCTTGAGTGCCATCAGAAAGAGTCTGCATCTCCTCAGAAGCCAAGGACCAAACATTGACAGTAGTGGTCACTGAACCATCTTCCTCACCCTGAGCAATGCAGGAAGAAACTTGAAGAGCACCATTATATTCAGAAAGTGACAGGGTGATATCCAGTTTTGTTGGCCTCATGCCATAGCCATGGGCCCAAGGGCCAATAGTGGCAAGGGAGGGCATGATGGAGCTTGAGAGGAAATTAGTGATGGGCACATATGACAGGGGCTCAGCAATTAGCAAACCATTCAGGAACTCATTGTCAGCTTTGAACTGAATGTTCATACCAGCATTGGTGACAGAGACATGGATCTGAATCCTTGGTACCTGAGCATCAGCTGTAGGGGCCATCAGCTCATTATTCACCACAGGAGGAGCCACAACAGCAGAGTGAAGAGATCCATTCCTCTGGAGAACCTGCAGAACAGAGGCTGGTACTAACACCAGAGCATCAGAGTCAGAGTTTGTAGTGGAGGTGCTATGAGAAATTGAGTCATTCCAAGCTGCAAAAGGGTTGTCTTGCAGATTGTTAGCTGGAAGAATTCCATCCTGAACTTGCAGACCCTCATCGGCCAGCCATTCCTGGTAATTATAAAGAACAGGTGGAGCAGGTGGAGGAGGTGCAGGCCATTCTCCCCATTGGGGGTGTATCTCAATATCTTCCTGAGCTGCAACATTCTCACCCACATCCTCTGCAACATTGTTTCCAGCACCCTGTTGGGCCATCCAATTATTAAGCTGCATCTGATATTGTTGCTCAGCATTGAGGCCATCACCATAGAGAGGCTGTGGTATCCCATCTGCAGGTGGTGGGTCTTCGCCAGCCGGAGGAACTTCTGGCAAATGAGCATTCCAATCTGAACTGCGCAGCATTGTAACACAAACTGTCCAGCAATGACGATTGCCTCCAAGTTGGCAGATAACCAAGCTCTTTGGCACCAACCTAAGATGAATGACTTTAACTCTGAGCAGTACTAGCTTTCTATCTCCCCTTGGGTTGTGCTAGTGCGTCAAACTACCGAAACCATCAACAGATCTATGCAGATAATGGTAGGTTTGGTAATCTTGAGGAAATCCAATGTAAAGAAGCCACACATCAGGACCATAAGTAGTGAGCCGCATGTTAAGTGCCTCATCATGCGGAACAAAATAAACTACAGTGTTCATCTCCCCTTCTTCCTTAGCATCAAGCTCAAAAGTAGTACCCACAACATTATCACGCATCAGAGGACTAGGGAAACCGTAAATAGCAATGCCTAGTGGATGATCATCAATTTCAGTCGGAACAAAGTTGGATTCATGCAGCAGACCGGTAATCACTTGCCTCAGAGCAGCCTTCTGGTGGAACGGGACGTGGCGGTTCACCTCGGCAATGGCGAGGAAGTCGTGGTTGAGAGGAGGCACCGGATGGACCGCCATGTCGCTGCGAACGATCCGGTCGGCCGGCCCAAGCTCGATGGTCATCCCCGTCGGGATGTAGGGGACGACGTTGATAGGAAAGTTCGCCATTGTTGCCGGCGGAGAAGCTCTCGAGGCAGGCAGAGCAGAGGAAGTGGAATGCGGAACGGTAGCGGGGATTGCCTTAGGCTTCCATATTAGTCTTTGCACCTCTTTCCCCCTCCAACAAGATTGCTCCATGTGTCCAAATCGGCCGCAGTTGCTGCATCGGATGGTTGTAAAATCATCTGTTTTTTTATTGCGGTCAGGGAAGGTAATCAATGAGTGTTGGCAAGTGGATATCTGCTTCTGATGTGACGTCGAGTTGATAGCACAGGGTGCGTCAGATTGTTTAGCAAGTGGTGCACACTTAGGAATATCATCTTGACCATTATTTTTGCCCAAAAATATATCATCGCGAGAGGGATTCGTCGTGGAGATTCCTTTGGGTTGCCACCAAAGATAGGTACTATCTACCTTACCACAGTTATTAGGTAAGTGTCCTAATAGATGGCAATGGTGGCAAAATAATTTGGAAGGGCAGAAATCCACGGAATGATCTTTAGAGGAGCAAATTAAGCAAGAGAAACCTTGATGTCCCAAAGTTGAGCTGGTCACAGGAGGTCGGACCGGGTTAGGCTCCAAATGTTTGTCCAGGTTGGGCTGGGTATCAACTGCCTGGATGGGACAAAACGGCCCAAGATGGCCTAGTTGGTTGCAGCTTGAGCATTTGTTGACTTTATTGAGAATAAAATCCACAGATGGAACCGAGTCCAAGGCCCAAACTTTAGCAATATGCGAATCATCATATCCCGCCTGCCGAAAATCCATAATGTGCAGGAGAATAAATGTTGGAATAGACTCCCAATAAGAGGACCGGTAATTAATACCAATAAATGTCGATTGAGGCTCTTGATTGTGAGGCTTAATGACTGATTTGAAGTTGCCCAAACGGATAGAATTATTATCTTTGTCAAGCAAGGAAATATCCGATTGAAAACTACCAAAAATGACCTTTTCGGTATGAACCCGCGATTGATCCAATGGATAGCTTGGTTCATGGCCAACAACATTGCTTGACTGAGGAGGAAGAAAACCAAACTTTGCAAGCTCCTTGGCTGAATGATTATGTTGAAGATCCTCAGAGGACTGGAAATTAAACCTTGTCTTGATAGCCAGAGGAGAACATGAAACCAACTCAGTAAGCTCATGGTCAGAATGCCAACTTTGATCGGAATGAGAATTAAACCATGCATTGTGCCTATAGAGATTGAAATGACAAACAAAATCTGGCCAGACCCGATCCTTAAGACCATACACAAAATGACCAACTTTATTTGAGGCCACAGAAAAACGAAACTGCCGACCAGCAAGATGTTTGACATTGAAACCCGTGGATGATCCACCGATGCAACATTGGAGGGCAAGACCCACTGATTCGATCGAGAGAGGAAAGGAGGCAGAAGAAAAAGCCACCACTAGGAAGAATTCTCTTGCACCTCCGATAGGGGAGAAATGAACGGTAGAACCAAACCTTTTGCGCATCTGTGTCTCCACTGCTTGAGCAGGGGAGAAATCCCAATGTAGAAGCCCCTCCATTGGTGGAGATTAGAGATCGCCATTGTTGGTGGGAGAGGAGGGTGGGTGAGGTGGGAGGAGAGCCATTCCCGTTTCGTGGACTAATTGGTGACATCGTTGTTATCATTTATAAAAAAATTAAAACAAATAATGATAAAATTACAAACAATTTAAACAGAAATTGCGCTTTTTCATAATATTAAAGATAAGTGTATAATGGTGGGGTTTTCACGAAAAGGAAGTTTCCTAAGAACGAATGAATCAACGACATTGTTGTTACCCATAAAGAAGAACGAAATAGAATAAAAACTAAAAACTCAAAATAATGAAGTTTTCTAAAGAATAAGTTAGTGGCATTCGTATAAACCTTTAAGAAAATGAAATGAAAAAACAAATAATGAAAAATATTGCACATAATTTACACATGAATTGCACTTCTCTGTAATATGCAAAATTTAGCATATAATACTGAAATTTGCACAAAAAGGACTTTCGTAAGAACGAATGAATTAATTGCATTCGTATTAGTGTTAAAGCAGACAAAATTTGAAACAAAAACAAAATAATGAAGTTTTCTAAGGAATAATGAATTAGTGGCATGGTATTACCCTTTAAGAAAAAGAAAAGGAAAAGAAAACTAAAAATCAAAATAATGAAGTTCTCTAGAAAAGAATGAATTAGTGTCTTTGGTATTACCTTTTAAGAAGAAAGAAAATGAAATCAAACTAAAACAAAATAAAACACAAGGTTTTCTAAGAAAGAATGAATTGTGGCTACTGGTATTACCCTTTAATAAAAATAAAATAAGAATATCTAAAATAAACAATGACAAAAATTGCACACAATATAAACAAAAATTGTGGTTTAAAAATACGCAAGAATAAGCATATAATACTGAAATTTTTGCAAAAAAAAACTATAAGAAGGAATGAATCGATGGCATCGACATTACCCTTAATGAATAAATAATAACTACATTAAAATCAAAATAATAAAGTTTTATAAGAACAATGAATTAGTGGCATTGGTATTCCTCTTTAATAAAAAATATAATGAAAAGGTTAAAAAAACTTGCACACAACTTTGCACTAAAATTGCACTTTTTGTAGTATACAAATAACAATCATATGATAGTGTAATTTTTGCACATATTGATAGTATTGGTATGTATACATTGACATTCACCCAACACCCAAAAATTCGACAAAAGGAAAGAATGAAATCCAACAAATAAAGAATAACAAAAAACAAAAGGACAAACAGATTTCTTTCAAAGAAAAACAAAGGGGTAGAATGGAGGACTGGGCACATACGTGGGCTTCAGCCTAGTAGCAAGTTGACTGGCCCAAATATGCGGTCAGTCTATCTCTAGCATCGGCCACCCTGGAGTGGTACGGTGCCCCTTCCCTCTCGCTAGGGTTTCGTTCTTCTCCCGAGGTGATCTTTCGCCGTCGTCGAGCAGTATCTTTTGCTTCCCTATCGCCTTATGCTGGAAGCTAGGAGCGCCGGTGGCGATCTATCCTCTGCCTGCGACGGAGTTTAGGGTTCCCTGGTAAACACCCGATCTGGTTCATCTTTTTGGGTTAGAGATCTATATGGTGTCGGATGGAGGTTCGGGCACTGGAGGAGTCAGCGAGGTGGAACGGATGATGGAAGAACTTGGGCTGAAGGAGGAAGAGCTAGATGACGTGGTTTTTGATGAGGATGAGGCACCGTCAGTGGAGGCAGGTTGGATCGCGCTTGCTAGGGTTAATACCAATAAGAGCTATAGCCAGACATGGTTCTTCAGAAACATGAGATCGACATGGGACATATCGCAGGAGGCGAAATTCAAGCCTCTTGAGGATAATCTCTATACTGTCAATTCTCTTGCTTGGGAGATTGGGAGAGGGTAATGCACAAAGGCCCTTGGAACTTTCGAGGGGATGCGGTGTTACTTGCGCCGTATGATGGAATCACAAAACCTTCCACGGTCAAGCTTGAGATGACTGATATATGGATCCAAATCCATGGTGTCCCTATTCTATATGCCCACCTAGTGCCACAGCTTGCAGCCAAGGTAGGTGAGGTTTTGTTCACGAAGACAATGTCCACTGGAAACTTCTATCGTGTTTGGTTATAGATCAATGTTTTCAAGCCGTTAAAAAATGCAGTGTCCATGGTCAGAGGTGGTGAAAGGCAGATATACAAAGTGAAGTATGAGAGGTTGCCGGATTGGTTCGCGGTCTGTGGTATGCTTGGACACTTGTTTAAGGCGCACGGGAACGGTGTTCATTCGCCGTCTGCTTTTGTCTTTAAGAATCTCAGGGCTGAGTGGTTTATGCGCTCCGGACGCGACCCAGGAGAGGGCAGTGGCTGTCGAGGAGGAAGAAGGGGTGGCCATTCTGGAGGCCGCTCAGGTGGACGTACTAATGGAGGACGTGCAGGTAGCTGTTCTGGAGAAAGCAGTGTAGATGAAACCCAAGGCTTGGACAAGGGGGGGAAAGCACATGAGGTGGAGTTGTCTGCAGAGGGTAATGATGTTCATATGGAAGATCCTAGCAGGAAGAGATTGGATAGGCAGGAGAGGGACAAGTCTCTGTTACCCTCCAACACAGAAGCGACCATGGGTATTAATGATCTTTAGTTGGCCATTGTGCATCCAGATACCACGGTCACAAGCCCCCCTCCACAGAGAGACCAAAAGAGAACTAGAGTAAATGATGAAGGGGTTGATGGAACAAACAGTGTTGTGAAGAACTTGGCGGGCTCCTACGAGGAGTGCCGCCGGCTCCAATGAGTGCTCTATGCTGGAACTGCCGTGGCACGCGCAAACCTACGGAAGTTTGAGAACTTCGCAATTTCGCGAGGAAGTTTGCCCCTACCGTGCTTTGCATGGTTGAAACACAAATAAAAGGAGCACGTGTAGAAGCTCTAGCAAGTAATTTGGGGTATGACAATGCTTATGCCATTGATAGCCAAGGTAGGAGTGGCGTGATTGGTATTTTCTGGAACAATACTTTGAAGGTTGAGATCTTGGGAGATTCGGCATATCACATTGATGTAAAGATTGTGGAGAATGACGGGGACCCGTGGAGGTTCACTTGTTTTTATGGTGAGGCCCAAACCCACTTGAGATACTAGAATGGGATCTAATGACAGGTTTGGCCACATACAGCTCTCTCCCTTGGCTTTGTATGGGGGATTTCAACAAAGTTTTACGTCCAGATGAGCATGTGGTAGTTGCGAATCGTAGCAATGCCCAGATCCAGGGATTCAAAGATGTAGTGGACGTTTGCATGCAGATGGATTTAGGCTACCAGGGTAGATTTTGGACTTTTGAAAAAAGGTAACTGGGGGTTCTTACACCCGGGTGCGTTTGGACCGTGCGCTGGCAATGGCGGAGTGGGTAAAAAGGTTCCCCAAATATGTCACATTTAACATCTACTTCTTCCGATCACGGGCCAATATTGCTAAAGTATGAGGAACAAGTGCCCCAGCCAAAACCTAGCTTTCGGTATGAGGTTATGTGGGAAGAACATGAACCGTGGCAGGAAACCATCACTTCTGGATGGAGCGAGACCCAGGGAGAGTTTGGAGTTGAATCGCTTCGTAATAAGCTTGATACTTTAGCCAAGAACCTGGCGGTGTGGAATAATGACTCCTTTGGGAGTGTTCGAAAGGAAATTAAAAAAGCTAAAGCGGAACTGGAAAAGTTACAAAATGAACCCACTCGGACCTCTCCGAAACATATTGAGATGAAACTGAATGAAAGACTTGTAGAATTATACCACAGGGAGGAGGTTATGTCGAGACAAAGATCAAGGATCTCTTGGCTGACGGCGGGGGAAAGAAATACATTTTTTTTCAAATAAGGGCAAACATGAGGCGAAAAAAGAACATGATTAAAGCACTTTATAATGCCATGGGGGTTCAACTGGAAGACCCGGGGGAGTGGAAGCAGATGGTAACAGATTTCTATAGTGACTTGTATTCTTCAGAGGGAGTGCAAGGGATTGAGGATGTCCTTCAGCATGTGCCACAAAAAGTCACCCATGAGATGAACACTGCCCTTTGTGCCCCTTACACTACTGACGAGGTTAAGTGTGCGCTTTTTCAGATGTACCCAATGAAGGCGCCAGGTCCAGACGGGTTTCCTGCACACTTCTACCAGCGCCATTGGGATATATGTGGAGAAGAAGTTACACAAGTAGTCCTCTGAATAGTAAAAGGTGAAGAAAGTGTAGATTGTATAAATGATACTATTTTGGTGTTAATACCTAAGGTACAGGACCCCTCTCCCCTTAGCTAGTTCAGGCCAATTAGTCTCTGCAATGTACTTTATAAGATTGCTTCCAAAGTGGTAGCCAATAGATTAAAGTTGATTCTCCCGGAGATCATATCGGATGAACAGTCGGCCTTTGTACCGGGGAGACTAATCACAGACAACATTATTTGTGCTTATGAGTATTTGCATTTTATGAAGAGGAATAAATCAAAATCTAGTAGCTTTTGTGCACTCAAGCTGGACATGATGAAGGCCTATGATAGATTGGAGTGGTCGTATCTCAGGGCCATCATGGAGAAACTTGGTTTTGCATCTCAATGGATTGAAACGGTAATGGGTATGATCACTTTTGTGTCTTTTTCGGTTTTGTTCAATGGTGAGAAACTGGAGAAGTTTAAGCCAACGCGAGGAATCCGGCAGGGAGATCTTATTTCCCCTACCTTTTCTTGATTGCAGCAGAGGGCCTTTCATGCCCTCTTAAAACATAACCCTCCATCATCGGTGCTTAATGGCATTAAGGTGGCTCCCACTGCTCCGGCAGTAAACCATATCTTGTTTGCGGATGACAGCCTGTTGCTTTTCAAGACTAGTGCTCAGGGGGCGAATGAGGTTTCAAACCTACTGGAGACTTATTGCTTAGCCTTGGGTCAGCGGATTAACCATGAAAATACGTCTATCTTTTTCAGCAAGGGATGTCCTGAGAGCCTTAGAACAGAGGTGAAAAACATTCTTCATGTGCAAAATGAATCTCCCAGTGACAAGTATTTGGCAATGCATAAAGAGGTTGGACAATCAAAGAATGGTACGTTCAAATATTTGCGTGACAAAGTTTGGGAGAAAGTAAAAGGCTGGATGGAGAAGCTGCTTTCCGCAGCAGGAAAGGAAGTCCTCATCAAATTAGTGGCTCAAGCTATCCCAGTTTTTTTGATGTCTTGCTTCAGATTACCAAGAGGATTATGTGAAAGTGCGACTTCAATGATACGACAGTTTTGGTGGGGAAGCAAAAGAGGGAAGCGCAAACCCTGCTGGGTAGCATGGGATCTGATGACTAGACCAAAGAATTTGGGGAGGGGGGGGGGCTCGGCTTCAGAGATATCGAGATCTTTAATCTTTCCCTACTTTCGCGGCAAGTTGGGAGAATTAAGAATGATCCATCATCTTTGAGTGCTCGAATCCTGAAAGCGACTTATTTCCCCAACTGCTCCATCTTGGAGGCAGAACTAGGGCCACACCCCTCTCAGGTCTGGCGGGCCATCTTGGATGGGAAGGATATTATCAAACTGGGTGCTATTCGGAGGATTGGAGATGGAGCAACCACGAGAATTTGGTACCACAATTGGATTCCGAGGAACGGAGTTATGAAACCTCAGACATCCTTAGTCGTCGATCGCCCATAGCTGCTTTATGAGCTTATTGATTACACCACTGCTTCATGGCGGGAGGAGTTAATCTGACAGGTTTTTATCCCTATTGATGTAGAGGCCATTCTATAGATCCCTCGGTGCTCGAGGCAGATTGACGACTTCTGGGCTTGGCACGAAGATGTAAAAGGTCTCTTTTCTGTCCGATCAGCGTATATGATGATACTCAACACAAAGATCAGTCGTGAGGCGTGGCTAGAAGAGAGAATGGATCCATCAAATTCTGAAGCTGAGTCGAGGGGATGGCGATCGCTCTGGAAGAATATGGTGCCACCAAAACTGCGTTTATTTGCATGGCGTCTGGCCCAGCATTCACTGCCCACGGGAGACGTTCTTCAACATCGCAACATCTTGCTTGTATCCCTTGTGTGGGGCACCTGAAAATTGGCGACATGCACTGCTGGAGTGCAGCTCCTCCCGGTGTGTTTGGGCGCTATCCAATGAGGAATTGGTCGAGCATATGATAATGACCATGCAGACGGACGCAAAGCTATGGCTGTTCGCCATGAGCGACTCTCTTCCAGCGGATCAATTTATCCTAATGATTGTGACCCTATGGGCCATTTGGAGTGCACGTCAGAAGGCCATACATGAGGATGTTTACTAAACTCCTTTTGGAACGGACGGATTCATCAAGTCCTATCTGCAGGAGCTTGAGATGATCGGGGTAAAGAAGGCTATCTAACCAAGGAATTCCATAGCCAGGCCACGAGCGTGGATTTTCCCACCATAGGAGCACATGAAAATCAATGTAGACGCAACGGTCTCAAGGGATGGATGATTTGGAGCTGTCGGAGCATTATGCAGAGATGAAGCAGGCGGTTTTTTGGGGGCATCGGTACTAGTCATTAACAATATCAATGACCCTCAGATCCTGGAGACAATAGCTATCAGAGAGGCTCAAGCTCTTGCTGAGGATCTTTATATCAACAAAATGTCCATTGCGTCAGATTGCAAGGTGGCCATTGATGCGATCAGGGACGGGAGCTCTGCGGTTTTTGGAGCAATAGTCAAGGAAATTGTAGCTAGAGCTAATAATTTTTCTTCTTGCATTTTTAGTCATGAGTATAGGACCTCGAATGTTGAGGCCCATAATCTCGCAAAATATGCTTTATCCCTAGGTTTTGGCTCCTGAGGGAAATTGACAAGTGCAGACGATGCTTTCTGTGGGGAAAAGATCAAGAGCTCTCAGGCGGCAGCTGCAAGGTCAACTGGGAACGGGTTTGCTCCCTGATCGAGCACGGTGGCCTCGGCATTCTGAGCCTGTCGAAGTTCAGTCGTGCGCTCCGGCTACGATGGTTTTGGCACAGCTGGAAAAACCCCACTCAGCCCTAGGTGGGAACGGAGCCCCCCTGTGAAGCCTCAGACCACGCCCTCTTCAATGCCGCGACGATGGTGACCATTGACAACGGCAAGACGGCGAGCTTCTGGCACAACTCTTGGCTAGGGGCGGTGCCGCTCAAGTTCGGCTTCCCAACGCTTTTCAAGCACTCAAGACGTAAGGGCCGAACTGTGGCTCAAGCTGTTGCTGGCAATCGTTGGATCTCGGACCTGGCACATGGCAACACCAACGACCTGGTCAGCGAGGTTCTGAACCTACATCGCCTTCTTCAGAACCCACAACTATCCGTGCAAGAGGAACACCAAAGACCAGATTCGCTGGAATTTCGATGGATCAGGCCAGTACAGCTCCCACTCCGCTTACACATTGCAGTTTCTGGGATCGACGACGGGCTTGTATCAGGACATGATCTGGGGTACTTGGGCCCCGACGAAGCTCAAGATCTTTGCTTGGCTGCTCCACCAGAATAGGTTGTGGTGCAACGATCGCCTTCAGCGGAGAGGCTGGACAAACGACTACTTCTGCCAGCTATACCTTAGAAACCTTGAGAGCTCTGCGCACTTATTCTGAGACTGCACCTTCACGAGGATGATCTGGGCTGTACTATCCTCGTGGCAACACTGTCAAGGTCTAAGCCATGCCTGCGAAATCAGCGACAAGAGCTCACTAGAGAAGGTGGCTACCATGATCTCAGCAACATAGCCAACATTCATCAAACGAACAAAAGCCTTGATAATGCTTGCACTATGGAAAATCTGGCAGCGTTTCCAGGAGAACGGAGGCAAGGGTGCAAGACGTGCTAGATGACATTAGGAAAGAGCTTAGTCTGTGACAACAGAGTGGTGTCAAATTCCTCCAGAGCCCCTTCGGGGATCTACCATGAGATTGTAGCCTAGGCTATGGTGCAGTTGGCACCTCTTTTCCTTATTTTCTTTTCTTATCTCCTTGATCCCTGGATCACCACATTTGTCACTTTTTCACCGCTCCTGCTTAATCAATGAAATCCTAGCCTAGGCTGGCACTTTCAAAAAAAAAAGGTTTTGACCGCCATGTTTGGTTAGGCCAGACCGGGAAATTTGTGTTCGTCCCTACCAACATTGTGACGCAGTAATAAAGCTTTGTGAGGTTCTAAAAAAAATATCTGGTCAATCAAAAACAAAATCTAAGCCAGCTTATAGTACAGTACGTATCTGAAAGCAAAAAATCAATGCCCAAAACGATCGACTAACCCAGAGTTATTTTTCAGACGACTTACATGTAACTAAAGTGTTAAAATAAACTGTGAAATAAGAACATGCTCACAAACTGAAAAATAAAAGTTCACGCCATCTCCCATGTGACTTGCTACTACTATAATACCCCCTGTCGATTAGCAGAACCTGGCTAGCTAGAGCTAATAGTCTAGTGGTAAGGGCGCTCGGACCACCGGAACAAGCAGAAGGTCACGGCGCAGCCGCACCGTGACTCCCATCTTCTCGGTCACGTCCAGCTCCTCGGCCTCCGCCCCGCCGGGCAGCTCCCAGTCGAAATGGTACAGCAGCCCGGCGAGCGCGAGCTCCACATTGGCCAAACCGAACGACATTCCGGGGCACATCCTTCGGCCCGCCCCGAACGGCGTGTACTCCATATCCGCCCCCTTGAAATCGATCTCGCCGCGCTCGAACCTCTCCGGAATGAACTCCTCGGCGGCGTCCCAGTGGGCAGGGTCCCTGCTAATGGCCCAGGCGTTGACAAGCACCATGGTCCCCTTGGGCACGTCGAAGCCCAGGACCCGGCAGTCGTTCATGCACTCACGCGGCAGCAGCAGCGGCGCCGGAGGGTGCAGCCGGAGCACCTCCTTGATCACCAGGCGCATGTAGTTGAGGCCGCCGAGGGAGTCCTCTGTTACCTTGGGTTGTCCGGCGAGGGCTCGCCGGACCTCGTCTTGCGCCTTCCCCATCACTCTGGGGTTCTTCACGAGCTCGGCCATGGTCCATTCCAGGGTCGTTGCCGACGTGTCGCTCCCCCCGGCGAACAAGTCCTGTACGATTTCGGCACGATACATTACATGCATGAACGACTTTTCTCCATGGACTGATGGAAGATGTGTGGATTCCATGAGTGAGGTGCTTCATTACGTACCCCGACGGCCGACTTGATGTTGTCAATGGACATGGGGAACTGCAGGTGGCCTTCCCGCTGGATCCTCGGGAGCACGTCGAGCAAGCCCTCCTTGTCGTCGTCGGCCGCTCTGTTCTCTTGGTGCTCGCGGACGGCGGCGTCCATGAACGCGTCCCATTCTTCGCGGTGCCGCTTCATCCGGCCCGGCACCCGGCTGACGAGCATCGCGAGGCGGGACGACGGGTAGAGGTCCGGCAAGCTCATCCCAGCGAACAGCTTGATCCCGCGCTGTAGAATCATCAGGAACGTGTCCCGGTCCTTGAACCTGCTCCCGATGATAGCGCGCACCGACGAGTCGGCGGCGTACGCCGACAACCGCTTGCTGAGGTTCACCGGGGCAGACGCCGTTGCCGCCGCTGCCACCGCCAGGAGCAGGCGGCCGGCCTCCTCCTCTCGCACGGTCCTGAAGGACTGAACGCGCCGGGCGCTGAACAGCTCGACGGTGCAGATCTTGCGGATCTGCCGCAACTTGTCGCCGTACGGCGCGAAGGCGATCCCCTCTGTTCCGTCGGGGATAGACAGGCGGAGCATGCGGCTGATGGGGCGCGTGGCGAAGTCGACGTCTCGCGTCACCATGACCTCGCGCGCGGCGTCCGCGGAGGAGGCAACCACGACGGGGAGGTCGCCGAGGCGGAGCATCAGGAGCGGTCCGTGGCGTCGCGCCAGGTCCCGCATGGCGCGGTGCGGCAGATCGCCCGCGAGGTGGTGGAGGTGGCCGATCACCGGGAGTGCCCACGGAGACGGCGGCAGCAAGCGGGCGCCCTCGCGACGCCGGCGCCGTTGCGCCGCGCGGCTGAGGCATATGAGAGAGACGACGATGGCCAGGAGAGGGAGGAGGAGCTGGTAGAGCTGCAGGGACGCCATGCCTTTGGTGGTAGCTCCGACTCCAAGGTCAACTGGCATTTCCCTGCCACCCAGATGCAGTGTGCGTGCTCGACCGCCACTACATGCCCTCGTGCCTGTCCGTATATTCTCGCACACTTGCAGTCGAAGATGTCTGCCCCACGCTCCTAAGGTAGCGATCGAGTCCATATAAGATGTTACATCTAAGATTATCAGCTGCTCGCCTACTACGTGAGGATCGATCCGACGATGGGTGAGAATACAATCTCTACTCCTAAAGAAGGAGTCCGTAAGTCGTCGCCCGTTCGTTCGTCGCTGTCCCCCACCCCATCGATTGGACGAAGTCACCTATCGATCCCACCCCACAGATTTTTTTACGTGACCGATTTTCTTTCTCTCTACGAGCGATGTCGTTCGTCCCTCCCCTCGCTGCTTTCCATACGATGCAGCTCCCTCCTCCGGTTTTCCCTCAATTACGCATGGTCATCTGGTGTTTTTCCTCAATTACGCCTGGCCATCTGATTCTTTCCCCGATCTTGTTCCCGAGTTTATTACCCACAATTGATACCCCTTCCCGATCTTTTCCCCCGCCCTTCTCCCGCTCTCTCCCACCCAACTGAATCTAGGGTTCTAGGACCTCCAACCCCACCCAATTCATGTCACCACGGCGCAGGACGTCTACATCGAGATGGAGAAGGGTGTGGTGTGGATGCGCTGGTGTTGTTGGCCTATGCAGAACTCTCGCCTTCAGTGGATACCGTAGATTGCACATCGGCCATGTTGCCACGGAAGAATAAATAGAAGAAGACATCCATGTGTTTAACTGCCATGGTTTAGCACATCGGCCATATTAAGGTATGAGCTTCTCAAGGACATCGGTGCCGGCACTTCAAGAATAATCAACGGTTGAGAGGCCTAGTAGTACAACAAGACATCGACCACACGGCCGCCATGCGTCGGCGCCGTGTTGCCCTGCAGCGTGCTCACCTCACGGCCGTCTTCCTGCTGTTCCTGATGTTCGCCCTGGCACTAATCTTCCTCCACCGCCACTACTTCAGCACACGGACGTCTTCCTGCTGTTCCTGATGTTCGCCCTGGCGCTAATCTTCCTCCACCGGCACTACTTCAGCACACGGCCGTCTTCCTGATGTTCCTGATGTTCGCCCTGGCGCTAATCTTCCTCCACCGCCACTACTTCAGCACACGTCTGTCTGCCTGTTATTCCTGATTTTCGCCCTGGCGCTAATCTTCCTCCACCGCTACTACTTCAGCACCGGCGTCGCCGAGGCATCATCATTTTTTTTTGATAAAAGAGAGCTTGCCTCTCCGACTTCATTTAAAGAAATCAATTGTTCACAGACTCCAGGACCGAAGCCGACCAACAAAGACTCCCCTAAATCTGACGATGCTATGTTGAAGGAGGGATCCATCCCTCCCTCCTCCCACACCGCATTATGTCAAGATTGGCTAAGACCCAGCACCAAACAGTGCCAGAGAAACCCAACACAGCTAGCGTTAACAGTTCTACTTGCTATTACATAGAGGATAAAGGTCTCTGCCATCTTAGGCCAGAAGTTCAGGTCATAACCCAAAAGGAACAAGAAAGGAGAAAAACAAAAGAGCTAAAGGCAGCACAGAAAAAGATAAGCTTCAGCGTAGTCTGATCTTCAGGAGCCTCCCAGTCTTAGAACTCCAGTCGTCCACTGATGTCTACTACACAACCTTCTTCTTGTAGACGTTGTTGGGCCTGCAAATGCACAGGTTTGTACGACAGTAGCAAATTTCCCTCAAGTGGATGACCTAAGATTTATCAATCCGTGGGAGGCGTAGGATGAAGATGGTCTCTCTCAAGCAACCCTGCAACCAAATAACAAAGAGTCTCTTGTGTCCCCAACACACCCAATACAATGGCAAATTGTATATGTGCACTAGTTCGGCGAAAAGATGGTGATACAAGTGCAATATGAATGGTAGATAAAGGTATTTGTAATCTGAAAATATAAAAACAGCAAGGTAACAAATAGTAAAAGTGAGCGTAAACGGTATTGCAATGATAGGAAACAAGGCCTAGGGTTCATACTTTCACAAGTGCAAGTTCTTCCAACAATAATAACATAGATAGATCATATAACAATCCCTCAACATGCAACAAAGAGTCACTCCAAAGCCACTAATAGCGGAGAACAAACAAAGAGATTATGGTAGGGTACAAAACCACCTCAAAGTTATTCTTTCGGATCAATCTATAAAAGAGTTCGTACTAGAATAACACCTTAAGACACAAATGAACCAAAACCCTAATGTCACCTAGATACTCCATTGTCACCTCAAGTATCCGTGGGCATGATTATACGATATGCATCACACAATCTCAGATTCATCTAACCAACATAAAAGTACTTCAAAGAGAGCCCCAAAGTTTCTACCGGAGAGTCAAGAAAACGTGTGCCAACCCCTATGCATAGGTTCATGCGCGGAACCCGCAAGTTGGTCACCAAGACATACATCAAGTGGCACATGATATCCCATTGTCACCACAGATAAACACGGCAAGACATACATCAAGTGTTCTAAAATAAAGACTCAATCCGATAAGATAACTTCAAGAGGGAAACTCAATTCATCACAAGAGAGTAGAGGGGGAGAAACATCATAAGATCCAACTATAATAGCAAAGCTCGCGATACATCAAGATCGTGTGAAGTCGAGAACACGAGAGAAAGAGAGATCAAACGCATAGCTACTGGTACATACCCTCAGCCCTGAGGGTGAACTACTCCCTCCTCGTAATGGAGAGCGCCGGGATGATGAAGATGGCCACCAGTGATGGGTTCCCCCTCCGGCAGGGTGCCGGAACAGACTCCCGAGAGGTTTTTGGTGGCTACAGAGGCTTGCGGCGGCGAAACTCCCGATCTATCTTCATATTTGATGGTTTTAGGGTACGTAGGGTTATATAGGCGAAAGAAGTCGGTCGGGGGGGTGCTCGAGGGGTCCACGAGACAGGGGGTCGCGCCCTGTGGGGGGGGGGGGCGCCCCCTCTCTCCTGGGCTCCTCGAGTATCTTCTGACTTGATCTCCAAGCCTCCAGGATGATATTCTTCCAAAAAATCACGATGCCGAAGGTTTCATTCCGTTTGGACTTCGTTTGATATTCATTTTCTTCGAAATACTAAAACAGGCAATAAAACAACAATATGGGTTGGGCCTCCAGTTAATAGGTTAGTCCCAAAAGTAATATAAAAGTGTATAATAAAGCCCATAATCATTCAAAACACATAGTAGTATAGCATGAATGCTTCATCAATTATAGATACGTTGGAGACGTATCAGCATCCCCAAGCTTAATTCCTAGTCGTCCTTGAGTAGGTAAATGATAAAAGAAAGAATTTATGAAGTCTGAATGCTACAAGGTGCACAAGTTTGATTAATGATAATTTCAATCACCTTTTCTAGCATGATAATATGTCATAACAGTAGTGTATCTCATAAAACTTCTCACGATAAAGTAACAAGCAATTCACATGTCAAAGCATAGACCATAAACTTTCTTGAAAACTAGCAAACTTCATTCTTAGTCATCAAACAATTGCAATTCATCCTATTTTCTGGAAGGGTCTATGTCAGAGCTTTAATTTAGCAAACTTCACATACTCAACTATCATATAGTCTTCTACAATTGCTAACACTCACGCAATACTTGTGGTTATGAAGTTTTAATCAGACACAGAGAAAGATTGGGGCTTATAATGTTGCCTCCACACGTATTCACCTTTGGGTGATGTCAACAATAATAGTTCATGCTAACTTACATCCAATTGGATATATATATCAGGATCACCCCAACACAAAGTGCTTGCCAAAGGGTAAAATGAAAAAGGGAAAGGTGAAGATCACCTCGACTCTTGCATAAAAGTAAAAGACATAAAGTAAAAGATAGGCCCTTCGCAGAGGGAAGCAGAGGTTGTCATGCGCTTTTAGGGTTGGATACACAAAATCTTAATGCGAAAGAACGTCACTTTATATTGCCCCTTGTATATAGACCTTTATTATGCAGTCCGTCGCTTTTATTGCTTCCATAACAAGTTCGTACAAAGCTTATTTTCTCCGCACTAATAAGTCATGCATATATAGAGAGCAATTTTTATTGCTTGCACCGATGACAACTTACTTGAAGGATCTTAATCAATCCATAGGTAGGTATGGTGGACTCTCATGGCAAAAACTGGGTTTAAGGATATTTGGAAGCACAAGTAGTATCTCTACTTAGTGCAAGGGATTTTGGCTAGCATGAGGGGGAAAGGCAAGCTCAACATGTTTGAATGATCCATGACAATATACTTTAACTGAGATGTCGGAAAACATAAACCATTACATTGTCTTCCTTGTCCAACATCAACTCTTTAGCATGTCATACATAATGAGTGCTCACAATTATAAAAGATGTCTATGATAATATATTTATATGTGAAATATCTCTTCCTTCAATATTCTTTCATGAAATTGTTCAAATGACCAATACAATGCTTGCTAACCTTCAATAAATTTACAACCTCTACCTCTTAGATGTGAAGTCATAACTCCCCATGGGATAAGCAAATGAGACTAAATAATTTCAGATTTATGACATTCAACTCATTCAACCATTTACTCATAAGATATAAGTGAAGCACACGAGTAAATGACAAACTACTCCAAAAAGATATAAGTGAAGATCAATGAGTAGCTAAATAATTATGCAACTATGTGAAGACTCTCTCTCATTAAAGAATTTCAGATCTTGGTATTGTATTCAAATAGCAAGCAAAACAAAATAAAATGACATGGCAAGGATAGCACAACTCATGTGAAGAAGCAAAAACTTAGGTTCGACCGATACTAACCGATAGTTGTTGAAGAAGAAAGGTGGGATGCCTACCGGGGCATCCCCAAGCTTAGATGCTTGAGACTTCTTGGAATATTATCTTGGGTTGCCTTGGGCATCCCCAAGCTTGAACTTTTGTGTCTCCTTAATTCCTCTCATATCATGGTTTCTCTATTTATCAAAAGCTTCATCCACAACAAACTCAACAAGAACTCGTGAGACAGGTTAGTATAAACCAATGCAAAACCTTATCATTTTCTACTGTAACAAATCACTAAAATTATTATTCCACATTGAATACTAAATGCCTCTGCATATTTAATACTCCTATCCTCAAATAGAATCATTAAACAAGCAAACATATGCAAACAATGCAAACAGAACAGCAATCTGCCAAAATAGTATAGTCTGTAAAGAATGCAAGAGTATCAATACTTCCCTGACTCCCAAAATTATGAACTAAAATTCCCACTGTAATAAATTTATCAGAGCTTAATATGCAAAAAAATTCAACATTATACCATTCTCTTACTTTTCTAGAGAATTTGTGCAACAGCGGTAAACTTTCTGTTTTCAAACAGCAACATGTATACTAGCAAAATAAGCATGGTAAAGGCTATCCTTGACTTTTTTTTATTGAAACTAAAGATGAAAAACATTATTCTTAAATAATAGCAAGCAAATACTAACAAAATAAAATGACTCTCCAAGCCAAACACATATCATGTGGTGAATAAAAATATAGCTCCAAGTAAAGTTACCGATGAACGAAGATGAAAGAGGGGATGCCTTCCCAGGGCATCCCCAAGCTTAGGCTCTTGGCCATCCTTAAATATTTCCTTGGGGTGCCTTGGGCATCCCCAAGCTTAGACTCTTGCCACTCCTTATTCCATAGTCCATCGAATCTTTACCCAAAACTTGAAAACTCCACAACACAAAACTCAACAGAAAACTCGTAAGCTCCGTTAATATAAGAAAATAAAACCACCACTTAGGTACTGTAATGAACTCATTCTAAATTCATATTGGTGTAATATCTACTGTACTTCAACTTATCTATGGTTCATACCCTTCGATACTACTCATAGATTCATCAAAATAAGCAAACAACACATAGAAAACAGAATCTGTCAAAAACAGAACAGTCTGTAGTAATCTGTATCAAACGTATACTTCTGGAACTCCAAAAATCCTAAAAAAATTAGAAGTCCTAAGAAATTTGTGTAACAATCCATAGCAAAAAGAATCATATCATAAGCACGTTTCTGTGAATTAACAAAACTAATTTTCTGGGTGCAAAAGTTTCTGATTCTCAGCAGAATCAACACAACTATCATCGTAAGCTATCCTAAAGGTCTTACTTGGCACTTTATTGAAACAAAAGCTATAAAACATGATTACTACAGTAGCATAATCATGTGAACACACAAAAACAGTAAGGATAAATATTGGGTTGTCTCCCAACAAGCGCTTTTCTTTAATGCCTTTCTAGTTAGGCATGATGATGACAATGATGCTCACATAAAAGATAAGAATTGAAACATAACGGGAGCATCATGAAGCATATGACTAGCACATTTAAGTCTAACCCACTTCCTATGCATAGAGATTTTGTGAGCAAACAACTTATGGGAACAATAATCAACAAGCATAGGAAGGCAAAACAAGCATAACTTAAAAAATTTAAGCACATAAAGAGGAAACTTGACATTATTGCAATGCCTACAAGCATATATTCCTCCCTCATAATAATTTTTAGTAGAATCATGAATGAATTCAACAATATAACCAGCACATAAATCATTCTTTTCATGATCTATAAGCATAGAAAATTTACTACTCTCCACATAAGCAAAATTCTTCTCATTTGGAATAGTGGGAATATCATAAGAGACTTGAACACTAAAAATTGTTTCCACATTAAAAGAGTAATGTTCAGAAAAAGGGTAATCATAGTCATGACAAGATTTGTAAATATAATCATCACCACTTTTTATAGCATAAGTTTCATCACAATAATCATCATAGGTAGCAACTTCGTTCTCATCATAATCGATTGAAACCTCTCCCAAGATAGTGGAATCACTAAATAAAGTTGACACTCTTCCAAATCCACTTTCATATTCATCACAATAAGATTCAACATCCTCCAAAATAGTGGGATCACTAATTCCTAAAGTTGACACTCTTCCAAACCCACTTTCATCGATATAATCATCATAGGTAGGAGGCATGCTATCATCATAACAACGTTGCATATCAAAACTTGGGATGCTAAAAATATCATCTTCATTAAACATAGCATCCCCAAGCTTGGGACAAACATTAATTCCAGCAAATATATTCTCAAATAATTCATCCCCATCAAACATAGCTTCCCCAAGCTTGGGCCCTTTCATATCATAAGCATAATTACTCTCATCATTAAAAATATGGGTAGCACCAATAGTAAAGCAATTATCATCATCACAATGAGTAGTAGGAGCAACATCATTTGGGAGGGATACCTTTTTACCTTTGTTGCTCCTTCTTTTCTTTTTCTTCTTCATATTATGTGTGGGTTCAACCTTCCTCTTTGAGCTCCTTATTGATGAGATTGGTTGAATAGAAAGCTCCTCCTCGTTACCTGATTCATTATGAGAAATAATAGGAGGATATTGGGAAGTCTCTTCCCTTTCATTAGTATTCTTATCATCTTCTATTTGCTTTCTTTTATTTAGGTAATTGGCAATATAAGGATTTTCAATGCAATTTTCTGCACAAAACATATAAATCTTTTCTAGATCAATATCAAGGAATTTCTTATGGGCAAATTCTGGAAGGTCCTTAAGTAAACGTTTCAATTCTTCATAACCCAAAAGTAAACTAAGCTCATTGTAATGTGCAAGGGAGATCAAATCATCACAATTTTTGGACATGATTCGGTCATGAAACAATTTGCATTGGAGATGTAAATGACCACGTTCATTGCAAAGTTCACAAGTACGTCAAAGGAATTTTAATTTTTTAGCACTCACATCTAGCCTTTCTTGCAACCATTTAGTTTCTAAATGCTTATGCCTCTTGCAATAAATATATTCTCTATTTGGTGTGTTCATGCAAACATGCACTCCACAAAAGTTGACATGCTCATAAAAGATATTTTCATCATGACTAGAGCAATCATCATTAATACTATGGATATTCAAGAAGTTTATACTAACAACATTGCAATCATGCTCATCATTCAAGGATTTAGTATCAAGCATTTTAATGCACTCTTCTTCTAGCACTTGAGCATAATTTTCCTTTCCATCAAACTCACGAAAGATATTAAAAAGACGAAGTGTATGAGACAAACTCCATTCCATTTTTTTGTAGTTTTCTTTTATAAACTAAACTAGTGATAAAACAAGAAACTAAAAGACTCGACTGCAAGATATAAAGATATACCTTCAAGCACTCACCTCCCCGGCAACGGCACCAGAAAAGAGCTTGATGTCTACTACACAACCTTCTTCTTGTAGACGTTGTTGGGCCTGCAAGTGCACAGGTTTGTAGGACAGTAGCAAATTTCCCTCAAGTGGATGACCTAAGGTTTATCAATCCGTGCGAGGCGTAGGATGAAGATGGTCTCTCTCAAGCAATACTGCAACCAAATAACAAAGAGTCTCTTGTGTCCCCAACACACCCAATACAATGGCAAATTGTATAGGTGCACTAGTTCGGCGAAGAGATGGTGATACAAGTGCAATATGGATGGTAGATAAAGGTATTTGTAATCTGAAAATATAAAAACAGCAAGGTAACAAATAGTAAAAGTGAGTGTAAACGGTATTGCAATGATAGGAAACAAGGCCTAGGGTTCATACTTTCACTAGTGCAAGTTCTCCCAACAATAATAACATAGATAGATCATATAACAATCCCTCAACATGCAACAAAGAGTCACTCCAAAGCCACTAATAGAGGAGAACAAACGAAGAGATTATGGTAGGGTATGAAACCACCTCAAAGTTATTCTTTTGGATCAATCTATAAAAGAGTTCGTACTAGAATAACACCTTAAGACACAAATGAACCAAAACCCTAATGTCACCTAGATACTCCATTGTCACCTCAAGTATCCGTGGGCATGATTATATGATATGCATCACACAATCTCATATTCATCCAACCAACATAAAAGTACTTCAAAGAGTGCCCCAAAGTTTCTACCGGAGAGTCAAGAAAACGTGTGCCAACCCCTATGCATAGGTTCATGGGCGGAACCCGCAAGTTTGTCACCAAAACATACATCAAGTGGCACATGATATCCCATTGTCACCATAGATAAACATGGCAAGACATACATCAAGTGTTCTAAAATAAAGACTCAATCCGAGAAGATAACTTCAAGAGGGAAACTCAATTCATCACAAGAGAGTAGAGGGGGAGAAACATCATAAGATCCAACTATAATAGCAAAGCTCGCGATACATCAAGATCGTGTGAAGTCGAGAACACGAGAGAGAGAGATCAAACACATAGCTACTGGTACATACCCTCAACCCCGAGGGTGAACTACTCCCTCCTCGTCATGGAGAGCGCCAGGATGATGAAGATGGCCACCGGTGATGGGTTCCCCCTCCGGCAGGGTGCCGGAACGGACCCCCGAGAGGTTTTTGGTGGCTACAAAGGCTTGTGGCGGCGGAACTCCCGATCTATCTTGATATTCGATGGTTTTAGGGTACGTAGGGTTAGATAGGCAAAAGAAGTCGGTCGGGGGGTGCTCGAGGGGTCCACGAGATAGGGGGCCGCGCCCTGTAGGGGGGGGGCGCCCCCCTATCTCCTGGGCTCCTCGAGTATCTTTTGACTTGATCTCCAAGCCTCCAGGATGATATTCTTCCAAAAAATCACGATGACGAAGGTTTCATTCCGTTTGGACTCCGTTTGATATTCCTTTTCTTGGGAATACTGGAAACAGGCAATAAAACAGCAATATGGGCTGGGCCTCCGGTTAATAGGTTAGTCCCAAAAGTAATATAAAATTGTATAATAAAGCCCATAATCATTCAAAACACATAGTAGTATAGCATGAATGCTTCATAAATTATAGATATGTTGGAGACGTATCATCCACCCACGCGTCGCTTTGAAAATCTCCGTAGCCACCTGCTCAACTTGTTTTACGCCCTCCTTCATGCGATCTATTCTTCCTTGGTTTTTCTGCAATACACACCATTCATGCAAATTCTTAATGATCATATTCACAGGAACACAAGGATCAATAACCCTGCGATTAAAAAAAACTAGCCTGTTTCTCAGTTTCCACATCATCCAAAGCATAGCCGATATACCCACTGTCATAAGATACTTATCATTTTTTTTCAAATTTGTTAATCCATCTACCAAATATATCATTGATTTTATCAGGAACATCATGTATGTCAAAAGAGCATTTCATAACCATCCATGGCATTTTAGCCACAGAGCAATGTACAAATAAATGTTCTATATCTTCCTCTCGACCACAAAAGGAACATTCTGCATCCCCCTGCCATCCTCTTTTTTTCAGGTTTTCCTTGGTAAGAATACTCTTCCTCAGCAATAACCACAAGAAGACCTTGACCCTGGGAGGCATTTTTGTTTTCCATAGGAATTTGTATGGATAATGTAGTCCATTTTGGATCAAGGGTCTATAACATGTTTTGACTGTATATTTACCATCTCCAGACAAAGTCCATTTAATCATGTCTTGGGTTTCATTGAGTGTCACACTCTCACACACCTCTCTTATGTGCTCCCACAAATGTAGAGATTCCCCACATAACGATCTTTTGAAGCTAACTTTATCAAGCCCCATTTTCAAAATGTGAGCCACCGATTTTTCCTTATCAAAACATATTTTGTAGATGCATGGATAACTATCTTCTAGAGCTTTAGGGCCAATCCACCAGTCTTCCCAGAATCTACTGTTCTCCCCATTACCTATCTCAAATTTACACAAAGAAAAGAAAAAAATCGTGTATTTCATTAACTCTCCCCAAAATTGTGAGTCACCTTTTCTACTTTTGACACTGGTAATACAAGTCTTTTTAATGTATTTATGTCTCAGGATCCCCTGTCACACCCCATCTGTGTTACAAATTTTCCACCACCATTTTCATAGCAATGTTTTATTCATTAAAGCTAGATTATGAATACCCAAACCACCCATATCTTTTGGTTTACATACCTCTTCACATGTTACCAAGTGATACTTTTTCTTGTCATTACTTTCTTGCCATACCAACCTAGCCCTGAAAAAGTTCATTCTCTTTTCCACTCCCACAAGAAGCCCATAAAATGACATCATGAAGTATGGAATCCCAGTCAGTGAGGATTGGATTAAAGTCAATCTCCCAACACTAGCTAACAGTCTCCCTTGATCAAGTATTGTAATTTTGTTTTTCCTACGTCTCCCATTTGCTTTTGCATGGAAGTATTTAGTGTTGTTGTCTCCCCCGACCAATTCATCAACTTTTTCCCTCTGTTTCCATTTGGCCTCCTCCTGTCCCAACAATCTATCTAGTTGAGCCCTAAGTTCCATTTGCTCTTTTCTGTCCTCCACATTCAGTCCATAGCTCTCACATTTTTTATCAATGTTATCAAGTTTGATCAATATATCTTTTTTAGGTTCTCTGTACCATGCATTCATGTTCCTGTTCCATCCTTTCAGGACAGGTCTTAAGCTTCTCAATTTACATTGTCAATTCTCTATATTAGATTTTTTTGAACCATTATTTCTCCAAGTTTTAATAACCAATTCATCCAACCCTTCTCTCACAAACCAGGAGTTTTCAAATCTAAATAAAGGGTCATTTTTTACCACATCTCCAGTATCTAAAAACAAAGGTACATGGTCAGATTTTTCTCTGCAAAATGCAAAGACCTCTGTCAAGGGATATCTTTCTTCCCACTCTACATCACAAAGAACTCTGTCTAGTTTTTCAAAGGTAGGTTGGGTAAGTTATTGCCCCATGTGTATTGTCTACCATGCATATCCAGCTCCCTAAGCCCGGCTTGTTCTATAATCACATTAAATAGGAAGGTCCAATGCCCCGGTGTGCCAGGTTTGTTTTTTTCAGAGGATTTCCTTATAATATTGAAGTCTCCTTCCATCAGGATGGGGTTTATACTTTTTTGAAAAACCCTAGCCAATTCAGCAAGAAATCTTGCTTTTCCAGATGGCTGAGCATCTCCATATACCACCACCAAGTCCCAAATGAACTTGCTTTTTACATGTCGAACAATCATTTTTATTAAATATTCCCCATCTTCCTCAGTAATGACATCTAAAGTAGTATAGTTCACTCCAAGAAATAGACTCGCTGATTTTCCCCTTGATGGGACATGATGCCAATGAAAATCTCTCCCTCCACAAATCCCATGTAGATCATTTTTAGAGAAATGGTCTCTCATAGTTTCTTGCAAACCCATGAAGTCTACCTTCATATCCATTACCATTTCTCTCATAAATCTCTTCTTAATATCCCCCCAAACCCCCTCATATTCCACAAAACTCCTCTCATTTTTTCCTACCCTTTTTTCCAGATCTTTTTTTGTTTTTAATTTTAATGACAGATTTCTTTCCAGAATTTTTGAAAGATCTGTCATTATTTTTATTCTTACCGCCATGGAACATTTGTCTGAATTCCTTCCATCCTTCCATCTCTTCCTTCTCACCACTTTCCAGATCACCTCCCAATAATTCCTCAATATCATGATCCCCTGTATCTATCATCTGAGCATTATTATTGTCCTCATTTTTTAGCACAAATTTCCTCACCCTTTTTGCTGTTATTAACTAACCAGAGCTCAATTCTGGCTTTTTCAACCATCTTAATCAATTGATATTATGTTCAATCTTATCAATATCATCTCCTAAGTTCACCCCACTTTTGCAGCCACCTCATTAAGAATTGTATCAGAGGTATGTAAAATGTCAGGTATGTTTTCCTTACCATAATTGTCTTTATCAGCACCCTCTTCTTTGCCATCTCTTCAATGTTGCAATCTTCTTTACCTTTGTTCCTGTCACTTCTTCTGTACATGTCCATACTCTTGGCATCTAACTCCCCCCTTTAAGATTTCTTAACCATGTGCTCAAAGAAGTCTGGATCCTGACTGGCAGTATAGTCCACAGGCTATATAAGTACCCATCTTCCACTTCTTCTCATCCTAGAGCTTTCAGTTGCTTGTCAATATCTTCCACAGTGTCCATTTTTTCCAAAGTCCCTCCCTCAACTGTATTATCCATGTTTTCCTCCTCTCCGTCTTCAGTCACTGTCGGGGAAGCTGATCCACAAACACCTATGGGACCGGCAGACCGAGCCCCTTTCGGTTCGGCGGGGGGCGGAGATCGCACGAAGAGCGGATCGAGGCGAAGCACACGAGCAGTTTACCCAGCTTCGGAGCTCTCCGGAGAGATAACACTCCTACTGCTGCATGTCTGAGTATATCGAGTTCTTGCTCGGGAGCGCTGAGTGCTACAGTACATACTAGCTGCTAACGAGACCGAGCGTGAGTGTTTTTCTGCCTTCTAACCCCCCTTCTACGTTGCGCATGGGCCTCCTTTTATATGCTCAAGGGGTCACCGACAGGTGGCAACACAGACAAGGGTAAAAATGGAAAGGGAATTGCGGTTGGTACAACTACCTGTATAGTGTATCATACCTAACCCTGACGGCAGGGGACAAAGGCATTAAATGCCCGTCTGCGTCGCCCAAATAGTGCAAAAGGGACCGTCAGGGACGCCACCGCTCGCCACGATGGCAATCTTGTTAGTGTCGCTTGCCACCGCGCACCGCTGGCTGCACAGCCTCTTGCCACGCGCCCTGGAAAGGCCCTCAGGGCGACACGTTGGTGAATGTGCTGGAGCGCGAGTTCAGAGTGATAGCTTGCTGCGGCAAGCGCCTTGCCGCGGTTGTTGTCTTGTCGCGTCCGGAAGCTTGTCGCTCACCGGGCCTCGCTGGGACGCGTGGCGCGTCGCGGCAAGTTCCTTGAGATGCCTTGGTTGGCCTTCCCGGCAAGCTCCTCTTGCCGGGGCCTTGTCTCCTTGGCTTGAATACTTTGTTCTTGAATGGCTCCAAAGGAACCACGGAGGACCTTGGCGGTCACCCGGCAAGCCTTGCCGCGGGGTGCTGCGACTGTCCGTGCACAAGTTCGGGATACTAGGGTACCCCTACTCTAGTACACCGACAGGAGCCCCCGGGCCTGGGCCACACACGGTGCCAAGCGCTGTTGGGCCAGGCCCAAAACAGGGCACGGGCACGCGAGGCCCCGGGTTACGCCGTATCTCACTCCGTATCCACCGCGCCCTCCCCGAACGGCACCCGTCGAATGCGGCGTCGTGGGAGAGATCGTGGGTGGTTTCTTTATTCGGAAAGATGGAACGTCCGCCCCCTCCCTCTTTATAAGCAGGGGAAACAGGGACAGCTCGCCCATCTCGCCAGTTGCTACTCCAATCTCAGAAACCTCCGCCGCTCCCCCCCCTCTTCCCAAAGCTGAAAGAGAGCAGCGCTCCTCCCCCCATTGCCACCAGCAGCACCAACGCCGTCGATCTCCCCCACCACCTCCGCCATGGCTCCAAAAGCCGACAAGGGGAAGGTTGTGAAGTCGGCCGAGGCGCAGCGGCTCGCGGCGCTGCGAAAGGAGCGGGCAATCTTCCCCCCTCAGCTCGCCGCGAAGGAGCTGAGGGAGTATTACTACCTCTTCTGGCCGACGGAGACACGAGCGCATCCGCGCATGAAGGTACTCCCAGCTGCCGCTTTGGAACTAGCTCCAAATGGATATCCCTTCTTCGCGTTGTTCTTCTACTGCGGGCTCTGCCCGCCTTTCTCTGAATTTTTCTGCGACATTATGAACACCTACGGGTTCCGCCTCCTTGATTTCACCCCCAATGTCGTTCTGACCATGGCAGTTTTCGCAGAGACACCGGTGGTAACAATCAGGCCAAGTGTCATAGAGAGCACATGGAGGGATCCCTTCCCAGGTTGGATGGAAGGAAACAGGTAAATGCTAAACCCAAATCTGAGGTTGCGGATGTCACATATATATGTGATGCATCCTCGAGCGTATGTACTCGTTCTCGAGTTAGGAAAGCACTTGTTGGCATTGGCGTCGGAAAGTAAAAGCAAGCAAGTAGTTTCGGCATTGGCTACTACTTCTTCCCCATGGGCCAGGTTCTTTTCTCGAAATAGCATAAGTGATCCTGCGAAACCGGCGATGCCAGACCAATCAAGCGTATCATGTCGCTGGTCTCGCAAATCGGCCAAATAGGCCTCCTTTTTGGAGTGAACAAGCCTTTTCCCTTTGATCCCTCACGTACCGAAGTTCAATAGCGGTAGGTACCAAGGAGAAGACGAGTCAGGGCCGATTGACAAGACTAGCTAGGCTGACCTTCCAGCCATACTCCATCCAATATCGAACGGCCGCTACTGACACTTGAAAAAGCTGCTTTCAAGGTCTCGTCGCTTCGGTGAATCACTTGAGCCCATCTCTGCGAAAACTTTGTCGGAGTCTATCCAAATGTAGCTCTTTTTCGCCACTTCTTTATGCCCCAAGTTGAGAGAGGGGAGCCTTTATCCGGTGGAATCGCCTGGATCTCGAGAACTGGCAAGAAGGGAGCTTATCTGGAGGGGGATATCCGCAGCAAGTGGGAGGAATGGAGAGCAGATTGGTGCTAGATTGTCGAGGAGAACCCGCAGCCATTTATCGCCCAGCGCCAAGCCCCAGTAGCGCGCGGCAACGATTGGAGCAACGTGGCCCCGGAAGACGATAGGCTGAAGATTGCCGTCACCCGGATCCTAAGCCTCAGGCTTGCTGGGCTCACTGTAGGCGCCGTTGGCGCAGATTTTCTCCGCCGCCGCATCGCCCCCCTGCAGGAGAGGAGGAGACCCGCCTGGGAGTTCCAGAATGCGGCGGATATCATGAGGCTGCGCCCGGGCCTCAACTTCAACTTCACTGTCCTGGAACTGGATGCGATGCTCCTGGAACTGTTCAAGCACGATCCTCAACATCCCGGAATGTTCAGGCTGCCGAGGGGTATCGTTCCGCTGTGCAACAACTCCTCGCTCGACCGCATCCGTGCAATGATGCCGCTGTGCGATTCGCATGGAATTGTCCCAACTTGGCAAGAGCCTGCAGACGACGTCGTGCAGGAGTTCTTTAACGGCTTGGTAGAAGTGCCGGTCCGCTCCGATGAACAGAAGAGCCTTACTCGCGACACCACCGATGCGGAGATGCAGCGCATCGCCACTAGGCTGGAAGAGGCGGCGGCAGCCGCTGCCGCGGGCGAGTTTGGATTCACCGTGGAGGAGGCAGAGGCAGCAGAGGCGGCAAGCCTTGCCGAGCGAGAGGAGCTTGCCGGCGAGGGAGAGCTTGTCGGGCCTGAAGCTGAGTCGAGCGAGCCTGCCGAGGGCGCGAGTGACTCGTTGAAGATCAACTCCTCCTCTCCCTCATCTTCAGACAGCTTGCCGCAAGCGGAGTCCCCATCTCCACCAAGAAGGCATCTCCGCAAGGCCGGTGACGTAGCGGGGCGGCAGACGGGTCAACAGCCGCCGCGCCGCGCGACACGCTCTACCGCGGCAAGCACTGTTGCCACGGGAGCACCTCACGCCGCTGCGGCAACTGGAGCGGGGTCTTCCTGGTCCACCGCTTCTGCTCCTGCCAAGCGGCTAAGGGAACCTACTCCTCCGCCTCGTCGCGCCGGAGGCGAGCCGGACTTCGATCTCTCTGCGCTCAGCTCCGACGAGGAAGAAGAAGAGTAAGATTCTTTGTTGTACTTGTTGTTCTTCAATTCTTGCTGTTTTGTCTTGTATCTGATTTGCTTTACTCCGAACCCATTCCTTTTCAGGACTCTGGCCCAGAGAGTGGCGAAGAGAGCCAAGGTCCCGGTGATTGTCATTGAGGACGAACCCACCGCGACAGCAGGGGACGTGTCCGAGACCACCTTGCCGGACCCGGCAACTATTCCCCAAAGCAGCCCCCAGCGCAGCCCCCAGCGTAAGTATATGGTTTAATTCTTGTTGTTAGGCGCGCATGGGTGCTCTTTCTTTGCTGACATCTGATTATTGGTTTGCGTAGGAGCAGAGCATCCTCACCAGGAGTGCCCGGAAGCCGCTCCCGACGTGCCATCTGCTTCGACTACACCGCCAAGGGAGGATTCCCCGGCAAGGGAGCGTTCTCCGGCAAGGGAGAAGTCTCCGGAAAGGGACAGTTCTCCGGCAAGGGACAGCACCAGCGACCCCCCGGTAGCGGAGACCACGACTGTAGATCCTAGTACAAGTAATCCTCTTGCTTGAAAACTTCCCTTGGGTTCTTCTTCTTCTGATTTTTTTTATTTTGAATATTTGCTTGACTTTTCTCCCTTTTCCGGTCGTCAGATCCATCTGCCACGGAGCCGATGGAAACCGAGGTCGCCAGCGAGGAGAACGCGCGTGGCAATACCGACGACGCCGTTGCCACCGAAGAAGAAGCCGGCGCTGATGATCCTGCCGGCGAAGAGGCCGCCAAAGCTGCCGCCGCAGAAGCTGGCGAGGGGTCCGGCAATCGCACTGACGGCCCCGAGGCCGCAGGAGCGTCAGGCGCTACGCCGACCGCCGATCCCTCCGCCGCTGCTGCAGCGTTAGGCTCCGAAGAGCCCCAGCCCGGCGCCTATTTGAAGGCCGGCGATGGCGTCTTCATCAAGCTCCCCTGGGCGTCAAGCTCCAGGGCGCCGGTCGAAGGAGAAATTTTTGATGAAGAGTTGCTCGCCTCCGCTGGGCTGACGCTGGTCGACGCGCCGAGCAGCAGCAGCGGCGAGCCTGAGGAGGAGCGGCTGCTGCGGAAGCTGTTGTCGCTCTACCGCGCCCGGCAGGCCAAGATGGAATCCCGAGAAGCGCTTGTCGTGAAGGCGGGAGTGGATATCGAGAAGCGCGCGGAGGAGCTCCGGGGTCTCAACCAGGAAGCTCTCCGGTCCCTGGCAGAGGAGCGGGAGCAACTCGCCGAGGAGCGGAAAGCCTTCCTCCTCGAGAAGGCTGAAGTTCAAGAGCAACAGCGGCTTGCTGCCGAGAAGTTGTCTGTGCAGGAAGGCGAGTTGGCGCAGCGGAAGGTTAACCTTGACAGCCACGAGGAGGAGCTTGCCGCGCGCAAGCAAACATTCGGCGGGGCTCTCAAGGAAGCAGAGGATGCTGCCGCAGCTGCCGAGGCCGCCAAGAAGGAGCTGGAGACGAAGGTGGCGCAGCTGGAGGCCGATCTCAAGGCGAGCGGCGAGGAGCTTGCTGTGCTCAAGCGTGAGCGCGAGAAGGACGCCTACACTCTTGGCGAGCTGCAGGGTCGTCTCGCCGAGAGGAGTAAGGAGCTTAGCGCCGCCAAGGACTCCAACGCAGATCTTGAGTTGAAGCTGACTACTTTGACCAAGACGCTGGACGGCGCCAGGAAGCAGGAGGTGGCCTTGAAGAAGAAGATCAAGGCCGACGAGGTGCTGCTGGCGAGTGCTGTTGCCGCCCAGAACACTTTTAGGGAGAATGTGGAGCACTGGACGGAGGGTCTCGTGGATGTTGCCACAGCCATCGACAGGGAGCTGGCGCAGCTGGGGATGGAGGATCTTGGGTATTCCTTCGATTAGCACCTCCAACCCAGCGCCAAGCTCAGCTTGTTCTTCAAAGGCGTGGCGACGGCCCTCCAGCGACTCCGGGAGAAGATCCCAAAGCAGCTGGCCGACGAGTCACGCAAGATCTGCGTGGGAGCTCTTCAAAAGGTGCTGGTGAAGGTGGCCTTCCGCAACCCAGGCCTCAACCTCACCAACGTCCTCAGGACCTTGCCGCCGGATGCTGATCTGGAAGCGCTCAAGACCCTTGTCACACCCATTGTGGACAAGATGAGCGGGATCAAGAGGGTTGAGGGCGATCGTGTAGATTAGGCCGCCCATTTTCTCCTTTTCTTGTCGCTGCTGGTCATGTCATGAGAACAATCTGTTAGAGCTGCGACAAGCTATCTTGTAATATAACTCTATTTTGGGTAGCGATTGATGTGTTATTTCCTTTACTTGATTCCTTCCTTTGTATGTTTTTGCCCTACGCTTTTAGGGAACTTGTCGGCGCAGGCACCTTAGCCGCGAGCGCTGAGTGCGGGACGTCAGCAGCCTGCTGGCGGTGCCGCTACCGACAAGAAACCTTGTCGCAACTAGTCGCAGCTCACTTAAGTTGTTGAGAGGACTCGAAACAAAGTAAGGGCGCAACTAGCTACGAGTTGGTTCCTCCGCGCACAAGTTTTCCATACAAAGCACGGTCGTTCGAGGAAGATAACTTAAAAATTTTAAAACTGATTGTTCAAACTTTAGCAACTTAGCTTTTCTGTCGTTTGCTTCCCGGTAAGGCGAAACTTCCTCGAACGACGCTTGGTCCACACCATTATCTTCTCCTTTCCCCCCGGCAAACTTGTGGGCGAGGGAACCTTCCTTTCTTTGAGAAAGAGAAAGAAGAGAAAATAAAGATATGGAGCCTTACGGCTCGTTATTGCTTACCGGGGGTAGGCGCTGCACAAAGTGTCAGATAACACATGCAAAAAAGTAGAAAGCATGAAATTGACAGGATGTGCGGAGCACATGAGCTTTACTTATGCACGGGGTCTGCGCCCGGCTTTGTACAAAGGATTACATGCAACATCGGCAAGACTTGTACAAAAGGTGGTTGCCGGAACAGGTTCCGGCAACCGCGCCCTACGGGTAAAACTTACGAAGATGCTCAATGTTCCAGGAGTTGCTCACCGGAATGCCATCTTCGGTCTCAAGGCGGACAGCGCCAGGCCTAGTGACTCGTTTCACCCGGTAAGGGCCTTCCCACTTCGGCGTCAACTTGTTGGAATTCTTGGCGGACTGAACGCGCCGAAGAACAAGGTCGCCTTCCTCGAGACTTCTGGCATTAACTTTGCGGCTATGGTAGCGGCGCAAAGCTTGCTGGTATCGAGCAGCTCGTACAGCGGCCTGAAGACGGTCCTCCTCAAGGAGCAGCGCGTCATCTTGTCGCAGCTGCTCTTGCTCAAGCTCATCATAAGCGAGCACTCGAGGTGACCCGTATACGAGTTCCGTGGGGAGAACTGCCTCTGCTCCATAGACTAGAGCGAAAGGTGTCTGGCCAGTGGCTCGATTTGGCGTCGTCCTGATCGACCAAAGAACCACCGGCAGCTCCTCAATCCAGTTCTTTCCGCACTTGCGCAGCCTGTCGAAAGTCCTGGTCTTGAGCCCGCGCAGCACTTCAGCATTCGCCCTCTCCGCTTGACCGTTGCTTCTCGGATGAGCAACAGAAGCGAAGCAGACCTTGGCGCCAAGATCTTGGACGTACTGCATGAAGGTGCGGCTCGTGAATTGCGTGCCGTTGTCGGTGATGATCCTGTTAGGGATCCCGAACGGCAAACAATCGACCTGAAGAACTTGACTGCTGACTGTGCTGTCACCTTCCTCACTGCTTCCACTTCCGGCCACTTTGTGAACTTGTCGATTGCAACGTACAAGTACTCAAAGCCCCCGACAGCTCGGGGAAAGGGGCCGAGGATGTCGAGCCCCCAGACCGAAAATGGCCAGGATAAAGGGATCGTCTGGAGAGCTTGAGCTGGCTGGTGTATCTGCTTGGAATGGAACTGGCACGCTTCACACTTGGTTACTTGTGCAGTTGCATCCTGGAGGGCTGTCGGCCAAAAGAAACCTTGCCGGAACGCTTTGCCGGCAAGTGCTCTTGCGCCAATGTGGTGACCACATATGCCTCCATGTATCTCTGCCAACAGCTTTTGTCCGTCTTCCCGGTGAATACACTTCAATTTCACACCGTTGAGTCTTCTTCTGTACAGTGTGTTGTCGACAAACTGGTACATACTTGACTGCCGGGCTACTCTTTCCGCTTCTTCTTGCTCTTCGGGAAGTTCTCCTGTCTGAAGGAAACGGACAATCTGCTGTGCCCATGCTGGAGCTTGCGGCTCGACAACAAGGACTAAAGGCACATCTGCTGCTGCGGGAACATCCGCTTCTACGGCGAGAACCTGCGGCTCAGCCGGAGCTTGACGTTCCCCGGCAAGCTTGCCGGAGCAAAACTTGTCGGGAGCGTCTGCTTCAACGGAACAAACCCTAGGGCTTGCCGGAGCAGACTGCTCCTCAGCACCCTTGGTGTTGATCTTGGGGACCTTCTTGGCGGCGGCTTCGGGGAGCTCTGCCGGAAAATAGTCACCAGAAATCAACTTCCTCTTCTTGCTCTGTCCAGTTGATGGCGTTACAGACGGTTGAGTCAGTTTGAGCACAAAGATCCCTGGTTCCACAGGTAACTTAAGTGCGGCGCACTTCGACAGGCCATCGGCAATGTCGTTCTGAGCTCTTGGAACATGTTCCATCTGTAGGCCGTCAAAGTGCTCTTCTAGCTTTCTCACTTCATCAACGTAAGCTTCCATCAACGGACTCTGATAATTCTTGTTCACTTGGCGGACGACAAGCTGTGAGTCACCCCTGACAATGAGCTTCTTGATCCCAAGGTCTGCTGCGATCCTGAGACCGGCAAGCAAACCTTCATACTCTGCGGTATTGTTCGTTGCTTGCTCCTTGGGAAAGTGCATCTGGACTACGTACTTGAGGTGCTCTCCGGTGGGTGCAACAAGTAGCACGCCCGCACCGGCGCCTTGCAGCGAGAAGGCACCATCAAAGTACATCAGCCACTCTTTGCTTGCTTCCTTGACGGGGATGCTCGTTTCTGGAATTTCTTCATCTTGTGTTGGCGTCCACTCTGCTATGAACTCTGCCAATGCTCTGCTTTGGATAGTTGAAGTGCTCTCAAACTTGAGGCCAAAGCTTGACAGTTCCAGTGCCCACTCGACAATCCTGCCTGTTGCTTCTGGATTTTGCAGTATCCTCTTCAGCAGAAAACGAGTGACGACTGTGATCTCATGTGCTTGGAAGTAATGGCGCAGCTTTCTCGAGGCCATGAGAAGGCCGAAAAGCAATTTCTGCACACCAGAGTACCTTGACCTAGCCCCCTGCAGAAGGGAACTGACAAAGTAAACTGGGCGCTGCACCATTCTCTTCTGCATCTCCTCACGCGCCTGCGCAGATCCATCTTTGTCGGGACCAGAGCTTGTCGGCGAAGTCCCCTGCTTGTCGCTGGATGCATCTGCCGTGGTTGTTGGCTCATCATCCGCCTCCCTCTCCGCCACTAACGCAGCACTAACCACTTGATTGGTTGCCGCTATATATAGCAGCAACTTCTCTTGTGGCTTAGGTGCGACAAGTGTTGGAGTGGAGGACAGGTATCTCTTCAAGTCCTGCAGCGCAGCCTCCGCCTCCGGAGTCCATTTCATTGGACCTGCCTTTTTCAATATTTTGAAAAATGGCAGGGCGCGCTCAGCAGACCTAGAGATAAACCTGCTGAGAGCAGCCATGCAACCGGCAAGTCTTCGTACATCCTTGACGCGCTTTGGTGCTTCAATCTGCTCAATGGCCTTGATCTTGTCGGGATTGGCTTCAATTCCCCGCTGAGACACGAAGAACCCGAGAAGCTTGCCGGAGGGGACTCCAAACACACACTTCTCGGGGTTAAGCTTGAGGTTGATCTTGCGCAGATTTGCAAAGGTTTCGTCTAAATCTTGAATCAGAGTCGCCTTGTCCTTGCTCTTGACCACTATGTCATCCATGTAGGCTTCCACATTTCTGTGTATTTGTGGCTCAAAAGCGTCATGGACTACCCTTGCAAATGTTGAACCAGCATTCTTTAAACCGAAAGGCATCCGTACGAAACAGTATGTGCCACATGGGGTGATGAATGCGGTCTTCTCCTCATCCTCTTCTGCCATGAAGATCTGATGGTATCCTGAGTATGCATCAAGAAATGAAAGCAAGTCACATCCGGCCGTGGAGTCAACAATCTGGTCGATGCGCGGCAAGGGAAATGGGTCTTTGGGACAAGCTTTATTGACATCGGTAAAGTCGATACAAAGCCTCCATTTCCCGTTTGCCTTGCGCACGACTACAGGATTGGCCAACCACGTAGGATGGAGCACTCCTCTGACAAGGCCTGCTGCTTCCAATTTCTTGATTTCTTCTGCGATGAATTCTTGGCGCTCCACTGCCTGTTTCCTGACTTTCTGCTTGACGGGCCGCGCATGAGGACAGACGGCAAGATGGTGCTCGATTACTTTCCTGGGAACACCGGGGATGTCAGACGGTTGCCACGCAAACACGTCGACGTTCGCCCGCAGGAAAGCAACGAGCGCGCTTTCCTATTTAGGGTCGAGAGTGGCACTGATGGTGAAGGTACCACCAGTGCCGTCCTCCTTGGCGGACACCTTCTTGGTCTCTGGTGGAGCTGCCATTGTCTTCTTACACTTGCCGGTGGAGCTCGATGGTGCGTCCTCGACGGTAGCGCAGCACTCCGAAGAGGTGCGCTTGCCGGAGTGGGCATCAGAACTCTTGCCGGACTTGGTCTTCTTCTTCCCCCGGGAGCTTCAACGGCAAGTGACTTGCGATCTGTTGCGGCTGCTGCTTCCCGGTAGATCTTGTCGGCGCAGATAAGAGCATCCTTCTTGTCGCCAGGGACAGAGATGACACTTATCGGGCCTGGCATCTTCAGCATGTTGTATGCATAGTGAGAGGCTGCCATGAATTTGGCGAGTGCTGGACGGCCGAGTATCCCATTGTAAGGCAATGGAAAGTCAGCAACGTCAAAAGTGACCCTCTCAGTCCTGAAGTTCAACTCGCTGCCAAATGTCACCGGCAACGTGATCTTTCCCTTCGGCTTGCTCCTTCCCGGATTGATTCCTTGGAATGTGCCGGTCTCTTCGAGCTCGCTATCAGGGATCTGGAGTTTCTGGAGTACCGCGGAGGAGATCAGGTTCAAGCCGGCCCCGCCGTCAACTAGCATCTTAGTGACCTTGAGGTTGCGGATAGTTGGTGAAACCAACATCGGCAAGCACCCGACCGCAGTTATGCGATCAGGGTGGTCCTCAATATCAAAGATGATAGGCGTGCTGGACCATTTCAGAGGCTTGCGTGACTCGACGGGTGGTTCTGCCGCATTGACTTCCCGCACCCACTGCTTGAGCTGGCGGTGTGAAGTATGCAGAGAAGCACCGCCGTCAACGCACAGGACCTCTGTGGCTTTCTGGAACTCCTGCTCATCGGTCTCGTCATCATCCATATCTTCATCATCGTCGTCATCTTCATCCTTGTCGCGGCCGCGGGGAGATCTGTCTCCTTGCCGCTGCTTGGTCTTGCCGCGGCGTCCTCCTCGGCCGGGGCGTTTCTTGCCGGCTCCTCCAGCACCTTCCCGGGCCTTCTCCTTGTCGCATCGCTCGTATTCAGCCTTTTGCTGCTCGACAAGCTGCTCGACCTTCTTGCAGCTCTGGAGGTCATGGCCCTTGGTGCGGTGGATCTTGCAGTACTGCTTGTTGGTGCCGTCCTGCTTGTCGGCGACCGCCACAGCCTGGTAGTTGGTGCCTGCGGCAATCTCCTCGCCGGAGTTACCAGCTTTGGCTTTCTTGGCGCCACCTCCGTTGCCGGACTGCTCAACGACTAGTACATCTTTGCCTTTCTTCTTCCTGTTGTTCCGCCGCCGGTTTTTCTTTGCCGGGGCAGCATCCTCACTATCAGATCCTCCTGCTTATGTATTCTCTCCAGGGAGTTTCCTCCCTTCCTCAGCACGTGCACACTTGTCGGCCAGGGCATATAGCTCGCTGACGTCTCTGATCTTGCACATCGCCATCTCCTCCCGCATCCTACGGTTTCGCACGTTCTGATGGAACGCGCTGATGACCGCGGCAGGGTGGACATCTGGGATGTTGTGCTGTACACGGCTGAATCTCGGAATATACTTGCGCAGGGGCTCTCCTTCCTTCTGGGTGAGCAGATGAAGGTCGCTCTCTTGGCCATGAGGCTTGTGGCCGCCTGTAAAGGCGCCGACAAACTGATGGCATAGATCTGCCCAGGAGGATATGGAGTTGTCCGGCAAGTGCATGAGCCAGGATCTGACATTGGGCTTGAGCACCAGCGGGAAGTAGTTGGCAAGGATCTTGTCGTCCCGCCCCCCGGCAGCTTGCACCGCGATGGTGTAGATGCTCAGGAACTCCGACGGATGCGACTTGCCATCGTACTTCTCTGGTACATCGGGCTTGAAATTCTTCGTGCTAGGCCACTGGACTTGCCGCAGCTCACGAGTGAACGCAGGGCAACCTACCACGTACGGCAAGTCGCCTGGTTCCCCTGGCGCATGCATGTCGACAGAGGGCCCAGCGCGCTGGTCCGATTAACGCCACACTTCTCTTTGGCGCTCGATGCGAGTACAAGCGTCTTCTTGCTGTCGTTCGTAAAGAACTTGGCGCTGATCGCGATGAGCTCGTGGATCTGATGATGCGGTGGAGTCACTGTCGAGGTGGATCCGGCGAGTCAGCGATCTTGGCCTTCAGGGTGGAGAGTGCATGGTGGTTGCACCCCCACCGGTTTCGTCGCCATTGGCTCGTGCCTGGCAGTCCTGCTGCGGCAGCGATGTACTCGGCTGCCGCGGAGTGTCGTCGTTGGTGAAGCCAATGAGACTCTGAATGGTGGCCCTCCATTCGTCGATCTTGTCTGCCGTTGGAGGGTAATCCAGGAGCAGTTGAGCTCGCGCCAAAGCTTCTGCTGGAGTGGTGGGCGGCAGTGGCGAACGGTGCGAGGAACGGGATATGCTCGGACTTCTAACTATGTTAGAAGGAGCAGTATCCCGTCCAGGCGACCGTGTCTCGCTCGTGCCAGCATGTTGGTGTGCATGCTGGTCTTGAGCACCCCGAGATCCACCAGCTCGATCTTGGTTCAACGAACGTATGGCACTGCGAATACCATGACGCTGTCGGTCCTGCGCCTCCTGAGATGGGCGCGGTGCATGTACGGACGCCGAGGTCTGCGCAGCCTTGTCCTTGGACGTGGCAGCACCGTGAGCTCCCTCGTCGACGCCCGTTCTTCCGCCGGCGTCTACCCCACCACCCGCTTGCTCCGGTGGTGGTGGGATCGACGTGGACGGAACAGCTGCCTCCGAAGCCTTCTTCTTCGGTGGCATGTCGATGAAGAAGATGAAGATCTAGCTCGTGTGAACGCCGGATCAGGTGCACACAACCTCGACGCCCCCTACCTGGCGCGCCAATGATGTCGGGGAAGCTGATCCACGAACACCTATGGGACTGGCGGACCGAGCCCCTTTTGGTTCAGCGGGGGGCGGAGATCGCACGAAGAGCGGATCGAGGCAAAGCACACGAGCAGTTTACCCAGCTTCGGAGCTCTCCGGAGAGATAACACTCCTACTACTGCATGTCTGAGTATATCGAGTTCTTGCTCGGGAGCGCTGAGTGCTACAATACATACTAGCTGCTAACGAGACCGAGCGTGAGTGTTTTTCTGCCTTCTAACCCCCCTTCTACGTTGCGCATGGGCCACCTTTTATATGCTCAAGGGGTCACCGACAGGTGGCAACGCAGACAAGGGTAAAAATGGAAAGGGAATTGCGGTTGGTACAACTACCTGTACAGTGTATCATACCTAACCCTGACGGCAGGGGACAAAGGCATTAAATGCCCGTCTGCGTCGCCCAAATAGTGCAAAAGGGACCGTCAGGGACGCCAACGCTCGCCACGATGGCAATCTTGTCAGCGCCGCTTGCCACCGCGCACCGCTGGCTGCACAGCCTCTTGCCACGCACGCCTGGAAAGGCCCTCAGGGCGACACGTTGGTGAATGTGCTGGAGCGCGGGTTCAAAGTGATAGCTTGCCGCGGCAAGCACCTTGCCGCGGTCGTTGTCTTGTCGCGTCCGGAAGCTTGTCGCCCACCGGGCCTCGCCGCGACGCATGGCGCGTCGCGGCAAGTTCCTTGAGATGCCTTGGTTGGCCTTCCCGGCAAGCTCCTCTTGCCGGGGCCTTGTCTCCTTGGCTTGAATACTTTATTCTTGAATGGCTCCAAAGGAACCACGGAGGACCTTGGCGGTCACCCGGCAAGCCTTGCCGCGGGGTGCTGCGACTGCCCGTGCACAAGTTCGGGATACTAGGGTACCCCTACTCTAGTACACCGACAGTCACTGGCGGTGAGTCTCCCCCAACCTCATATCTGTTCACCCTTTGTTGGAGTAGTTCATGTTGTCTTTTAATCTCCTTCTCCAGTGCTATTTTTATCTTTTCAGCCTCTTGTCTCTTCCTTTCTTCAGCAGCTAGTTGTGTAGCCTGTCTAGCTGCCATCTCCTCTAGCAATTCCAATCTAACCAACAATTTGTTTCCCACTTATGACATCTCCCCTTCCCCTTCCTTCTTGTTGTAGCTACATTCTCCTCCACTATCCTTTTTTTGGGGAGTTATTAACAACGACTTTTTCATATTGTGCTAAGGACATCCCCCCAAGGCACACTTGATTTCTTCTGGTCTTCTTGATTTCCTTTCATCTTCTTATCACTTTCTTTTTGATCAACTACTTCATCTAGATTAATATAGTCAAATACCTTCCTTTTTTCCCTTCTTCAATTTTGTACCACCCTTGCTCAGCCACTGACTCTAGAGAAAATTCAATATCATACGGCAGCAATTCTTTTGTAGTGATCTCAGTTCCAGATGGAATCTTATGTAAGGCCCTGACCCCCACTTTCAGCTTAATCTCCTCTCTGTTATGAATGTGGTTCTACATCCACCTCCACCACTGGCTCTAGAGCCGATCCAATCTCACAAACCGCCAGGAAATGTCTCAGAGAATCTGGCACCCCATGCATTTGAATCCATATGGATGTAATTTTCCTTTGGCCTTGTCATCAGGGCTCCAAAAGTTCACTTCTATCACTGCCTTTGCACCAAGGAGTGTGATTTTTTCAAAGTTTTTCAATTCCATCAGTTTAGCTTTGTTAGGAAATATGACCAAGAAAGTCTTATGGCTTTGAAATTTGGCCCTCCATGTCCATCCCCAATCAAACATTCTAGCCAAATCTTGCACCAAAGTGGTCTCATTCAACAGTCCAGAGTGCATTGTGATTATGGCCATTGGATTAGCATGTTCAACAGCAGAGATTTGTTTAGTATTTTGGACCAGCAAACATCCCAGACCTTTGGCTCCATATCCTACATATTTGGCTACTGGTTTTGGTTGTCTTAGGATAGTGCAATCTTCTGTCCTATGAGAACCTCTCCGACATACCACACAAAACACATTGTTTCTACAATCCTTACTAACATGGCCATTTTCTTTACACTTGCCATAGATGATCTCTTTTCCATGCCCTCCTTAATTCTTGTTTCCACTCCCTTTGTCACTAGCTTCCTTTTCTCCATGTGGGACTATTAGCACCCCCCTTGGGTACATTTGCCAATAGGTATTGATAATGTTGTGCCATCTGCTCAGATGGAATGAACCCTAATTGTCCCATTCCAAGTCCCACAAGTAGAACCTAGGAAAAATTCTGAGTGGAGGCTACAGGAACATCCCTTCCCTCATTTTGCTTCACACGATTGCCCTCTCTCTGATTATGCTCTGGCTCACCTCCTCTGTGTCCTGAGATAGTTACCTCAGATCTGCCCTCTCCTCTAGCCTGATACTCAAATCTTCCTTTGTTTCCACCAAAACTTCCAGATCCAGCAGCTCTTCTCTCCTCATATCCACTCCCTCCTCCAAAGTTGTTATCAAATCTGTCTCCACCACTGCATATTCCTGCCCTATCTTCGAATCTGAAATTCTCAACCCCCCCCTCTCTTCTATCCCCATAGCCTTGATTCCTGTCATCAAATCTCCCAAAAGTTTCTGCCAGGTGAGGAGTTGTTTCTGGCCGAAGAAAATTTACCTCTCCCCCGAGGACCTCCTCTCCCTACCCCAGCCTGCCAATTCCCTGACCTTCCAACCATCTCTTCTTCTTCACTGCCTTGAGCTTCCGCCGCCTCTCCACTCTCATAAAGGTGGAGGAAGAAGGGGTCAGTAAACCGTAGGGAAGGGATGGGTGAAAGCACAAGTGCTCCCTGGGTGATTTTGGTAATTAATGTTAACATATCTCTTGTTGGACTAATACTTTTATCTAGTATATTTTATATAAGTTCAACAGTGGAGTGGCGTGGACAAGAGGATGTGGAACCCCTTCAAGATGCTAAGGACAGAAGATTGGCAAAAGCTCAAAGATCAAGACTCTTCATTTTCATTTTAGTGATCCAAGATCACATTGAGTCCATAGGAAAGCCAATACTATTAAAAGGGGATGAGCTGTTGCTTAATGGCTTGCTTGCTCAAAGTGCTTAGTGATATGCTCCAAAGCCCTCAACCACTTTCTCAATTCCACATTTGTCCCAAAACCTAAAGTTAAACTCGGCCCCACCGATTTGATCTATCCGGCGCCACCGAGTTCACTTGACATAGCCACTGCCAGAAACCCTAATCAGTTCGGTCTCACTGATATGGGCTTGCAAACTCTCTGTTGCCTGTTGCAATAATTTCGGTCTCACCGAGATACGCAATCGGTCCCACCGAGTTTGCTTGACCAACTCTCTATTTTGCTTATTACCAAAATCGGTCTCACCGAGTTTGTGTAATCGGTCAAACCGAGTTGAGGTTTTACCCTAACCCTAGCACATTGGTCCCACCGAGTTCATCATATCGGTCCCACCAAAAATCCTAATGTCACATTTTGAACTAAATCGGTCTGACCGAGTTTCATGATTCGGTCTCACCGAGTTTGGTAAATTGTGTGTAACCGTTAGATTTTGTGTGGAGGCTATATATATCCCTCCACCCACTCTTCATTCGTGGAGAAAGCCATCAGAACGTGCCTACACTTCCAGCATTCATTTTCTGAGAGAGAACCACCTACTCATGTGTTGAGACCAAGACATTCCATTCCAACCACAAGAATCTTGATCTCTAGCCTTCCCCAAGTTGCTTTCCACTCAAATCATCTTTCCACCAAATCCAAATATGTGAGAGAGAGTTGAGTGTTGGGGAGACTATCATTTTAAGCACAAGAGCAAGGAGTTCATCATCAACACACCATCTATTACCTCTTGGAGAGTGGTGTCTCCTAGATTGGTTAGGTGTCACTTGGGAGCCTCCTTCAAGATTGTGGAGTTGAAACAAGGAGTTTGTGCGGGCAAGGAGATCGCCTACTTCGTGAAGATCTACCCTAGTGAGGCAAGTCCTTCGTGGGCGATGGCCATGGTGGGATAGACAAGGTTGCTTCTTTGTGGACCCTTCGTGGGTGGAGCCCTACGTCGACTCGCGCAGCTGTTACCCTTCGTGGGTTGAAGTCTCCATCAACGTGGATGTATGATAGCACCACCTATCGGAACCACGCCAAAAATCTCCGTGTCTCCAATTGCGTTCGCACACTCCAATCCCGTCCCTTTACTTTCTTGCAATTTGCATGATTTACTTTCTGCTGCTCATATATCTTGCCATGCTTGTTTGAAATGTATTGTGAATGTTTAAAATTGTGCTAAAACTCCACCTTAACTTGAAGAAATTAAAAACTGCTACTTTTCTTTATTGAGGGTCTAATCACCCCCCCCCCCCTCTAGACACCTCTTTTCGATCCTTTCAATGGGTTTAGGTTTTATACCTGTTTTCCCCCACTTCCCTCCCCCCTCCCCCCGTAGTGGGGGCCTTTTCCAGCCCAACTTAACCTTTCTCTGGCCCACTAACCATTTCCTTGCTCCCATCAGTTTATTTTTTCACTTTTTCTACCTCTTCCCCCAAATCTATCAGAGTATCTACAAACTTTTCTAAGAAAACATTTTCAGGGTTCACATGCATTTTTTTATTAGCTTTTTTTATCAATTTTGTCAATTTCAGTCATCTATTTCAATCCACAATGGTGTACTTCAAAATTATCATCTCCTTCCACCCCCTCTAGCTAGTTAGGGATTGAACAAAGATCCTCAAACTTGGAAACCAGAGGTATCATTTTTATCAATGCAAATTCTACATTCTTATCATGATACTTCCCCCAATTGGGAGAGTCGATGTCACGAGGCATCATCATTGGCAGTGGGCGTGGGGCACCTGGATGACAACTCCGCCTCCCAGGGGCGTTCACTTGGAGCTGCTGCGGTGACTGCCGGTCAAGGTATCAATGCTTGCATGCCTTGTCCATGAGATCCTGCTACGTCTTGAGCTTGCGTTGTTTTTCCTTGATGGGGAAAGGGTGATGCAGCAATAGTAGCGTAAGTATTTCCCTCAGTTTTTGAGAACCAAGGTATCAATCCAGTAGGAGGCTCCTCAAAAGTCCCACGCACCTACACAAACAAACAAAGAACTCGCAACCAACGCAATAAAGGGGTTGTCAATCCCTTCACGGCCACTTGCGAAAGTGAGATCTAATAGAGATAGTATGATAAGATAAATATATTTTTGGTATTTTATAATATAGATGCAAAAAGTATAAAAGTAGATTGAAAGCTTATATGATAAGAGATAGACCCCGGGGCCATAGGTTTCACTAGAGGATTCTCTCAAGATAGCATAAGTATTACGGTGGGTGAACAAATTACTATCGAGCAATTGATAGAAAAGCAAATAATTATGAGATTATCTAGGCATGATCATGTATATAGGCATCACGTCCGCAACAAGTAGACCGACTCCTGCCTGCATCTACTACTATTACTCCACACATCGACCGACTCCTGCCTGCATCTAGAGTATTAAGTTCATAAAGAATAGAGTAACGCATTAAGCAAGATGACATGATGTAGAGGGATAAACTCATGCAATATGATATAAACCCCATCTTTTTATCCTCGATGGCAATAATACAATACGTGCCATGCAACCCTTTCTGTCACAGGGTAAGGACACCGCAAGATTGAACCCAAAGCTAAGCACTTCTCCCATGGCAAGAAAGATCAATCTAGTAGGCCAAACCAAACTGATAATTCGAAGAGACTTGCAAAGATAACTCAATAATACATAAAAGAATTCAGAGGAGATTCAAATATTTCTCATAGATAAACTTGATAATAAACCCACAATTCATTGGATCTTGACAAACACACCACAAAAAGAGTTTACATCGAATAGATCTCCACAAGAGAGGGGGAGAACATTGTATTGAGATCCAAAAAGAGAGAAGAAGCCATCTAGCTAATAACTATATGGACCCGAAGGTCTGTGGTAAACTACTCACAACTCATCGGAGGGACTATGGTGTTGATGTAGAAGCCTTCTGTGGTCGATTCCCCCTCTGGCGGAGCGCCGGCGAAGGCTCCAAGATGGGATCTCGCGGATACAGAAGGTTACACTGGTGGAAATTGTGTTCTGTTGGCTCCCTAGGTGTTTTCGGGGTACGTAGGCTTATATAGGAGGAAGAAGTATGTCGGTGGCCGCCCGAGGGGCCCACAAGACAGGGGGGCACCCTATAGGGGTGGGCGCACCCTACCCTCTCGTGGCTGCCTCTACTACTTCTTGACTTGCACTCCAAGTCCTCTGGATCATGTTCGTTCCAAAAATCATGCTCCTGAAGGTTTCATTCCGTTTGGACTCCGTTTGATATTCCTTTTCTTTGAAATACTGAAATAGGCAAAAAAAAAACAGCAATACGGGTTGGGCCTCCGGTTAGTAGGTTAGTCCCAAAAATGATATAAATGTGTAAAATAAAGCCCATAAACATCCAAAAGGGGTAATAAAATAGCACGGAACAATCAAAAATTATAGATACGTTGGAGACATATCAAGCATCCCCAAGCTTAATTCATGCTCGTCCTCGATTCAGCCTGTGCGTTCGGTTTTCTCGGTTTGATTTGGTTCGGTTTATACGGTTTTTGGTTTATACGGTTTTTATACTTCGGTTTATACCGTTTTATACATAGATACGGTTCGGTTTCGGTAATAACCATTTATTTTCGGTTTGGTTTCGGTAATAACCAAAAAAACAAAGTTTACGCGAATTTTTGAATGACACATGGTTTTTTTGTACATGATTTGGTCTGTGTATATATATTTCTTGTGATGTATGAGAACAGTGTATGTATATAAGACTATTAGAATTTAGATGGCAGAAGAGATGATTTGGTCTATGGCATATGTATGTACGTACGGCCGGTGGTGCACTATCATTGTGTTTTTTTTCTTTGAAGGGTAAGTACTAGTAGTCTAGTACTAAGTAGGAGTACCATCCTAGTGTTGGTTTTTTTAGACAACGTAGCTTTGGTATTTTTTTTGAGCAACACGTAGCTTTGGTTTGGTGGCGTAGTAGCAGTAGCGAACAGAACAACCGCATAGGCCAGGAGGTCAAACGCTAGGCCCAACAGAATTGAACAAGACCGGTGTGGGCTGGATAAATGGAGGCCCAAACACTAAAACAAGCACCGCGTGGTGGGAATGCTGTTGCTAGGAGAGAAGGAAGCGTGCTTTAGTCCCACATCGGTGAGCGGAGGCAAGGAGCGGTGGGCGGAGAGCTATAAAATGAAGGGCCGGTGAAGTGTTCTACTCAAAGCTTTGGCTATTTTCTGCACACTGAAGGTACTTTCAGTTTTTTCGGTTTAACTGAAAACCATTCGGTTTCTAACCGAAAAAACCGAAGTTCAAATGGTTTCAAAATTTGGGAACTGAAACTGAAACCGAAAACTGAATAAACCGAATTTTTGGTTCGGTTTGGATTTTTTCGGTTTGGTTTATGGTTTCAGTTCGGTTTTGCACAGGCTGATCCTCGAGTAGGTAAATGATAAAAACAGAATTTTTGATGCGGAATGCTACCTAGCATAATTCTCAATGTAATTTTCTTTATTGGGGCATGAATGTTCATATCCAAATGATTCAAAATAAAAGTTCATATTGACATAAGAAATAGTGATACTTCAAGCATACTAATCAAAGTAATCATGTCTTCTCAAAATAACATGGCCAAAGAAAGTTATCCCTACAAAATCATATAGTCTGGCTGTTGCTCTATCTTCATCACACAAAGTATTTAATCATCCACAACCCCGATGACAAGCCAAGCAATTGTTTCATACTTTAATAATCTCAAACTTTTTCAACTTTCACGCAATACATGAGTGTGAGCCATGGAAATAGCACTATATGTGGAATAGAATGGTGGTTGTGGAGAAGACAAAAAGGAGAAGATAGTCTCACATCAACTAGGCGTATCAACGGGCTATGGAGATGCCCATTAATAGATATCAATGTGAGTGAGTAGGGATTGCCATGTAGCAGATGCACTAGAGCTATAAATATATGAAAGCTCAACAAAAGAAACTAAGTGGGTGTGCATCCAACTTGCTTGCTCACGAAGACCTAGGGCATTTTGAGGAAGCCCATCATTGGAATATACAAGCCAAGTTCTATAATGAAAAATTCCCACTAGTATATGAAAATGACAACATAGGAGACTCTCTATCATGAAGATCATGGTGCTACTTTGAAGCACAAGTGTGGAAAAAGAGATAGTAGCATTGTCCCTTCTCTCCTTTTCTCTCATTTTATTTTTTTATTTTTTTATTTTTCTCCCCCTTTTTTCTTTTTCTTTTTTTTCCTTTGGCCTTGCTTTTTATTTTTCTTTTTTGGCCTTTCTCTTTTTTTTTGTAAAGTCCGAAGTCTCATCCCGACTTGTGGGGGAATCATAGTCTCCATCATCCTTTCCTCACTGGGACAATGCTCTAATAATGAAGATCATCACACTTTTATGGATTTACAACTCAAGAATTACAATTCAAAGCTAGACCAACATATGACTATATGAATGCCTCCGGCGGTGTACCGGGATATGCAATGAATCAAGAGCGACATATATGAAAATTATGAAGGTGGCCTTGCCACAAATACGATGTCAACTACATGATCATGCAAAGAGCAATATGACAAAACTAATGTGTGTCATATGAACGGAGCGGTGGAAAGTTGCATGGCAATATATCTCGGAGTGGCTATGGAAATGCCATAATAGGTAGATATGGTGGCTGTTTTGAGGAAGGTATATGGTGGGTGTATGGTATCGGCAAAAGTTGCGCGGCACAAGAGAGGCTAGCAATGGTGGAAGGGTGAAGGTGCGTATAATCCATGGACTCAACATTAGTCAAAAGAACTCATATACTTTTTGCAAAAATTTACAAGTCATCAAAAACAAAGTACTACACGCATGCTCCTAGGGGGATAGATTGGTAGGAAAAGACCATCGCTCGTCCCCGACTGCCACTCATAAGGAAGACAATCAATAAATAAAATTGTGCTCCAACTTCATCACAAAGCGGTTCACCATACGTGCATGCTACGGGAATCACCAACCTCAACACAAGCATTTTTCATAATCACCTCAACTAGCATGACTTTAATATCACTACCTCCATATCTCAAAAGAATTATCAAACATCAAAGTGATCATAGCATCCAATTCACTTTCTATGATAGTTTTTATTATACCCAACTTGGATGCTCGTCATTCTAGGACCAAATTTGTAACCATAGCAAATACCATGCTGTTCTAAAAGACTATCAAAAAGATATAAGTGAAGCATGAGAGACTAGCAATTTATTCAAAATTAAGCCACCGCCGTGCTCTAAAAAAATATAAGTGAAGCACTAGATTAAAAACTATCAAGCTCAAAAGATATAAGTGAAGCACATAGAGTATTCTAACAAATTCTAATCAAGTGGGATTCTCCCAAAAGGCGTGTACAGCAAGGATGATTGTGGTAAGCTAAAAAGCAAAGACTAATATAATACACGATGCTCCAAGCAAAACACATATCATGTGGCGAATAAAAATATAGCTCCAAGTAAAGTTACCAATGAACGAAGACGAAAGAGGGGATGCCTTCCCGGGGCATCCCCAAGCTTAGGCTTTTGGCTATCCTTGAATATCTTGGGGTTCCATGGGCATCCCCAAGCTTAGGCTCTTGCCACTCCTTATTCCATAGTCCATAAAAGCTTTACCTAAAACTTGAAAACTTCACAACACAAAACGCAACAGGAAATCTTATAAGCTCCGTTAGTGAAAGAAAAGAAAATCACCACATAAGGTACTGTAATGAACTCATTATTTATTTATTTTGGTGCTAAACCTACTGTATTCCAACTTCTCTATGGTTTATAAACTATTTTACTAGCCATAGATGCATTAAAGTAAGCAAACAACACACGAAAAACAGAATCTGTCAAAAACAGAACAGTCTGTAGCAATCTGTAACTAATGCAAACTTCTGGAACTTTAAAAATCCTACAAAAATAGGAAGTACTGGAAAATTTGTCTATTTATCAGCAGCAAAAATAATCAACGCAAAAGCACGTTTATGTGATTTAGCAAAACTAAATTCATGCGTGCAAAGTTTCTGTTTTTCAGCAGAATCAAATTAACTATCATCATAGGTTATCATATAGGTTCAACTTGGCACAAACACTAATTAAAAGATAAAAACACATCTAAACAGAAGGTAGATGCAAAATTTATTACTAATCAGGAACAAAAACAAAAAACACAAATAAAATTGGGTTGCCTCCCAACTAGCGCTATCGTTTAACGCCCCTAGCTAGGCATAAAAGCGAAGATAGATCTAAGTAGTGCCATCTTGGCACTAAATTCATAAGTAGCTCACATAATAGATTCATAAGGTAATTTGACTTTCTTTCTTGGAAAGTGCTCCATGCCTTTATTCAATGGAAATTGGAATCTAATATTCCCTTCCTTCATATAAATAATCGCACCAATCGTTCTAAGGAAAGGTCTACCAAGAATAATAGGGCAAGAAAGATTGCAATCTATATCAAGAACGATAAAATCTACGGGCACCAAATTTCTATTTGCAACAATGAGAACATCATTGATCCTTCCCATTGGCTTTTTAATGGTGGAATCCGCAAGGTGCAAATTTAAAGAGCAATCATCAAGATCACGGAAACCTAGAATATCACATAAAGTTTTCGGAATCATGGAAACACTAGCACCCAAATCACACAAAGCAAAACACTCATGATCTTTAATTCTAATCTTTATAGTAGGTTCCCACTCATCATTAAGTTTTCTAGGTATAGAAACTTCCAAATTAAGTTTTTCATCATAAGATTGCATCAAGGCATCAACGATATGTTTGGTAAAAGCTTTATTTTGACTATAAGCATGGGGAGAATTAACAACGGATTGCAACAAGGAAATACAACCTTTTAAATAACAATTATCATAATCAAATTCCTTGAAATCCGAGATAGTGGGTTCAATGTTATTTAAAGTCATGACCTCTCCAATCCCACTTTTACCAAATTTAGCATCAAGATCTAAAAACTCCGAATTATTGGGACGCCTTCTAGGTAAAGTTGACTCATATTCAGTCCCATTATCAAGATTCATAATGCAAAACAAAGATCTAATAGGGGACGCATCGATAACTTTAAGATCTTCATCATTATTTTCATGGAAACTAGAAGAACACGCCTTTATAAAACAATCTTTCTTAACACGCAATCTAGTGGTTCTTTCCTTGCACTCGTCAATGGAAATTCTCATTGCTTTGAGAGACTCATTGATATCATGCTTAGGGGAAGAAGATCTAAGTTTAAGAGAATCAACATCAAGCGAAAGTCTATCAACGTTCCTAGCCAAATCATCAACTTTGAGCAATTTTTCTTCAAGCAAAGCATTAAAATTCTTTTGAGAGATCATAAATTCTTTCACACTATTCTCAAAATCAGAGGGCATCTTATTAAAATTACCATAAGAATTATTGTAGGAATTTCCATAATTATTAGAGGAATTACTAGGGAACGGTCTAGAATTAAAGTTTCCTCTATAAGCATTGTTTCCAAAACTATTCCTACCAACAAAATTCACATCCATAGATTCATTATTATTCTCAATCAAAGTAGACAAAGGCATATCATTGAGATCAAGAGGAGTATTTTTAGTAGCAAACATCTTCATAAGTTCATCCATCTTTCCACTCAAAACATTGATTTCTTCTGTAGCATGCACTTTTTTACTAGAAGATCTTTCGGTGTGCCATTGAGAATAATTAGCCATAATATTATCAAGAAGTTTTGTAGCATATCCTAACGTGATTTCCATAAACGTGCCTCCCGCGGCCGAATCTAAGAGATTTCTAGAAGCAAAGTTCAAACCGGCATAAAATTTTTGTATGATCATCCATAAATTTAAACCATGAGTAGGGCAATTGAGAATCATTAATTTCATTCTTTCCCAAGATTGGGCAACATGCTCATGATCAAGTTGTTTAAAATTCATAATATCGTTCCTAAGAGTGATAATCTCAGCGGGAGGAAAATACTTAGAGATAAAAGCATCTTTGCACTTGTTCCAAGAATCAATACTATTTTTAGGCAAAGACGAAAACCAAACTTTAGCACGGCCTCTAAGTCAAAACGGAAATAACTTCAATTTAACAATATCATTATCCATATCTTTCTTCTTTTGCATATCACACAAATCAACAAAGTTGTTTAGATGAGTAGCGGCATCTTCACTAGGAAGGCCGGCGAATTGATCTTTCATAACAAGATTCAGCAAAGCAGTATTGATTTCACAAGACTCAACATCATTAACAGGAGCAATCGGAGTACTAAGGAAATCATTATTATTGGTATTGGAGAAATCACACAATTTGGTATTATCTTGCGCCATGGCAACAAGTAATCCAACACACAAGCAAACAGAAAAAGGGCAAGCGAAAAGAGAGGAGGAGATTGGGACAGAGAAGGCAAATAAAACAGCAAGGGTGAAGTGGGGGAGAGGAAAACGAGAGGCAAATGGCAAATAATGTAAATGCGAGGGAGATGGGTTTGTGATGGGTACTTGGTATGTCTTGACTTGAGCGAAGACCTCCCCGGCAACGGAGCTAGAGATCCTTCTTGCTACGTCTTGAGCTTGCGTTGGTTTTCCTTGAAGAGGAAAGGGTGATGCAACAATAGTAGCGTAAGTATTTCCCTCGGTTTTTGAGAACCAAGGTATCAATCTAGTAGGAGTCTCCTCAAAAGTCCCACGCACCTACACAAACAAACAAAGAACTCACAACCAACGCAATAAAGGGGTTGTCAATCCCTTCACGGCCACTTGCGAAAGTGAGATCTAATAGAGATAGTATGATAAGATAAATATATTTTTGGTATTTTATAATATATATGCAAAAAGTAAAGATGCAAATAAAAGTAGATTGAAAGCTTATATGATAAGAGATAGACCCGGGGGCCATAGGTTTCACTAGAGGCGTCTCTCAAGATAGCATAAGTATTACGGTGGGTGAACAAATTACTGTCGAGCAATTGATAGAAAAGTGAATAATTATGAGATTATCTAGGAATGATCATGTGTATAGGCATCACGTCCGCAACAAGTAGACCGACTCCTGCCTGCATCTACTACTATTACTCCACACATCGACCGACTCCTGCCTACATCTAGAGTATTAAGTTCATAAAGAACAGAGTAACGCATTAAGCAAGATGACATGATGTAGAGGGATAAACTCATGCAATATGATATAAACCCCATCTTTTTATCCTCGATGGCAACAATACAATACGTGTCTTGCAACCCTTTCTGTCACTGCGTAAGGACACTGCAAGATTGAACCCAAAGCTAAGCACTTCTCCCATGGCAAGAAAGATCAATCTAGTAGGCCAAACCAAACTGATAATTCGAAGAGACTTGCAAAGATAACACAATCATACATAAAATAATTCAGAGGAGATTCAAATATTTTTCATAGATAAACTTGATCATAAACCCACAATTCATCGGATCTCGACAAACACACCGCAAAAAGAGTTTACATCGAATAGATCTCCACAAGAGAGGGGGAGAACATTGTATTGAGATCCAAAAAGAGAGAAGAAGTCATCTAGCTAATAACTATGGACCCGAAGGTCTGTGGTAAAATACTCACAACACATCGGAGGGGCTATGGTGTTGATGTAGAAGCCTTCCGTGGTCGATTCCCCCTCCGGCGGAGCGCTGGCGAAGGCTCCAAGATGGGATCTCGCGGATACAGAAGGTTACGGTGGTGGAAATTGTGTTTTGTTGGCTCCCTGGATGTTTTCGGGGTATGTAGGCTTATATAGGAGGAAGAAGTACGTCGGTGGCTGCCCGAGGGGCCCACAAGACAGGGGGCGCGCCCTATAGGGGTGGGCACACCCTACCCTCTCGTGGCCGCCTCGGCTGCTTCTTGACTTGCACTCCAAGTCCTCTGGATCACGTTCATTCCAAAAATCACGGTCCCGAAGGTTTCATTCCGTTTGGACTCCGTTTGATATATTTCTTTTCTTCGAAATACTGAAATAGGCAAGAAAAACAGCAATACGGGCTGGGCCTCCGATTAGTAGGTTAGTCCCAAAAATGATATAAATGTGTAAAATAAAGCCCATAAACATCCGAAAGGGGTAATATAATAGCATGGAACAATAAAAAATTATAGATACGTTGGAGACGTATCAGATCCTCTAGCCAGTGATGGTAGGTGAAAAATGTGAGATTCATCCTTATCCAATTCGTTGTCCAACAATCGCAATTCTCCCTCGCTCGCTGAGTTGGATCTTTAGTTTCCCTTCTGGGAAAGAAGAACGTGAGTTTGAAACTACTATCCACAAGGTATTGTACCTTTTTCCCATCGCTTGTTGAGTTGGATCCTTAGTTTCCCTTCTGGGAAAGAAGAATGTGAGTTTGAAACTACTATCCACAAGGTATTGTACCTTTTTCCCATCGCTTGCTGAGTTGGATCTTTAGTTTCCCTTTAGTAACAACTTGGTGTCTTATGTTGGTCGCCTCATTTACAGTTATTGCTAGGGTGAGTTAGTATCCTCATTGTGTTGCCCATGCAAAGATCAAGCCAAGCATCCTGAATTCCTGATTAGACTAGTAAATCCATTTGTGAAGTGTGAACAACCTTAATAAATTCGTGAACATCTCGGTGATAAGAGGGAGCTTTGCATTGTGTAGGTTGGACAAGTAGTCACTGAGGGAGTCCTGGATTAGGGGGTGTCCGGATAGCCGAACTATCACCTTTGGCCGGACTCCTGGACTATGAAGATACAAGATTGAAGACTTCGTCCCGTGTCTGGATGGGACTTTCCTTGGCGTGGAAGGCAAGCTTGGCGATACGGATATGTAGATCTCCTACCATTGTAACTGACTCTGTGTAACCCTAACCCTCTTCGGTGCCTATATAAACCGGAGGGTTTTAGTCCGTAGGATGAACAACAATCATACCATAGGCTAGCTTCTAGGGTTTAGCCTCTCTGATCTCGTGGTAGATCTACTCTTGTACTACCCATATCATCAATATTAATCAAGCAGGAGTAGGGTTTTACCTCCATCGAGAGGGCCCAAACCTGGGTAAAAACATTGTGTCCCTTGTCTCCTGTTACCATCCGCCTAGACGCACAGTTCGGGACCCCCTACCGGAGATCCGCCGGTTTTGACACCGACATTGGTGCTTTCATTAAGAGTTCCTCTGTGTCGTCATCTTTAGGCCCGATGGCTCCTCCGATCATCAACAATGATGCGGTCCAGGGTGAGACTTTTCTCCCCGGATAGATCTCTGTATTCGGCGGCTTTGCACTGCGGGCCAATTCGCTTGGCCATTTGGAGCAGATTGAAAGCTACGCCCCTGGCCATCAGGTCAGATTTGGAAGTTTGAACTATACGGCTGACGTCCACGGAGACTTGATCTTCGATGGGTTCAAGCCACAGCCAAGCGCGCCGCACTGTCACGATGGGCATGATCTAGCTCTGCCGCCGGATAGTACCCTGGAGGCCGCACAAGTGTCCGCTCCGACCCTTAGCTCGGAGCCGACTGCACCGATCGAGGACGGGTGGCTGGACACTGCCTCGGGGGCTGCTATCTCTATGGCGATTGAGCCGAACACCAACCCTGTCCTTTGCGAAGCTCGTGACTCCAAGGTGCCGGACTCCTCTCCGAACTCCAAACTTTCCGCGCCCCTGCCTATCGAATCCGATTGGGCGCCGATCATGGAGTTCACTGCCGCGGACATCTTTCAGCACTCGCCCTTTGGTGACATCCTGAATTCGCTAAAGTCTCTCTCTTTATCAGGAGAGCCCTGGCCAGATTATGGTCAGGAAGGTTGGGATGCAGACGACGAAGTAATTCAAAGCCCACCCACCACCCACTTCGTAGCCACTGTCGATGATTTAACCGACATGCTCAACTTCGACTCTGAAGACATCGACGGTATGGACGACGATGCAGGAGATGACCAAGAACCAGCGCCTACAGGGCACTGGAAGGCCATCTCATCATACAACATATACATGGTGGATATCCCAAAAGATGGGAATGGCCATGGAACACAACGGAGGATGACCCCTCCAAGAAACAACCTAAGCACCGGCGTCAGCGGCGCCGCTCTAATTCCCGCCACAGCAAAAATGGTGATTCTGGCACGGGAGACAATAACACCCCGGAAAGTGCCGAAGACAACCCCCTCCAGCAGGATTCAGCATAGGAGGATGGAGAAGCCAGCCCTCATGAGAGAGCGGCAGATAGAGAGGTAGAGGACGATAATTACGTGCCTCCCTCCGAAGACGAGGCAAGCCTCGACGACGACGAATTTTTCATGCCTGAGGATCCCGTCGAACAGGAGCGTTTTAAACGCAGGCTTATGGCCACGGCAAGCAGCCTCAAGAAAAAGCAGCAACAGCTTAGAGCTGACCAAGACTTCCTAGCTGACAGATGGACTGAAGTCCTTGCGGCCGAAGAGTATGAACTCGAACGCCCCTCCAAGAGCTACCCAAAACGCAGGCTGCTACCCCGATTAGAGGAGGAAGCACCCAAACCTACATCACCAGCGCATGATGCGGCCGACCGGCCACCTCGTGGCCGCAACAGAGAGGCCTCTCGGCCCTCCACTCAAGCCGCACCCCGGCGTCGCTCAAAAAGTACCAAGGCACGGGGAAATGCGCCAGACCTGAGAGATATATTGGAGGACAAGGCAAGGCAAACAAGATCGATCTACGGATCACGTGGGCGCCTCACTACACGTGACGATAACCGTCATGCCGGATACAGCAAATCCGGCCGAGCCGAACACAGCAGACAAAGCTCATTTGAGCTACGACATGATATAGCCCAGTACAGGGGCGCCGCACACCCACTATGCTTCACAGATAAAGTAATGGATCATCAAATCCCCGAGGGTTTCAAACCCATAAAACATCGAATCATACGATGGCACAACAAATCCCGCAGTATGGATCGAGGACTACCTCCTTCATATCCACATGGCCTGCGGTGATGATCTACACACCATCAAATACCTCCCACTCAAGCTTAAAGGACCAGCTCGGCATTGGCTTAACAGCTTGCCAGCGCAGTTAATTAGTTGTTGGAAAGACCTGGAAGCCGCATTCCTCGACAACTTCCAGGGAACCTATGTGCGACCACCAGACGCCGATGACCTAAGCCACATAATTCAGCAGCCAGAGGAATCGGCCAGACAATTCTGGACATAGTTCCTAACCAAGAAAAATCAAATCGTCGACTGTCCGGATGCAGAGGCCCTTGCAGCCTTCAAACATAACATCCGCGACGAGTGGCTTGCCCGGCACCTAGGACAGGAAAAGCCGAAATCCATGGCAGCCCTCACAACACTCATGACCCGCTTTTGTGCGGGAGAGGACAGCTGGCTAGCTCGTAGTAACAACATGACCAAGAGCCCTGGTAATTCAGATACCAAGGACAGCAACGGCAGGTCGCGTCGAACAAGCACAAGCGCCGCATTAACGGCAATAATGTTGAAGATACGACAGTCAATGCGGGATTCAAAGGCTCTAAACCCGGTCAGCGGAAAAAGCCATTCAAAAGAAATACTCCGGGCCCGTCCAACTTGGACCGAATACTCGACCGCTCGTGCCAGATACACGGCACCCCCGAAAAACCAGCCAACCACACCAACAGGGAGTGTTGGGTGTTCAAGCAGGCAGGCAAGTTAAATGCCGAAAACAATGACAAGGGGCTGCATAGCGACGACGAGGAGGAGCCCCGGCCGCCGAACAATAGAGGACAGAAGGGCTTCCCCCTACAAGTGCGGATGGTGAACATGATAAACGCAACCCACATACCCAAAAGGGAGTGGAAGCGTGCACTAAGGGACGTATATGCGATGGAGCCAGTCGCCCCAAAGTTCAATCCGTGGTCCTCCTGCCCGATCACTTTTGATTGAAGGGACCACCCCACTAGCATCCGCCATGGCGGATTCGCCGCATTGGTTCTAGACCCAATCGTTGACGGATTTCACCTCACTAGAGTCCTGATGGACGGCGGCAGCAGCCTGAACCTGCTTTATCAGGATACAGTGCGCAAAATGGGCATAGACCCCTCAAGGATTAAACCCACAAAGACGACCTTTAAAGGCATCATACCAGGTGTAGAGGCCAACTGTACAGGCTCAGTTACACTTGAAGTGGTCTTCGGATCCCCGGATAACTTCCGAAGCGAGGAGTTAATCTTCGACATAGTCCCGTTCCGCAGCGGCTATCACGCACTACTCGGACGAACCGCATTTGCAAAGTTAGTATCCTCAATGTGTTGCCCATGCAAAGATCAAGCCAAGCATCCTGAATTCCTGATTAGAAAAGTAAATCCATTTGTGAAGTGTGAACAACCTTGATCAATTCGTGAACATCTCGGTGATAAGAGGGAGCTTTGCATTGCGTAGGTTGGACAAGTAGTCACCATCCTATTTAATGTAGCAACTGCATTACAACAACCCCACGCAGGGTATCATAACCGGAATTCTACTTGCAACTTCAGAAATAAAAAGAATTGGAAAATATATGGTGTTTAATCCCAACGCTGCTTGTTCAATGTAAACAGACAAGTACAATTGAATATAGTTTCAGGTACAATGAGCAATTGGCATGCAAGGTTTTTCTTTCTTATTTTTTGGATGAGTTTATTCTAATAAAAAGGGATCATGGGACCTCGAGACCATTTTTGGCTTTTCGAGGGGTCATCATTTCATTAATCCACATTACTCTCGCTTGCATCGTCGGTGAGGGGAAGAAGGAAACTAGAGGTGGTTTAAACTTGCAATTTCAATCATATGAAGGTAACGAGCTATTATAATTTCTTGTGCATTTCATTAAGACTTTTCCAAATAGGATACATGTTTGGGGTTCAGAATGGAAATTGATGGTATCTTCTATCTTGTGCATGCAGTATAGCAAATTAAGTTTTGATTTACAAGATTATATACCCTGATTTATGAGATGAACGTGTCCTATCAGTTTTGACCTTATATTTGTTTGTCTCCTTTTTTACAAAAAAGGTAAATATTTGACTATTATTTTTTGTCTACATTTTTTGTAGGGTAGTGGTAGCACTGCTATCAAGAACACCAGCATTTTATTGATTATTGGTATCTATAATGAGTCCATGACTCATGGCTAGTGGATTATAATTGTGGATAAGCATGGTGACTACCTGGTCAAGCAAGGTTTCTAAGAACTGATGCATTATTGCTTTGGTCATTTGGGAGTATAAGTTTGCTCCTCCTTCGGTTGAGTAACATACATTGAATAACTAGCTTGTGAATTGGTATAGTTTAGCAAAAAAAGGTCCTTCGAACTTTGCAATTGAGATGTACTATATTACAATGTGAGTTCAGAGTACTTTGGTTGGCAATTACAGGACATGATGGCTCTAACATGACAAGAAAATTAATACTATTGATCAAACGGACAACTCTAGAGGATGATTTAGCATGAGGAACAGATGTTCTACTGATCCTCCGACTTTTTTTGAGTATTAGATAAAGATGTAGGTGATCAACTTATGATGCAATAGAGTTTTCTGGGTTTAGCATTAGGAAGAAATTTTCGTCTAATCTGTAATGTTTCATATAAGTTGTAGTTCATCAACTTTAGTAATGGATCTCTACTGGATTCCAACCCACTGTATAGCACTTTAGAAGCCTCTATAATTCATATCTAAATTTTATAATAGTATAACAAGCATGTGGTATCTCTCATGAAAAAATGCAATTAACAATTCAATAAGCCCTTGCGGAATGTTGAGGCTCCAATGCACTCCAGTGCTTGTAAGCTTTCCATCTCCCAATTTCTCAAATTCTCATCTTCCAATTTCAGTTTTTATGGTTGGATGTAGTTGGCAGCTGATGAAGACGTGAAAGAGTAACCCTGAATGCATTTGGTGGGTAAAACCACTTCCTCCTGCTCATATTGGTGATCTTCAACATGTTCTTGAATTATATATTTAGTAGTCTTTCTTTTCGTACGGCCGTTAATTCCGTAACGGACATCATATTTTTTAACGGTAATGCACGCCATTCAACTACAAGTTACAACATGGCAATGGCTCAGGAGACATGAGATCTGCCTTCTTGGCTCGAGGGGCGTCACGTGCAGTGCACGCCTCATCCCCCTTGATACTGGCGGCGGATCGACATGAACAGGGGAAAGGGAATTAGGGGAGAGCAAGGAGGTTGCCGGGGACTCCTCTTGGAAGTCCGTCAGAAGTAAGGTGTGAAGGAGAGAGGGTGCCATGGCAAAAGTGAGGTAGGCGTTATTTGGTTTTAAAGAAAAGATCTCCAGCGAGAAATGTCCCACTATGGTGGAAATCCGGGCGGGAAGGGGAGGGGTCTGGCAGGAAAAGGGAAGGGTGCATCGTGGGATGGGGGTTTTATGGGACCGTGTGTTGGAGATAACATGGCAGATACTCCGGACAACCACATTTCTCCCCACAAGTGGGTTGGATTTGGGGGAGCCCAGACTGTCCAAACAGTTAGATTTTGGAGAGCCCGCTGGACACCCGTTTGATGTCCGAACATGCCTGGACATATCAGAGAGAAATGTGTTTGACTTTGAAGAGGACTTTAATTATTTGTCGATTCATTTATATGCATTCTAGCCCGTAGCAACGCATGGGCGTTCTACTAGTTGTTAGTTGTTAGGCAACTTGGGATGGATCGGCCCAGAGAACATTCAATGGCACGAGAGCACCTTCGTTATTTATTTATTTATTGGAAAATGTTTATTACTACTCCCCTCCTTTTTGTTTTATAAGGCTTGTCTCATATTTTTCATTTTTTTAATTTAAAGGGCTCATCTCCATCTCATTTTAAGATTTCAAGGAGCATTAAATCTTTGCATGCAAGAATTAAAAAGAAACACACCAATGCATGTAATGTCCCGACTCATCTAGTGGCCAAGCATGCATGCACTGTAATTAATTCAAATTAATGCATTAGTTTAATTTGAATACTTCCTCCATTCCAAAATATAGTGCGCCCGCGCTTCCCGAGGTTCAACTTTAACCATAGATTTTGTCAACGAGACCGACTGCGGCGGGAGCAAAAATTATATAACTGAAAACTTCTTTCGAATACGAATTCACTGGTATAATTTTTTATCCCGCCGCAGACGGTCTCATTGGTCAAATTTATGGTGAAAGTTGAAGCACGAAAACCAAGGACGCGCTATATTTTGGAATGTAGGGAGTAGTTTTGTAAAGTACAAAATACATTCCTCCACTCACCATATGCCTTGATTGATGAGATTTCAGATTTGAGCCCTATAAACCAAAAAGGAGGGAGTATATGCCTGAACTTCCTGGGCACTTACAACATCTTGCATGCATGGGCAACAATGAAAACAATATTATTGTCTCCTCATTTTGACTTTCCATTTGGAAGCCCCCATATATGCTTTGACATGAGAGTAGCTTTGACATTGACACATTGTGATATGACTATATTCATTTTTGCCAGTAGTGCCAATGTCAATGTATCAGCCACATCGAATTTATAGTGCACAATCGTCAGCGTAGTGGAGTGTAGGTGTTATTTGAATTCTTAAAAAGAAAATTTTGCTGCTTCTACTTCTTGGAGGAATAACGCGTAAAGCTCATGTGTGATCTGGAAACTTTTATTTGTACATGGGTGACAAGTAACGGTAAACAATAAATAATTGCTTCCTCTGTTTCAAAATTATTGTCGTGGTTTTAGCTCAAACCACGACAGTGATTTTGGGACAGAGGGAGTATTGCAAATGGAGTAGATTAATCGGCAATCATGGACAACGTTTGACATCCGAAAGTATGCTGCACGTTCACGGAAACTTCTTCAGTTCTTTTTCCCTTTATAAAGTGCATGTATTGCTCCTTGCTGAATCAGTTATGCAATAGTGATCGTTCAATTTATGCTAAATTGTTAACTCAGCCTCTAGCTTATAATAGTGATACCCTATAAATATATTAATAAATATAATAAGGTAAATTCCCATATTACTAAGATAATTCTTTGTTGTCTTTTCAGCTGCTGTGTCAGCCTAACTGTCAAGAAGTCCCTCACATATCTTACTTTGATTTATTGTGTAAACCATATATGACCCCGCAAAAAAAAACCATATATCAATGTTTCAAAGCTACTCTCATGTCAAAGCATATCACAATGGTAGAGTTTTTCCATGCAGTAGTTAAATTCCCACACCTCCGAGAGGTTAGGTATAATCTTGAAGCCAGCAAAGCAAACAGATCCTCTAGATTTTAGGAATTAATGCATCATAATATATCTGTCTCTGCTTAACGAAAGGTGTAGAATATTCACCCACTTGGTATGAGAGATACTTCCCACCCGGTTTTGACTTTTTGGAAACACAAATATTGTCTTTAGGTCAAGTACGCAACCAAGTGATGTTGTCCGTGTTTGTCACACCACCTTGTAACACTGCACGGAAAAACTCTACCTAATCATGGGAATGTTAACAAAAAATATATTAGATTCATAAGTGTAACACAAAACCTTTCTTCAAGCGTCTTGTTTTTTCTTTCTATCAAGGAACGGCCAAATATGTACCAAAATATTAGGAATTGTTGGGTTTACCTGATAAATAGGCCTATAAACCGAGAAACACAAACTCAACCCACATAGACCTAGAAGATCCCGTGCACACCGGCAATGCATCGCGGCCTCAGTGGGTAGTCTCTAGAGTCCAGACACTATTACTCTCTCGATTTGTGGTTGTGAGATTTTGTTAATGTAAAACTGGCCAATGTTCATATACTCTTGGGACCAACTATGTGACTATATGTGCGCACAATTGGTTGTAAAGTTACTGTACACATTTCCTGCCAATCCCTTCCATAGTTCTATTCACTTTCTTTCGAGAGAAGGAGCTAGACCAGGCTCACATTTTCATGTTCGTGAAACTAGTAATACAAAAAAAAATGATCCAATGTCTCGTGAACAAGTTGTGGGGAACAACTTACCCAAATTTAGTCCTTGTTTTGCAACAAAGTAACTTAGAAAAGGGTAAACTGCAAAGGGTGACCTGGAGCTCAGATTTATATGCTCCGGCGTGAACAATAGAATAAAAGAACGGAAGTAGAAGATAAAACAATGCTTTAATCTCTACAATGAACATGAACGTGTCTTCTAAATGCGCGTAAATTTTAGTGAAGAAAAGACATGTAATGTTTGAAAAAAAACACTGCTCTGAAAAGCCTTTTGCCTATTTAGCTGTCATCAGTTGTATGATCCAAAATCTACTAATCTGCCATCACCGCATGCCTGGTTCACTAGCTTTTCAGGACGATTCGCGAGAAGAAGAGTATATTGTTAGTTCGATCAAAGGAACCAACAGTTCAAAACGATCGGTTCATCTATTTTACAGCCGTTGGATATGTACCATCAATGACTTAGTGTGTCGCATATTCTATAGCACGGATTGTAACCCTAAGGTTTGATTAACACATAAAGGTTTGTCTCTGACCGAGGAATGCGCCTTCGGCATGTAATAAAATTTCTTGGGCTCGCCCTCGTTCAGGTGGGGCTTCGTACTGTTCAGAACCGTGTGCAGGTTAGTGTGGTCCTCGCAGAGGCGCCTGGCGGTGCTTCATTGTCGAGATGGTCTTTTGAGCTTCGCATATATTCCTATTGTCTCCTCATGGTGGCGAGGTTAGGATTTCTTGTCATGTGTGCACGTCTGTAAGTTCTATTGTCAGGTGCTTCAGATTGATTTGGGGTTCAAAGATAGCTACCGTGGATCCGGGATGCTAGCCTCTATGGGCACGGGAACAAAGATTTCCTGACTGTCATCGACAAGGTCATGACCACTCTGGTAAGTACGCCAATATAACGACATAGTCATCAGCTCATCCTGATGGCAGTAGTTGTCCGTTAGGTGATACAAGGATCTCGATGTAATAGTTTTTACAATCGGACGCCATTCCGTGAAAATAATCCAGCTTTCGAATTACTAGTCGACACATAGCTTCAGTGCATGTCTTTGGTCTTCCGGTCTTCCCGTCCCACTTTGGTCCCGCGACTTTGGACCGGTTCCTGCGCTGCCACGTACTACTTGCCATACACCAGCTAACGCCGCAAAGTCAATAAAGTCCACACGCAATCTCGCCAAGTCGCCATGCTGCATATATATAGACACGAGACCTAGAGAGCATTATAGCGCAGAGCCGCAGCAGCCACCTTGTAGAAGCTGTAGTAGTGATCGGGCTAATATATGCAGTGAGAGATGATGGCAAATTGCCTGGTGCGGTCTCCCTCCTTCTTCTCCTTCGTTCTCCTGTCAGCTGCGCTGGTTTCGTACGAGGTGAGCATGGTGGCCACGGCGCAGAGCGCGCCGCCAGCGCAGGCCCGCGTCGGCGTTATCCTGGATTTGACGACGCCGGTCGGGCGCAGGCGGCGGACGGGCATCCAGATGGCGGTGGAGGGCTACTACGCCGCGCACCTCAGCTCGGCCATGAGGGTGGCGCTCCATTTCAGGGACTCCACGGGGGACCCTCTTCGCGCCGCTTCTGCTGGTAAGCTCAATCACCACCGCTCGCTTCACCGTCCGGCATCTTACGTTTACATAATTTTAGGTCAACTACGGCTAACCAATGTTAGTTGTAAAAGATTGCGTTAAGCGTATGCCTAGCAGGGACGCGTTGCGTGTTATATATAGGCCACAATGCGCCTAGGGTTTACAAGATTTAGTTGGTTAGGTTGTTGGATTGATCTCCAAGTTAACTATACAAGATAGAGATCAATTCAACATCCTACCAACTGAGTTACACGAGATAAACATGCCGCACCGGTTCTACAGCGTATATACGGTTTATACTTGCACCATAATACGCATACAAGTATTCTAACACTCCCCCTCAATCATAACTTTACCAAGTTGAGATTGTTCTTAAACTCTTCTAGTTTTCGCCAAGATAAAGCTTTAGTGAAGCCATCTGCAACTTGATCATTGGTGGGAATGAAACGAATATCAAGTAGCTTCTGAGCTACTCTTTCTCGCACAAAATGATAATCCACTTCAATGTGCTTTGTTCTTGCGTGAAACACTGGATTTGCTGAAAGATAAGTTGCACCAATATTATCACACCACAAACGTGCAACTGGAGAATGACTTACACGAAGCTCGTTTAGTAAGGTTTGAATCCATATTAACTCTGCCGTAGTATTAGCCAAGGCTTTATATTCAGCTTCTGTACTTGATCTTGATACAGTAGCTTGTTTCCGTGCACTCCATGAGATGAGATTTGGTCCAAAGAAAACAGCAAAGCCCCCTGTTGATCTTCTATCATCAGGACAACCTGCCCAATCTGCATCAGAAAATGCACTCACCAAAGTTGATGTTGACCTTGTGACCTTCAAACCTGTACTCATAGTGCCTCTTAGATATCTCAGGATCCTCTTTACTGCTGTCCAGTGTGCAAGAGTAGGAGTATGCAAGAACTGACATACTTTATTAATAGGAAAAGATATATCAGGTCTTGTAAGCGTTAGATATTGCAAGGCACCTACAACACTTCTATAGTTTGTAGATTCTTCAGCACTTAGTGGCTCACCTTCTTCTTTTGACAATTTTTCAGAAGTTGAGAGAGGCATATTCGAAACCTTGCAATTCATCATACCTGCTCGTTTTAACACATCTGACACATACTTTTCTTGAGTTAAGACTATGCCATCTTTAACCTTCTTTACTTCTATTCCCAAGAAGTAGTGCAAATCACCAAGATCTTTTAGAGCAAAATCTCTTCTTAGATCTTCAAGCAATGCCTTAATTGCATCCTGTGATGAGCTTGCAACAATAATGTCATCAACATATACTAACATGAAAATGATGATTTTCCCTTTCCTATAGAAGAACAGAGATGTGTCAGCTCTGGATGGTCGAAAACCAAGCCTTTGGAGTTTCTCACTCAGCCTAGAGTACCATGCTCTGGGTGCTTGTTTCAAACCATATAGAGCCTTATCAAGCCTGCAAACATAATTGTGTTTATCTTTTACCTCATACCCAGGTGGTTGCTTCATATATACTTCCTCCTCTAGAACGCCATGAAGAAACGCATTCTGCACATCCAATTGATGAAGATGCCAGTTGTTTGATACTGCAATAGAGAGAATAAGTCTGACAGTAGCTGCTTTTACAACTGGACTGAAGGTATCTTCATAATCTATCCCATACCTTTGCTTAAAGCCCTTTGCAACTAATCTTGCTTTGTATCTATCTATTTCTCCATTTGCTCTTCTTTTGATTCTATAGACCCATTTACAATCAATTATATTTCTGCCTTTGGCTGGAGGAACTAAATGCCATGTTCTGTTTTTCATAAGAGCATTGTATTCCTCATCCATTGCATTTTTCCAGTTTTTATGTTCTAAAGCTTCTGACAAATTATGTGGTTCTCCAGTAGTGGTAAGACCAACAAACCGCACCTTATCATACCTGACTGTACCATCCGTACGTATTTTTGGTGTCAAAATACCATGTTGCGACCTTGTTGTCCTCTGTGTTGGTGCAAGAATAACCGCAGAACCATTAGCCGCAGAAGATCCATTCATCCTCGTACCAGGAGCCGGAGCAGCCGATCCAGACGCATCCGATCCGATGCGGATGCTGTCAGCGCATGCACTGCATCTGATTGGCCAGCGCGAGGGACGAGGCGGATGCTGCCTCCTATCCGCGAAGCACCCGCCTGGTCGGCCCGACCGCGTGCAGGAGACCGCGCCACCTGGCGGTTCGGGACGGGCGCGCTCGTCTGGTCAGGCGCGGAGTGCGCTTCCGGGCCCTCGCCTGTGGGCCCCCGGCTGGACGCGTGGGACGCCGCGGGCGACTCGTCTCCTCCTGAGGCAGATACGCCGCCGCTGCTGTTGGCAGGCGCGCCAGACGAGGGAGAATCAGCCCCGGGATCGCCGCCGTCAGGATCTGCAGCACCTGAATCTGGATGGTGTTCCGCGCCTGCCTGCTGCATAAAATCATGAAGAACAACCGGATTTCCACCAAAATTAACTGCAGATTTTTTATGAAAATCACCCGATGGATCAGCTGTTTGTTCGTCCCCATGATCAAGAGGGTCAGAGGGGATGGTTTCAGGAAGGAGAAGAACTTCGGAGCGAAGAGGGGTTCCGGCGTTTGGATTTAATGCAGCAAAAGGAAAAACTGATTCATCAAAGATGACATCACGGGAAATATACACCCGTCCTGCTTGTATATCAAGGCATTTAAAACCCTTGTGAAGATTGTTGTAGCCAAGAAAAACGCACTGCTTGGAGCGGAATTCTAGCTTTCTAGAGTTGAAAGGACGGAGATTTGGCCAGCAAGCACAGCCGAAAGTGCGGAGAGGATGATAATTTGGCTTTTCATGGAACAATTTTTCTAAGGGAGTTTCAAGATTGATCACCTTACTAGGAGTGCGGTTGATGAGATAAGTGGCAGCGAGGAACGCTTCATCCCAAAATTTCAAGGGCATGCAAGCATGAGCCAAAAGTGAGAGACCTACATCTACAATGTGGCGATGTTTTCTCTCAGCTGACCCATTCTGTTGATGGGCGTGAGGACATGACACATGGTGTGTGATGCCTATCTGACGGAAAAAGGAGTTTAGGCGCTCATACTCGCCTCCCAAGTCCGTTTGCATAGTGATGATTTTTCGGTCAAAGAGACGTTCAACAAGTGCTTGAAACTCATGAAAAACTTTGAACACTTCGGATTTGTGTTTGAGAATGTAAATCCAAGTGAACTTACTGAAATCATCTATGAAACTCACATAATAGTTTTTCTTATTGATTGAATCTCGGGCGGGCCCCCATACATCAGAGAAAACTAGCTCTAAAGGAGCATTGGAAATACTACTAGAATTTGGATAGGGTAGTTGATGGCTCTTGCCTTGTTGGCAAGCATCACATACACCCTGATTATTCAACTCTTTGCTAGAAAAGGAAATATTATTGTGCTTGAGAACATGCTGAACGATTGCCGAAGATGGATGACCTAAACGATTGTGCCACCGTGATGATGAGATCTTGGTGGCGCCAAGTGCATGACTTCCCGAGCTTACGGGAGCTAATGATAGGGGATAGAGCCCGTTTCTACACCTGCCGCGGAGGAGGGTTTTCCTCGTTGCCTTGTCCTTAACACAGAAAAAATGAGGATGAGTTTCAAGAAAAACGTGATTGTCATAAGATAGCCGATGAGCAGAGATCAAGTTCTTGGTGGCATTTGGTACATGTAGGATATTTTTAAGATGAAGATTGCGGGAAGGGGTACGAACATAAGCATGACCTATATGAGCAATTTTCATACCTGCGCCATTGGGCATGTTTACTTGATCATGCCCGTTGTACTTGTCCCGAACGGTGAGCTTGTCGAGCTCGCTGGTGATGTGATCTGACGCTCCAGAGTCCACATACCAGTTGGTATCCACTTCATAGGAGGACTGAGAGTTGGTGTGGTTGGTGTTGACGGCCGCCACGCTCTTCTCCTTGTTGAAGGAGATGTCGAAGCGGCGGTAGCACTCCATGGCGGTGTGGTTCGGCTTGGTGCAGATTTGACAGAAGACTTCCGGAAGATCATTGCGACCTCCCCCTCCATTGCTGCGGCCACCACCGCGGCCTTGGCCACGGCCACCACCTCCGTTTCCTCGGCCGCCTCCATAGCGACCACCATTGCCACAGCGGCCACCACCGCGGCTGGGTCCGCCACGTCCGCCGCGTGAGACGGCGTTGGCGGAGGAGTGGGACGACTGGCCGCCGCCCTCAAACATAGCCAGCCTGCTTTCAAAGTTTAATGAGCTGTGAATAAAGCTCGCTCACCTTGATGGATTCAGTTCGGGCGCAGATGGTGGAGACGAACGACATGTAGTCGAAGTCGAGCCCCGCCAGGATGTAGGACACCATGTCATCGTCAGTGAGAGGCTTTCCTGCAGATGCCATCTCGTCACCGAGCGCTTTCATGCGCCCGATGTATTCGGCCACCGTCGAGTTGCCCTTCTTCGTCATGGAGAGGGCGATTCTGGTGTTGACGATGTGCGCCTGAGTCTGGGAGATAAAGATCTCCGTGATGGCGACCCAAGCTTCGGCCGCCGTGTTGCAGTGTGCAACCTGGATCATCACCGGTGCGGAGATTGAATTAAAGATGAAACTCAGCACCTGGGAGTCGCGAGCCCTGTCGATGTCGTACGCCGGATTGGGCACATCGGTGGGCTTGCCTTCCTTGTCCGTGAGCTTCCAGGCCGGCAGCTCCCTCTCAGGGTCGAGGTAGGAGACGAGCTGCGCGCCCCGGATGGCTGCCATGGCCTGCGCGCGCCACACCATGAAGTTGGAGCGGTGAAGACGATCGGCGATCGGGATGAGGGCTGGTGTGGCGACGGCAGAGCTTGAGGAGGCCATGGGTGCGTGATGTGCTAGAGAAGGAGGCTCTGAATACCATAAAAGATTGTGTTAAGCGTATGCCTAGCAGGGACGCGTTGCGTGTTATATATAGGCCACAATGCGGCTAGGGTTTACAAGATTTAGTTGGTTAGGTTGTTGGATTGATCTCCAAGTTAACTATACAAGATAGAGATCAATTCAACATCCTACCAACCGAGTTACACGAGATAAACATGCCGCACCGGTCTTACAGCGTATATACGGTTTATACTTGCACCATAATACGCATACAAGTATTCTAACAAGTTGTGCACCGTGGGATTTCTATTTGCTGAGCGTGGTACATCGTGACTTTGCTGTTTGTGTAATGGGTGTTGCAGCGGTGGACCTGATCAAGAACGCGCAGGCGCAGGCGATCATTGGGCCTCCGACCTCTGCTGAGGCCGAGTTCGTGGCCCGCATCGGCGACCACGCCCACGTCCCGGTCATCTCCTACTCCGCCACCTCCCCCGCGTTGACCGCCGTGCAGACGCCCTTCTTCGTGCGCACGGCGGCCAACGACTCCTTCCAGACGGCGCCCGTCGCGGCCGTCCTCGGCGCCTTCAGGTGGCGCGCGGCGGTCGTCGTGTACGAGGACACGCCCTACGGGACCGGCATCCTCCCGGCGCTCTCCGACGCGCTCCAGGGCGTCGGCGCCAAGATCATGGACCGCACCGCCGTGCCCAGCGACGCGGACGACGCCCGACTAGACGCGGTGCTGTACCACTTCATGGCGATGCCCACGCGCGTGTTCGTCGTGCACATGCTGTATCCTCTCGCCGCGCGGCTCTTCCGCCGCGCGAAGAAGGCCGGCATGATGTCCCAGGAGTACGTCTGGGTCGCCACGGACGGCGTCGGCAGCTTCATGGACAGGCTCAGCCCCGAGGACGTCGACGCGATGCAGGGCGTCGTCAGCCTCCAGCCTTACGTGCAGCTGACGGATGCCGCCAAGAACTTCTCGGCACGGCTGATGGCGAGGTCCCGGCGGGAGAATCCGGCAGATGGGGGTGTCGGCGACTCAACCTTGATGAGGCTATGGTCGTACGACACGGCATGGGCAATCGCTGCGGCCGTCGAGACGGCCCGCGTCCCCAGCCCGGCGTTCCAGACGCCTGGAGGGACCACGGCGCTGACGGACTTGGACCGGCTCGGCGTGTCGGCCACCGGAACATCACTTCTCAAGGCGGTGCTCGCCACGACGTTTGAGGGTATAGCCGGCAAGTTCAAGCTGGTAGACGGGCAGCTGCAGCTGCCGGCGTATGAGGTGGTGAACATCATCGGCAGAGGAGCCAGGACGGTCAGCTTCTGGACGCCGGAGTTCGGGATCACGCAAGATCTGAACCCCAACAGCGCCAAGGCGCTGAGACAAATCCTGTGGCCAGGCGAGCCACGGTCCGCTCCGAAAGGCTGGACCGTGTCACCAAATGGGCGGGTTCAAGCAGTTCGTGGACGTCTCCCAGAATTCCACAACCGGAGTGGAGAAGATCACAGGCTATTGCATCGACGTGTTCGATGAGGTCATGAAGAATCTCCCCTATCCTGTGAGCTACCGGTACGTGCCACAGAACGTTAGCTTGGATTCTTATGACAAACTGGTGGACCTGGTACACGATCAGGTTAGTACCATAACGACCAAACTGTCGTCCAGTATTGGTTCCCATTTTGGAAGATTACGTACGTTGTAGTGATGGTTGCACATGCAGAAATTCGACCTGGTCGTGGGAGACGTGACGGTGACCGCGAGCAGGATGGCCGAAGTGGACTTCACGATGCCATTCACGGAGTCGGGGTGGTCGATGGTGGTGGCGGCGCAGGAGGACACGGGCTCAAACATGTGGATCTTCGTGCGGCCGCTAAGCACAGGCCTCTGGCTCGCCAGCCTCGGCTTCCTCTGCTTCACCGGCTTTGTCGTGTGGGTGATCGAGCACCGGATCAACCCCGAGTTTCGAGGCACGCCCTGCCAGCAGTTCGGTCTCATCTTCTACTTCGCCTTCTCGACCCTCACGTTCTCACACAGTAGGCACTCTTCTCACTAATTTTACTACTAGTAAATTGCATGGGCGTGATTGTGTAATTAAGCATAAGAGAGCTTGTTAATTTTCAGGAGAGAAGCTTCAGAGCAATCTGTCGAGGTTCATCGTCATCATGTGGGTCTTCGTCGTCTTGATCCTGACGTCGAGCTACACGGCGAGCCTGACGTCGATGCTGACCGTCCAGAAGCTCCTGCCGACGGTGACCGACGTGAGGGAGCTCCAGAGAAACGGCCACTACATAGGGTACCAGGAGGGCAGCTTCATCGAATCCTCGCTCCAGAAAATGGGCTTCGACCAGAGCAGGATGAGGAAGTACAATTCGTCGAAGGGGTACGCAGACGCGCTATCCAGAGGCTCGGCGAACGGCGGGGTCGCCGCGGTGTTCGACGAGATCCCATCCCGTACCTGAAGCTCTTCCTGTCGGAATACTGCAAGGACTACATGATGGTGGGGCCCATCTACAAGACTGTCGGCCCATCTACAAGACTGTCGGAATACTGCAAGGACACATACGATGTTGGGTTCGTCAGGAACTCGGATTATACTCTGCTTGTTTGTACGTACGTACGCACGTACTTGACTAATTAGCACTCCTCCTACTTGTGTTTCGCAGGTGTTCCCGAAGGATTCTCCAATGACGGGGGACGTGTCGCGGGGCATACTGACGCTGGCGGAACGAGAGAAGATGTCCAAGATCGAGAAGGCGTGGTTCGGGGAGCCGGATGCGTGCCTGCAACAGAGCAGCGCCGAGGTAGCCCCGTCGTCCGGCCTAAGATTCATGAGCTTCGGGGGGATATTCCTCTTAACCGGCCTGGCCTCCGGCCTCACGCTGCTCGTCTACCTCGCCACCTTCGCCATCCGCGAGCGCAGCGGGCTCCGAGCAGCCGAGGCCACCGCCGGCTCCGGGTCCGGGAGCGTGCCGCTGTGGAAAGCTGCGTGCGAGGCTGCAGCACTATGACACGAGGGACCTCCGGTCCCCCACCTTCAGGACGCGGCACGACGAGTTCGCGATGAACAGCGCCTGCGACTGCGCGAACCGGACGCCCACATGGAACGACGAGAGCGTGAGGAACGGCGGGGCGAGTCCGTTCAGCGTGCGTGTCGACTCGGAGATGAATGCCGCGTCTTCTCTGGAGAACACGCCGGCGTCAGAGGCGGGCAACTCATTGGAGCAGGGGGTTGAGGGGGCAACGACCTCTGTGGAGATGGCCACGTCAACAGGAGAGCCTCAGCTGCACCGCTAGATTACTGGTTACTGTCCCTTTACAGCATCTCCAACAGACGCCGAACGCGGCGCGCGCAAAAAACAGCTTTAGCGTGCGCCCATCGCCTGGTTTGGCGTGGCGCGCTGTTAGACTATGTATAGCTTTTGTACTTATGTACGTATATTATACGTATTGTAACACATCCATTATATATAATGAGATAAGCCACCCCTAGAGGGTTGTGCTGGTTCCCCCAAAACTTATTGTCTTACATGGTATCATGCTAGGTTACGATCGCTTCCGCTTCCAAACCCTAATACCCGCACCGCCGCCGCAGCCGCCGCCGCCTTCACCACCGCCATGTCGAGCGCCGCCACCATCGGTTCCACTGCTGCGGGGTTCCTCCCAGCCTCTCTTGCGGCTCTGCTCAACCTCCCGCTCGATGCCGTCGCCGTTCCGGCTCCGATCGGGACCAGGAGCATCGGCTCCGTCTACTCCACGCCGCCGGCGCCCTCGCTTGGGCGCGACCTCGTGGTCCACACCGCGGCGCCGCCGTCCGCTGTGGACTCCGCGGGCGTCGTCCCGTCGCTCCTGCCGCAAGTGGATCACACCGCCCCGCTGGCGGGGTTGGCGGCGTCCGCCCCGGCCGCGGGCCTTGCGGCGTCCGACCTGGCCGCGAGCTTTACGGCGTCCGCCCTGGCTGCGGTCCCGCCTCCTCCCGCATCGGCTTCGGTGCCTCCGGCTGCCTCCATGGTGTTTGCACCCCAGGCAGCCCCCTCGATGGGATCGTCTTCGCCGCCGCCGTTTCACTTCGGTCATCTCATCACCATCAAGCTCTCCGCCGACAACTACATCTTCTGGCGTGCGCAGGTTCTCCCGCTCTTGGGGAGTCACTACCTGCTAGGCTACATCGACGGATCTCTTCCCTGTCCACCCGCACTGGTAGACAGCGTGCACGGTCCGGTCTACAGTCCGGCCCATCGCGTCTGGACGGGGCAGGACCAGGCGAACCTCTCCTCCATCCAGGGGTCGCTCTCGCCGGCAGTTGCCGGACTTGTTGTCTTCGCGAAGACGTCTCATGAGGCCTGGACCATCCTTGAGCGAACCTTTGCAGCGCAGTCCCAGGCTCGTGTCTCTGCACTCCGTCGTCAGCTTGGAGAGTGTCAGAAGCTTGACTCCACTGCCACTGAGTTCTACAACAAGGTCAAGGGCCTCGCCGACACATTGGCCTCCATTGGACAGCCCCTCACCGACTCCGAGTTCAACTCGTTTATTGTCAATGGTCTTGATGAGGAGTATGATGCCTTAGTCGAGATCATCAACGAACGGGGCAACTCGACACCCATGCTGGCACACGAGGTTTTCTCTCGGCTCCTTCTCACTGAGCAACGGGTCGAGACACGCCGCTCCAGGGGCACTGGCTCCCTCTCGGCCAACGCCGCCACCAAGGGTGGCCGCTCTTCTTCATCACCCCGGTCTCCCTTGGGGTTGCCACCGTCGCCCGCCTCGGCCCCCCCACCTACTGCGACCTTACCGGGGGCTGGCGGTCCACGTGTGTGCCAGCTTTGTGGCCGCGATGGGCACTGGGCCTCCAAGTGTCATAAGCGCTTCCAGCGAAGCTTCCTTGGTCTTGGCAATGACGGCAAAGATACACGCAACAATGCCCGTCAGGTCGCCATGGCTGATCGTCCCGCACCGCAGAAGCAACAGGGACACACTCAGTCCTACTCCATCGATCCACACTGGTACATGGACTCTGGGGCGACAGAGCATCTGACTAGCGAGATGGGGAAGCTTCACACTCGTGAACTCTATCATGGCTCCGACAAGATCCACACCGCCAATGGAGCAGGTATGCACATCTCTCATATTGGTCAAGCATCTCTTCTCACTAGACATGCCAATAGGAGTCTTCAGCTTCGCAATGTTCTTCGAGTTCCATCTGTGACCCGTAATCTTCTTTCAGTTCCTAAACTCACACGTGATAATAATGTGCTTTGTGAATTTCACCCTTTTGATCTTTTTATTAAGGATCGGGGCACGAGGGACATTCTTCTTAGTGGGCGGTTGTGCCAGGGCCTCTACCGTCTGGAGCATCCTGGCGTCGCCCGTGTTTTCAGTGGAGTTCGGGTCTCTCCGTCACAGTGGCATGCTCGTCTTGGTCACCCGGCCACACCTATTGTTCGTCATATTTTGCGTCGTCATGAGCTTCCTAGTTTGTCTAGTAATAAAGATGTAGCAGTGTGTGATGCTTGTCAGCAGGGGAAGAGTCATCAACTTCCTTTTTCGGAGTCCAGTCGTGAGGTGAAACATTCTTTAGAACTTGTGTTTTCAGATGTATGGGGTCCTGCTCAGACTTCTGTCAGTGGTCATAATTACTATATCAGTTTCGTTGATGCTTATAGTCGCTTTACCTGGCTTTATCTTATTAAACACAAATCTGATGTGTTTGATATTTTTGTTCAGTTTTAAAAACATGTTGAACGTCTTCTCAAGCACAAAATTGTTCATGTCCAGTCGGACTGGGGGGGCGAGTATCGCAACCTCAACTCCTTCTTTCAGTCGCTTGGGATAGCTCATCGTTTAGCATGTCCACATACACATCAGCAGAATGGTTCAGTCGAACGTAAGCATCGTCATATTGTTGAAACTGGTCTTACTCTTTTGGCCCATGCATCTGTTCCGTTTCGGTTTTGGAGTGATGCTTTCACCACTGCATGCTTTCTCATCAACCGTACTCCCACTCGTGTTTTAAACATGAAGACTCCCATTGAGGTTCTCCTTAATGAACAACCTGATTATACCTTTTTCAAGGTATTTGGGTGTGCTTGCTGGCCGCATCTTCGTCCATATAATAAGCGCAAGCTTGAGTTTCGTTCTAAGAAGTGTGTTTTTCTTGGCTATAGCTCTCTTCATAAAGGTTACAAATGTCTTCATGTTCCCACTAATCGTGTCTATATATCTCGGGACGTCGTGTTTGATGAGCATGTTTTTCCCTTTGCCAAACTTCCTGTGTCCACTGTCGAACCACCATCTCTGCATTCATCCTCTGTTGCTTCTGACCAATTTGATGATGTTGCATACTCTCCTTTGCTGTTACCTAACCATGGTGCAGGAACCGGACGTGGGGCTCGTTTGGAGCTGTTGGAGGATTCACCATCATCATCGCCGCCTTCTGATGGGCACGTCGATCGCCCTATGTTGCATGGCATCGATTCGCGTGCCCATGCATGGTCACCCGAAGAGCCTGTCGCGCCGAGCATCTCCACTGCTCGGTCCGCTACACCAGCGACCGCCGAGTCTCCAGCGGCTCGGCCCTCTTCGCCAGCGGCCGCCGAGTCTTCAGCGGCTCGGCCTGTCACGCCGTCTTCGCCCGCGGCTCGGCCCGTCACGCCGTCTTCGCCTGCAGCTCGGGTCCGCGATGCCGTCCTCACGTCGCCTTCATCCGCGGATCGGCTCGCGACACCAGCCGCGCCACGGCCCACTATGCCGGGCTCGCCATCGGCCCGGTCTGTGATGCCGGCGTCGCCAGCTGCTTCGTCTGCTCTGCCGGTTTCGCCGGTGGGCCGGCCTTCTTCGCCGACCGAGCCCGAGGCTACTGTGTCTGGCTCCTCGTCACCGGCTGACTCGTCAACGTCGCTGTCCTCCAGCCCGTTGCAGGCTGCTTCGTCGACCTCGGTGGTTCCTGTGTCCCGACCACATACACGCAGTCGCAGTGGCATTTTCAAACCTAAGGAACGTAAGGATGGTACGGTTGCTTGGTTGGCTGCTTGTTTGGCTGCTACTGTTGCGGATCCATCTTCTGAGCCTCGCTCATATCAGGCTGCCCTGCGCATTCCACATTGGCGAGAGGCTATGGAGCAGGAGTTTCATGCTCTCCTTCGTAACAAGACATGGACTCTCGTTCCTCCACCACCACGGGTAAATGTTATTGACTCAAAATGGGTATTCAAAGTGAAGAAGCATTCAGATGGATCTATTGAGCGTTACAAAGCGCGACTTGTTGCTCGCGGTTTTCGGCAGCGCCATGGTCTTGACTATGAGGACACCTTCAGTCCTGTCGTCAAGCCTACCACTATTCGGCTTCTTCTCTCCATTGTTGTTTCTCGTGGTTGGTCACTTCGTCAACTTGATGTGCAGAATGCTTTTCTACATGGATTTTTGGAGGAAGAGGTTTATATGAAACAGCCGCCTGGTTTCTCTGATCCTGATCGTCCTGACTATATCTGTCGTCTCTCCAAAGCACTATATGGTTTGAAGCAAGCTCCTCGTGCCTGGCATGCCCGCCTTGCCTCTGCCCTTCGTGCTCATGGGTTTGTGCCGTCCACTGCTGACACTTCATTATTTCTTCTACAGAAGCCAGAAGTCACTATGTATCTTTTGGTATATGTCGATGATATTATCCTTGTCAGCTCTTCTCAGTATGCTGTTGATGCTCTTGTCTGCTCTCTTGGTGCTGATTTTGCGGTCAAAGATCTTGGGAAGCTTCACTACTTTCTTGGAGTTGAGGTCACCTCTCGTGCTACTGGTCTTGTCCTTACGCAGAAGAAGTACTCCTTGGAGTTGTTACAAAGAGCGGGCATGCTGAAGTGCAAACCGACCACCACACCCATGTCGTCTACCGACAAGATAACAGCTGTTGATGGTGAGCTTTTGTCTCCTGCGGATGCCACAGAGTACAGGAGCATTGTTGGTGGACTTCAGTACTTGACGATCACGAGACCAGATATCTCTTATGCTGTTAACAGGGTTTGTCAGTATCTTCAGGCTCCCAGAGATACTCATTGGGCTGCTGTTAAACGCATTCTTCGTTATGTTCAGTTCACCCTGACATTTGGTATGCATATTCGGCCGACTTCCTCTCGGGTCCTTTCGGCCTTCTCTGATGCAGATTGGGCTGGTAGCCCAGATGACAGGCGATCCACGGGGGGTTATGCAGTACTCTTTGGCCCTAATTTGATCGCCTGGAGTGCTCGGAAACAGGCTACTGTGTCACGTAGCAGTACTGAAGCTGAGTACAAGGCTGTGGCTAATACTACTGCAGAGATTATTTGGGTGCAGTCTTTGCTTCAGGAGTTGGGTTTGTCTCAACCACAGCCTCCTATTCTTTGGTGTGATAACATCGGTGCTACATACCTTTCTGCAAATCCAGTATTTCATGCCTGAACGAAACACATTGAAGTTGACTATCACTTTGTACGGGAACGTGTATCACAGAAGCAACTCCAGATCAAGTTTATCTCATCTAAGGATCAACTTGCAGACATCTTCACTAAGCCTTTACCTCTGCCACAGTTTGAGGCTTGTAGGCGCAATCTTACCCTTCTCAGTTCTTTAGAAAGTGGCTAAGATTGAGGGAGGGTGTTAGACTATGTATAGCTTCTGTACTTATGTACGTATATTGTACGTATTGTAACACATCCATTATATATAATGAGATAAGCCACCCCTAGAGGGTTGTGCTGGTTCCCCCAAAACTTATTGTCTTACACGCGCTACGCCCGCTCCAGCAGCCGCGCTAAAATGCAGCGCGCAAAAAACGCAGCACGTGCACTCGTTCTACAAACTAGAAATGTAGGCATTGAAAGCAGAAATTAAAAAAAAACTAGATAGATTGCATAGATTTTAAACGCTACAAAGGTATTTTACATCCGAAACATAGATTGCATAAATAAAAACGACAAACGATAAAAAACATAGATTGCATTAAAAAAACTACTCTAAGTCGCTATCATCATCACCACTATCATCCTCGGCGGTGTCATCCGAGGTAGTTAGCCAGATGTCCAGCCACCGCTCATCGTTCGGCGTGAAGAACGGCTGCCCACCTACTGCAACGAGGTCGGACTGCGCATTCGCCAACGCCTTCCGCCGACGCTTGTCCAACCGCGTCGCGCGGCGCCTTCGCGTGTCCTCCTCGCGGCGCCTTGCCCAGTAGGCCTGCTCGTAGGCGACGTCCTCACTACACCAAAACAGACTTTAAGTAACACAATCATGTAACAGATTGAAAAATGTGTGACAAGGGAAATTACCGTAACACAACATTTTGTGTCGAACGACAGGCAGTAACACATACTATATAAGGCCTCAAAATGTGTTACCGGGATATTGCAATAGTAACATGTAAATATGTGTTGGTCAAGTGTGTTACATAGATCTTGACGTGGTAACATATGAATATGTGTTACCGAAATGTGTTACGTAGTTCAACAATGGTAGTAACACATAATCATGGTTGATACATAGTGTTACAAGCTCTATTATAGGGGGGGACTAGAAAAACTAAAATCAACTGCATGCATAGATCACAAATACCTTGACACATAGGGCCCATGTGTCAACATGATAATACGTTCTTGTTTTGGTAAATAGTGTTTTCATTCTTTGGTAATATGGTATGAAAAAGAATACAGTTTGGTTGGTAAATACCAAACTATTTTCGGTCTGGTTGCAGTGAATATCATATTAACTATATTTTTACACGAATTTTAGGATAACTCAACAACCATAAATGTGAAATGCAAACTTTAAAATGATCATATGAAATTAAGTATTTGATGTGACTACTCACAAAGGAGTGGAAGACCAACAGCGAACGAGAGCTTAAATTTGAAGATAGTTTTAAGAACCGGACCGGTGGTTCGACTGGAGAAAAGGGAACCAAGGCCTCGTTCGGTTAAGGTGCGTTGGTCCTATAATAGGTCTTTAGCATGACAAATTCCCGACTGTCTACTACAACAAGTTGTGCCCGACTCCGGCGAGGGAGGAGCGATGACAGCGGCACGCCTTGGGCTCGCTTCAGTGCTTGTAATCATTGCTAGGTGGTATATGAATCTAGATGTAATTTTTATTATTTTCTGGTGTCCGTTGTACTGCCATGATTGAAGTTGAATAGATTTGACAGTTTCTCATGAAAAAAAGATCAAGGGGAGATAAGGGCAAGAGCGAGAAGGGAATGTCACGCGAAAGGCTACTTTGCTACTGTTTTTCTTGAACACCTCAACCTCTGCTGCTCTTCTTTGAGCGCCTCTGCTGTAGTGCGTCCCCATGGCTCCTCTGCTGTAGTGCGTCCCCATGGCTCCTCTACTACTGGCCATTGCATCAGCAGTTCAAATGCATATCATCAATAGTTAGGCACCCGATCTGAGCGGCAAGATGGCTAGCAACCAGCTGCAAGTGTAAGCAACAGGCACAACAGCTAGCACCTAGCTGCAAGTGCAAGCAACAGAAGTAACACGTGCAATGGTTGGTTCACAACAACAAAGAAAATATTGAATCAGGTTTTGACAGCAAACAAGCATCCCACATAAATTAAAACGCCAATTTCAAACAGACATAAACTAAGTTTACAAGATGGTAAATCTGACATAATACTTCTTCGACAAAAGTGTATCTATTTTCAATGACAATATGTCGTACATAAAGCTTAACTTTAGTAACAATTTTCTGAATTTTTCCAAGCTTCATGTTTGAATAGCAAAAACTATGCAAACATATAAAAGTGTGCTAAAAGAACACATTGCTTCATCTAGCAGTTTAGAACAATCCTTGTAATCTTGACTTGCAAATTTTTCTGAAAAAGAAGATTCACTGAAGCGCATGAGAAAAAGTTCATAACAAATCGAAAAGAGTCAAGTTAAATTCAATGCATATAGGGATGCACAATGGCAGCATCTATGGAAAATAGGACAAGAAACTGAAAAGCAATAAAGAAAAAGAAAAAATGGGTTTATATGTTGAGTGAAAGACCTCATTCCTTCGAATTTTTTGAAGGGTGTAAGCTCAGCCAACGATCTGCAAGAACATACAATGGTTATTAATGTCCTGCAAACTTAGCTTTGACTTTAGCTAAAACTACAGTGTATATATAATCAAGAAAATGTTGCTTGAACAGAGAAATACCTTTATATGATGTACCATCACCGTTCTTCATCGATCAAAGAATTATCATTAGCATCCACAATTGTTTCCTCAATATCAAACCTTACCCAATGTTGATCTTTCCTTTTCGCTTTAAACATATCCGTGAGGTGAGAAACATGGAATGGCTCAGCTTCTACGTCTCGTGTGCATTCATCATTTCCAGTGTCACATCTATCTCTAGGTAGTTTATTCTGCATCACCACTGACCAACTTGGGTTCAGTTCGTCTTCTAGGTAAAACACTTGATCAGCTTGGTTAGGCAAAATAAAAGGCTCATGCTCAATCTTGTCTCCTTTGTGCATCAAATGTGAGAAGTTAACAAGTGTGTAGCCATACTTATCCTTTTAATTCCTTTTTCAGAAATATCAACCCATTCACACTTAAATAAATCCACCGAAAATTGTCCAAAGTAGTTCAACTGAATAATATCAATTATCCTGCCATAGTAAGTCACATCACCTAAAACAGGGGTCGCATCACCTGGTGCAGCATAAGTAGATGTTTTGGCATGTACCACCACTCCACTATTTTGACTCACCTTGTCTAAACGTTTAGGCCTAAACCTATATCCTCTGGAGTTGTAAGCACGGTACCTTTTTGCTGCATCTACTGGGCCACGTGCTAGCCATCTAATATCATTATTAATACTACCAATACCATTTTCCTTCTCCAATTGAATTATCTGTAGATTAAGAAGTTGTTTAGTAAATGGCTTCAGTTGTACATACAAGGAATATGAAATACGGACTTACATGAGCTTTGAACCAGTCATTGAACTTATCATGTTGGATGGACTCAACCATGTTTGAGACACCACGCTCTCTAGTGATCTCATCAGCGTGAGCTCTGCAAAGTAATTTTATAATTAGTTTTGAAGTCAGAGAAAGAGTTGTGAAAACATGTAAAAAAAACTGATATTATTTAGAGGATTGAGGTATTACCGAAGGAATGGGTTGACATCTGAGCAGTAGAACAACACATATCTATGTGCTTGGAATTTAGTCATCCCTCTAAGAACATAATTGCCAGGCTTTCCAAGTGGTTTTCCTACCAAAGGAAATAGAGTTGATCCTTGTTCAACATCAACCGGCTCATCGTCATCGTCATTCCTTGAAGGCCGATTATGCTTGGTGGCGAAACCATCAATATATCTTGAGCAAAATGTCATGCACTCGTCTGCAAGATGTGCTTCAGCGATAGATCCTTCTGGATGTGCTCTGTTACGCACATATGACTTCAGGACACAAAGATACCTGCATAAATAAAAAATGAAAAAAGAAGACAAAAAATGGTAATGAATGTAGTACTGTAATAATTAGAAAGTATATATGTCTCATTTTTGACAAAATACCTTTCCAGAAACCACATTGAACGGTAGGCCACAGGGCCACCTATTTTTGCCTCTGTTGCTAGATGAAGAACCAAATGCACCATAACAGTAAAAAATCCAGGCGGAAATATCATCTCCATACGGCATAATGTTATCTTTATTCTTTGCTCTAACTTCTCTAGATCTCTCACATGAAGAACCTTTGCACTAACTTCTCTAAAATATGCACATAGATCAAACAAGACAGATGTGACATTATCTGGAAGTAAGCCTCTCAATGCAACAAGCAATAGTTGTTGCATCAGAATATGACAATCATGGCTTTTAAGGCCTGAAATTCTCCCTTCAGAAACATTTACACATCTTGAGATGTTCCCCGAATACCCATCTGGTACTCTTATATCATGAAGTACTTTGCAAAACTGTTGCTTCTGTTTCTTTGACAACGTATAAGAAGTAGGAGGAAGAAAATACTTGTCATTGTTTTTTTTTCAGGATGTAGATCTGGCCTGATTTTCATGTCCTGCAGGTCAAGTCGTGCCTTTAAATTATCCTTTGACTAGCCCTCTATTCCTAGAAGTGTCCCATATATATTTTCACATACATTCTTTTCAATGTGCATAATATCTAGATTGTGGCGGAGCAAATTGTAGTCCCAATAAGTCAAATGAGAGAAAAACCCATTAACAAACTTCCTAGTTTTGGAATCATCAAAGTTCTTAATTGATTTTATCTTATCTAAAACTCCAACTTTAGAATAAAGAGTTGGTTCTGCTTTGTGTTCCTCCAATCCATCAAACGAGTCAGATTCATAGCGAAACTCATGGTCTGGGTGCAGAAATCGGCGATGTCCCATGAAACAGAACTTCCTCCCATGTTTCAAGCGTAAAGACCAAGTTTCATCACTACACGGGAAACAACCGGACTCAGAACTGGTGCTATGTCCTGAAGCAATTGCAAGCCCAGGGTAGTCGCTCACAATACACAACACAACCGCATAAAGTTGGAACATCTCATCTCGAGATGCATCATATGTTAACATTCCAACTTCAAACAACTCAGCTAGTTCCTCATAAACTGGTTCCATAAATACATGGAAGTTCTTTCCAGGGTAACCTGGAATAATCAAAGTAAGTAGAAGAGAGGAGGCTTTCATGCATAACCATGGAGGAAGATTATAGGGCACTAAGACCACGGGCCAACAACTATGTTTGGAACTCATCTTCCCAAATGGATTGAACCCATCAGCTCCTACTCCAAACCTCATGTTCCGGGGGTCTGACGCGATGTGTTTATACTTAGAATCAATGGCCTTAAAAGCCTCTGAATCAACTATATGACGCGATGCTCCATCCTTTGTGCACTCTTCGTCATGCCATCTTAAAGCTGTAGATGTATCTTGATTCCTGAAGTGTTTTCCTATGTCTCTTTTGTCATATGGGTGATGTTTCTGGTTTGTAGAGGCAAGCTGATCCTGAAAAGAAACGACCACACATATCAAATGTTTATTTAGCAACTCACAAGAAGAAGGACGATGCTGATGCTAAAAATAAAGATAGAAATAAGCGCCTGGTAGGCAATTAATATAGAAATTGTCAAATTGTTCTCGGGATCAAGTTATGGTTCAATCTAACTAGTGTATGCATGATTCTTTTCTTATAGGATCGATTGGAGAATCTAATAACCGAACAACCAGAGTTGGCACAAAATTTGAATGGAAGAGTCGCATGGGAAGGTGATGCCTTGCAGGAAGTGTTAGGGAAAGAAAAGATTGGACAAGTGCATGGCATGGGTTTGCTTCCAACTCCTAAGCAAGTCTACGGTCCGACGCCACGGTATCTAAAGAACATCAATATGACTACAACTGATGGATCACTATATGAAGTTGAACATGATGTTTGGGAGGTAATAGCAAAGATGAAGGAGCATATAAAAAAGCAAGACCAGATTATTAAAGATATGAATAACAAAGAAGGCTATGTCAATAATGGCATAGAAGAGGTAAAGGACTTCTTTATCCCACCCTTTGCATGCATTTCTATCAATAGTTTACTCAGATTTGTTAGTTCTGTAGGAAAACCTCCAATCAAATGATAATGGTATTTCTCGGTCACCAGTACTGCTTGGTAAAACAAAGGTAATGTTAATAAATGCCTACATCATTGCTTGTCACTTGAAACCTTCATATTAATATTTCAGTTTGTAGAGAATCCAGTGCAATGGACCCGTTGAGGCATGCTCGTCTATGCAACATGACATTCTTGAGGATAATAATTTATCACGTTCGCATGAAAAGGTTATGCCTGTAGTTACTCTTACTCATGTCACAAAGATAGAATATAAAATAATTGCTTGCTTACCATTGTTGTGTCATGGAACTAGGTTGGCGACCATGATGTCAACCAATTACAAATTCAACAAAATTCATCATCACCACAAGACCTTGTTATTGATTATGTGCTAGAGGTAATTTTTGTGCCTTTTGAGTTTTGAAGTTGTAGCAATCTGTAGCTTCAAGGTATGAATATCATTCCATCTAATATTATTGTATCTTGGTAGGTGAGGGAAACGAGGAATATTACGAGTGAATCTGTTTCAAAACCGAACCAGCAAAGGACTAGAACTGAACACCCACACCGCTCAAAAAGAAGGTGTTCTTCTTCCATCAAGGTAAAGATTCACCAAGTAGCATGGTTTACTACACCCAAATTACCAACCCAAACCCTCATTATCATGCCTGCTTGAAAATGGATTTTATTACAATTTTTGCTCAATCGGCTGTATGCAAGTAAACGATAAATTTAACCAAGCATGAGCTAGCGAGGTGTCCTTGGGCATTAGACTTCGTTGCGGGGTCCAGTTTATTTAGTTTCTTAGGGCACCTTACTGGGTTGACATTAAAAAGATCTCATATTATTCATGCATATTATATTATCATGTCATAGAATGCTAATATTGATCATAATATAGGCTGCTTCCAAAGTAGTCTTAAAGACTTCAACATATCCGAACAAGCGGAATGTTGCGTATGGTACTATTCGGAGTACTGATCCAAGAACTAAGGCTGGTGGTATTGAGTTAGGTGCTGAATTTGCTCTTGTGCGCATAGACGAACCTATTCTTGATAATGAGGAGTTGGTAAGGGATGTTTCTGATTGCAAGACAATTGGCGAGGCTTTCACTTCAGGATACTTAATTGCCTGGCCTTCAGCTTTTGTAAGTTACAATCTTCCCTTTCACATTCTGAAATCATATTTGTGTACATTTAATCACACATATCTAAGGTGCAATTTTCTTCTACAGATTCGAGAGAAGGATGGTTGATTTGCAGCTGAATTCTTGGATCAAGAAGCAAATAAAATCTGAAGATTTTAGCTACAATAGTTGTAGTTTACATTGATAGATTTAAAAGTGTAATATCATCCAGAAGATCTTTTTCTTTTATCGAATTGATGCAAATGCGACAGTGTAATATTCCCCATAGTTGTGTTTTCTATCCTCAAAATTATATGACTGATATCTTTATTGTAATGCATATGTATCATACACTCTTCTATATTCGTAATAAATATCTTCGTACGAATTTCTGTATGTGTTCCGCTTAAGTTTAAATATCATTTTGATATGCTGCCAAGCATAATAATAAAATGATTAAAAATTTATGCAATTGCATTTATTTTATTAATAAATTTATATTCCATAAAATGGGTATCCAATTTTGTGGTTACTAATAAAAAACAAATACATTAATTATGTTACCATATTGATATAGTAGTGTTACTGATGGTGTTACTATAGCTACAAAATTTGTTACTAGAGTAGTTGACAACTATAATTATAGTGTTACGATACATGGATATTATGTTACTAGTTGTGTTCCGATGCTAAAAAAATGTGTTACCAGTTGTGTTACGATAGTTACAGAAACATGTTACCACCGATGTTCTACGTCTATCAAAATATGTTACTATCGATGTTACTATAATTACAAAAGTGTGTTACCGGTGTGTTCGGTAACACATAACACACATGTTACTATAATGCAACTGTAACACATTTTTTAACATATGGTAACAATTATTATGTGTGACAGTTGACACCACTTAGTAACACGGTCTAATGGAACACATTTCAAACCGTGTTACTATATGGCCTAGTAACACACTTTTGGACCTGTAGTAACACAAGACGGTGTTACAAAAGGTCTGTGCTCTTGTAGTGCCTCCTGGTGGCGCTGGCGCCACTCCGCCATGACCCGCTCGTCCTCCTGGGCGACGAGGAGGCGGCGTTGCCACTCGGCGTGCTCCGCACGGTCTTCCGCCGTGTTCAGACAAGGCAGAGGGGCGAAGTTGAGCGCTTGCTGGAGCGTGTACACATCTTGGAAGTTCATCTGGCCGCGCGGCCGGCCTAGGCGCCACACCGCCGCGTCGTACGTGCGGGCGGCCTCGCGCGCCATCCCGTACGTGCCGAGGCCGAGCCGGAGTTCGCCGGAGCGTATCTCCGCGGAGTAGCTGCCGTTGGGGCGCAGGCGGACGCCGCGGTAGCCGGACGCTCCTCGGTGGCGCGGCGGCATGGCGGCGCGGCGTGTTGGGGAACGTTGCAGAAAACAAAAAATTTCCTACGGTTTCACCAAGATCCATCTATGAGTTCATCTAGCAACGAGTGATTAGATGCATCTACGTACCTTGTAGATCGCGAGCGGAAGCGTTCAAAGAATGGGGATAATGTAGTTGAACACGACGTGATCCAAATCACCGGAGATCCTAGCACCGAACGGACGGCACCTCCGCGTTCAACACACGTACGGAACAGCCACGTCTCCTCCTTCTTGATCCAGCAAGGGGAGAGGAGAGGTTGAGGGAGATGGCACCAGCAGCAGCACGGCGGCGTGGTGTTGATGGAGCTGCAGTACTCCGGCAGGGCTTCGCCAAGTGCTATGGAGGAGGAGGAGGTGTTGGAGAGGGAGAAGGAGGCAACCAAAGGCGTAGGATGAAAGCCCTCCTTCCCCCACTATCTATAGGAGGGCCAAGGGGGGGCGCCGGCCCTAAGAGATCCAATCTCCTAGGGGGGTGCGGCCAAGGGGGAGGAATCCCTCCTCCCCAAGGCACCTAGGAGGTGCCTTCCCCTCCTAGGACTCTTCCTCCCTTGAAACCCTAGGCGCATGGGCCTCTTGGGGCTGGTTCCCTTGGCCCATGTAGGCCAAGGCGCACCCCCTACAGCCCATGTGGCCCCCCGGGACAGGTGGCCCCACCCGGTGGACCCCCGGGACCCTTCCGGTGGTCCTGGTACAATACCGATAACCCCGAAACTTGTCCCGATGCCCGAAACAGGACTTCCCATATATAAATCTTTACCTCCGGACCATTCCGGAACTCCTCGTGACGTCCGGTATCTCATCCGGGACTCCAAACAATATTCGGGTTACTGCATATACATATCCCTACAACCCTAGCGTCACCGAACCTTAAGTGTGTAGACCCTATGGGTTCGGGAGACATGTAGACATGACCGAGATCGCTCTCCGGTCAATAACCAACAGCGGGGTCTGGATACCCATGTTGGCTCCCACATGCTCCACGATGATCTCATCGGATGAACCACGATGTCGAGGATTCAAGCAACCCCGTATACAATTCCCTTTGTCAATCGGTATGTTACTTGCCCGAGATCCGATCGTCGGTATCCCAATACCTCGTTCAACCTTGTTACCGGCAAGTCACTTTACTCGTACCGTAATGCATGATCCCGTGACCAGACACTTGATCACTCTGAGCTCATTATGATGATGCATTACCGAGTGGGCCCAGTGATACCTCTCCGTCATGCGGAGTGACAAATCCCAGTCTTGATCCATGTCAACCCAACAGACACTTTCGGAGATACCCGTAGTATACCTTTATAGTCACCGTTACGTTGTGACGTTTGGTATACCCAAAGCACTCCTACGGTATCCGGGAGTTACACGATCTCATGGTCTAAGGAAAAGATACTTGACATTGGAAAACTCTAGCAAACGAACTATATGATCTCATGCTATGTTTAGGATTGGGTCTTGTCCATCACATCATTCTCCTAATGATGTGATCTCGTTATCAATGACATCCAATGTCCATAGTCAGGAAACCATGACTATCTGTTGATCAACGAGCTAGTCAACTAGAGGCTTACTAGGGACATGTTGGTGTCTATTATTCACACATGTATTACGATTTCTGGATAATACAATTATAGCATGAATAAAGACAATTATCATGAACAAGGAAATATAATAATAATGCTTTTATTATTGCCTCTAGGGCATATTTCCAACAGTCTCCCACTTGCACTAGAGTCAATAATCTAGTTACGTTGTGATGAATCGAACACCCATGGAATTCTGGTGTTGATCATGTTTTGCTCTAGGGAGAGGTTTAGTCAACGGATCCGCTACATTCAGGTCCGTATGTACTTTACAAATCTCTATGTCTCCATCTTGAACATTTTCACGAATGGAGTTGAAGCGACGCTTGATGTGCCTTGTCTTCTTGTGAAACCTGGGCTCCTTGGCAAGAGCAATAGCTCCAGTGTTGTCACAGAAGAGCTTGATCGGCCCCGACGCATTGGGTATGACTCCTAGGTCGGTGATGAACTCCTTCACCCATATTGCTTCATGTGCTGCCTCCGAGGCTGCCATGTACTCTGCTTCACATGTAGATCCCGCCACGACGCTCTGCTTGCAACTGCACCAGCTTACTGCCCCACCATTCAAAATATACACGTATCCGGTCTGTGACTTAGAGTCATCCAGATCTGTGTCGAAGCTAGCGTCGACGTAACCCTTTACGACGAGCTCTTCGTCACCTCCATAAACGAGAAACATTTCCTTAGTCCTTTTCAGGTACTTCAGGATATTCTTGACCGCTGTCCAGTGTTCCTTGCCGGGATTACTTTGGTACCTTCCTACCAAACTTACGGCAAGGTTTACATCAGGTCTGGTACACAGCATGGCATACATAATAGACCCTATGGCCGAGGCATAGGGGATGACACTCATCTCTTCTATATCTTCTGCCGTGGTCGGACATTGAGCTGAGCTCAATTTCACACCTTGTAACACAGGTAAGAACCCCTTCTTAGAATGATCCATATTGAACTTCTTCAATATCTTATCAAGGTATGTGCTTTGTGAAAGACCTATGAGGCGTCTCGATCTATCTCTATAGATCTTGATGCCTAATATATAAGCAGCTTCTCCAAGGTCCTTCATTGAAAAACTTTTATTCAAGTAGGCCTTAATGCTGTCCAAGAGTTCTATATCATTTCCCATCAAAAGTATGTCATCTACATATAATATGAGAAATGCTACAGAGCTCCCACTCACTTTCTTGTAAACGCAGGCTTCTCCATAAGTCTGCATAAACCCAAACACTTTGATCATCTCATCAAAGCGAATGTTCCAACTCCGAGATGCTTGCACCAGCCCATAAATCGAGCGTTGGAGCTTGCACACCTTGTCAACATTCTTAGGATCGATAAAACCTTCCGGCTGCATCATATACAATTCTTCCTTAAGGAAACCATTAAGGAATGCTGTTTTGACGTCCATTTGCCATATTTCATAATCATAGAATGCGGCAATCGCTAACATGATTCGGACGGACTTCAGCTTCGCTACCGGTGAGAAAGTCTCATCGTAGTCAACCCCTTGAACTTGTCGATAACCCTTAGCGACAAGCCGAGCTTTATAGATGGTCACATTACCATCCGCGTCTGTCTTCTTCTTAAAGATCCATTTATTTTCTATGGCTCGCCGCTCAACGGGCAAGTCAGTCAAAGTCCATACTTCGTTTTCATACATGGATCCTATCTCGGATTTCATGGCTTCTAGCCATTTTTCGGAATCCGGGCCCGCCATCGCTTCTTCATAGTTCGAAGGTTCACCGTTGTCTAACAACATGATTTCCAAGACAGGGTTGCTGTACCACTCTGGTGCGGAACGTGTCCTTGTGGACCTTCGAATTTCAGTAGGAGCTTGATCATAAGTATCTTGATCATCATCATTAACCTCCTCTCTAGTCGGTGCTGGCACCTCAGGAACATTTTCTTGAGTTGCGCCATTTTCCGGTTCAAGAGGTAATACTTCATCAAGTTCTACTTTCCTTCCACTTACTTCTTTCGAGAGAAACTCTTTCTCTAGAAAGGACCCATTCTTGGCAACAAAGATCTTGCCTTCGGATCTGAGGTAGAAGGTATACCCAGTAGTTTCTTTAGGGTATCCTATGAAGACGCATTTTTCCGACTTGGGTTCGAGCTTTTCAGGTTGAAGTTTCCTGACATAAGCATCGCATCCCCAAACTTTCAGAAACGACAACTTAGGTTTCTTACCAAACCATAATTCAAACGGTGTCGTCTCAACGGATTTCGATGGAGCCCTAATTAAAGTGAATGTGGCAGTCTCTAAAGCATACCCCCAAAAGGATAGCGGTAAATCGGCAAGAGACATCATAGATCGCACCATATCTAATAGAGTGCGATTACGACGTTCGGACACACCATTACGCTGAGGTGTTCCAGGCGGCGTGAGTTGTGAAACTATTCCACATTTTCTTAAGTGTGTGCCAAACTCGTGACTCAAGTATTCTCCTCCTCGATCTGATCGTAGGAACTTGATTTTCCTGTCACGTTGATTCTCAACCTCACTCTGAAATTCCTTGAACTTTTCAAAGGTTTCAGACTTGTGTTTCATTAAGTAGACATACCCATATCTACTCAAGTCATTAGTGAGGGTGAGAACATAACGATAGCCACCGCGAGCCTCAACACTCATTGGACCGCACACATCAGTATGTATGATTTCCAATAAGTTGGTTGCTCGCTCCATTGTTCCTGAGAACGGAGTCTTGATCATTTTACCCATGAGGCATGGTTCGCACGTGTCAAATGATTCATAATCAAGAGACTCTAAAAGTCCATCTGCATGGAGCTTCTTCATGCGTTTGACACCTATGTGACCAAGGCGGCAGTGCCACAAGTATGTGGGACTATCATTATCAACCTTACATCTTTTGGTACTCACACTATGAATATGTGTAGCAATACGCTCGAGATTCATTAAGAATAAACCATTTACCATAGGAGCATGACCATAAAACATATCTCTCATATAAATGGAACAACCATTATTCTCAGATTTAAATGAGTAGCCATCTCGAATTAAACGAGATCCCGATACAATGTTCATGCTCAAAGCTGGCACTAAATAACAATTATTGAGGTTTAAAACTAATCCCATAGGTAAATGTAGAGGCAGCGTGCTGACGGCGATCACATCGACCTTGGAACCATTCCCGACGCGCATTGTCACCTCGTCCTTCGCCAGTCTCCGCTTATTCCGCAGCTCCTGCTTCGAGTTACAAATGTGAGCAACTGCACCGGTATCAAATACCCAGGAGCTACTACGAGTGCTGGTAAGGTACACATCAATTACATGTATATCACATATACCTTTCGTTTTGCCGGCCTTCTTGTCCGCTAAGTATTTGGGGCAGTTCCGCTTCCAGTGACCACTTTCCTTGCAATAAAAGCACTCAGCCTCGGGCTTGGGTCCATTCTTTGGCTTCTTCCCGGCAGCTTGCTTGCTGGGCGCGGCAACTCCCTTGCCATCCTTCTTGGAGTTCTTTTTACCCTTGCCCTTCTTGAACTTAGTGGTTGTATTGACCATCAACACTTGATGTTCCTTCTTGACTTCTACCTTTGCTGATTTCAGCATAGCAAATACTTCAGGAATGGTCTTCTCCATCCCCTTCATATTGAAGTTCATCACAAAGCTCTTGTAGCTCGGTGGAAGCGACTGGAGGATTCTGTCAATGACCGCATCATCCGGGAGATTAACTCCTAGCTGAGTCAAGCGGTTATGTAACCCAGACATAGTGAGTATGTGCTCACTGACAGAACTATTTTCCTCCATCTTACAGCTGAAGAATTTGTCGGAGACTTCATATCTCTCGACCCGGGCATGAGCTTGAAAACCATTTTCAGCTCTTCGAACATCTCATATGCTCCATGTCTCTCAAAACGCTTTTGGAGCCCCGGCTCTAGGCTGTAAAGCATGCCGCACTGAACGAGGGAGTAGTCATCGGTACGTGCCTGCCAAGCGTTCATAACGTCTTGTTCTGCAGGGAGAACAGGTGCGTCACCCAGCGGTGCTTGTAGGACATAATCTTTCTTGGCAGCTATGAGGATGATCCTCAGGTTCCGGACCCAGTCCGTATAGTTGTTGCCATCGTCTTTCAGCTTGGTTTTCTCTAGGAACGCGTTGGAGTTGAGGACTATGTTGGCCATTTGATCTACAAGACATATTGTAAAGATTTTAGACTAAGTTCATCTAATCAAATTATTCAATGAACTCCCACTTAGATAGACATCCCTCTTCTAGTCATCTAAGTATAACATGATCCGAGTCAATTAGGCCGTGTCCGATCATCACGTGAGACGGACTAGTCAACGTCGGTGAATGTCTTCATGTTGATCGTATCTTCTATATGACTCATGCTCGACCTTTCGGTCTTCTGTGTTCTGAGGCCATGTCTATACACATGCTAGGCTCGTCAAGTTAACCCTAAGTGTTTTGCATGTGTAAAACTGTCTTACACCCGTTGTATGTGAACGTAAGGATCTATCACACCAGATCATCACGTGGTGCTTCGAAACGACGAACTTTAGCAACGGTGCACAGTTAGGGGAGAACACTTCTTGAAATTGTTTTGAGGGATCATCTTATTTACTATCGTCGTTCTAAGCAAACAAGATGAAAAACATGATAAACATCACATGCAATCAAATAATAATAGTGACATGATATGGCCAATATCACACAGCTCCTTTGATCTCCATCTTGGGGCTCCATGATCATCTTGTCACCGGTATGACACCATGATCTCCATCATCATGATCTCCATCATTGTGTCTCCATGAAGTTGCTCGCCAACTATTACTTCTACTACTATGGCTAACGCGTTTAGCAATAAAGTAAAGTAATTTACATGGCATTTCTCAATGACACGCAGGTCATACAAAAACAAAGACAACTCCTATGGCTCCTGCCGGTTGTCATACTCATCGACATGCAAGTCGTGATTCCTATTACAATAGCATGAACATCTCATACATAACATATAGATCATTCATCATTCATCACAACTTTGGCCATATCATATCACAAAGCACTTGCTGCAAAAACAAGTTAGACGTCCTCTAATTGTTGTCGCATGTTTTACGTGGCTGAAGTAGGGCTCTAGCAAGAACGTTTTCTTACCTACGTGAAAGCCACAACGTGATTTGTCAACTTCTATTTACCCTTCATAAGGACCCTTTTCATCGAATCCGCTCCAACTAAAGTAGGAGAGACAGACACCCGCCAGCCACCTTATGCAACTAGTGCATGTTAGTCGGTGGAACCGGTCTCACGTAAGCGTACGTGTAAGGTTGGTCCGGGCCGCTTCATCCCACAATACCATTGAAGCAAGATAAGACTAGTAACGGCAAGAAAGTTGACAACATCTACGCCCACAACAAATTGTGTTCTACTCGCGCAAGAAGAACTACGCATAGACCTAGCTCATGATGCCACTGTTGGGGAACGTTGCAGAAAACAAAAAATTTCCTACGGTTTCACCAAGATCCATCTATGAGTTCATCTAGCAACGAGTGATTAGATGCATCTACGTACCTTGTAGATCGCGAGCGGAAGCGTTCAAAGAACGGGGATGATGTAGTCGAACACGACGTGATCCAAATCACCGGAGATCCTAGCACCGAACGGACGGCACCTCTGCGTTCAACACACGTATAGAACAGCCACGTCTCCTCCTTCTTGATCCAGCAAGGGGAGAGGAGAGGTTGAGGGAGATGGCACCAGCAGCAGCACGACGGCGTGGTGTTGATGGAGCTGCAGTACTCCGGCAGGGCTTCGCCAAGCGCTATGGAGGAGGAGGAGGTGTTGGAGAGGGAGAAGGAGGCAACCAAAGGCGTAGGATGAAAGCCCTCCTTCCCCCACTATATATAGGAGGGCCAAGGGGGGCTCCGGCCCTAGGAGATCCAATCTCCTAGGGGGGTGCGGCCAAGGGGGAGGAATCCCTCCTCCCCAAGGCACCTAGGAGGTGCCTTCCCCTCCTAGGACTCTTCCTCCCTTGAAACCCTAGGCGCATGGGCCTCTTGGGGCTGGTGCCCTTGGCCCATGTAGGCCAAGGCGCACCCCCTACAGCCCATGTGGCCCCCCGGGACAGGTGGCCCCACCCGGTGGACCCCCGGGACCCTTCCAGTGGTCCCGGTACAATACCGATAACCCCGAAACTTGTCCCGATGCCCGAAACAGAACTTCCCATATATAAATCTTTACCTCCGGACCATTCTGGAACTCCTCGTGACGTCCGATATCTCATCCGGGACTCCGAACAACATTCGGGTTACTGCATATACATATCCCTACAACCCTAGCGTCACCGAACCTTAAGTGTGTAGACCCTACGGGTTCGGGAGACATGTAGACATGACCGAGATCGCTCTCCGGTCAATAACCAACAGCGGGATCTGGATACCCATGTTGGCTCCCACATGCTCCACGATGATCTCATCGGATGAACCACGATGTCGAGGATTCAAGCAACCCCGTATACAATTCCCTTTGTCAATCGGTATGTTACTTGCCCGAGATCCGATCGTCGGTATCCCAATACCTCGTTCAACCTCGTTACCGGCAAGTCACTTTACTCGTACCGTAATGCATGATCCCGTGACCAGACACTTGATCACTCTGAGCTCATTATGATGATGCATTACCGAGTGGGCCCAGTGATACCTCTCCGTCATGCGGAGTGACAAATCCCAGTCTTGATCCATGTCAACCCAACAGACACTTTCAGAGATACCCGTAGTATACCTTTATAGTCACCCAATTATGTTGTGACGTTTGGTATACCCAAAGCACTCCTACGGTATCCGGGAGTTACACGATCTCATGGTCTAAGGAAAAGATACTTGACATTGGAAAACTCTAGCAAACGAACTATACGATCTCATGCTATGTTTAGGATTGGGTCTTGTCCATCACATCATTCTCCTAATGATGTGATCTCGTTATCAATGACATCCAATGTCCATAGTCAGGAAACCATGACTATCTGTTGATCAACGAGCTAGTCAACTAGAGGCTTACTAGGGACATGTTGGTGTCTATTATTCACACATGTATTACGATTTCCGGATAATACAATTATAGCATGAATAAAGACAATTATCATGAACAAGGAAATATAATAATAATGCTTTTATTATTGCCTCTAGGGCATATTTCCAACACGTCGGTGGTGGGGCGCTGGAGCGGCGCGTGGCAGAGAGGGAGAGGAAGAGGAGAAGAGGAAGCGTGGAGAAGGCGCGTGGCGCGCGCATCACTTTTATAGGTGCGCACGAGCTGGCGCCTTTTCGTGCGCGTGCGCAAACGGTTCCCACGCGCGCTTGTTTCCCGCGGCCGCTCGAGCGTGGCAAACCGCCCCGCGCGCGCGCGTCGTTTGGGGCGGCCAACGCTCTTAGTAGACCTATTTCTTTCATGGTAAGCCAGATAGTACCGGTATTAATTATAGTTTAGTGGCTCTGATCCCTTAAGGGTAAAGATGCCAAGCAAGTCCAAACAATTTAGACTATATGTCTTCAGAATGTTAGTTTTAATTTTTCAACAAAAGCAAAATGATGTGATTGTTAAAACAGACATTGGAAATCATATGGTAGAGTAAAATGGCTCTGTGTACATTTGCCATAGATGGAAGGGTTCCCACCTGTTTGGGTTGATTGGGTGATGCACATTTTTGGAGGTAGGCATGTATAGATCAAAGTTAACAACACAATTGGAGACTATTTTCAGATTCCATGTCTCCCCTCACTTTTGAGTTAGTTGTTGATGCATCATCTATTCTTTTAGATAATGCTAAAAAACCTAAGGGTGCGTTTGGTTGCAAGGGTGGTCAGGGATGAGTTGGGATCGTCCAGAAAATAGACATGTTTGGTTATAAAGCACTTTATGGTTCCACTAAAAAAAGAGAATATGCCATGAAGATGTTGAACGGGTCCACCCCAAAGAATCAGTCAAATCAAATGGCCACCCTTTGTATGCATGACCATGTGAGCATGACTAGGAGTCTCATCCAAATAATTAGCCCATCTCTTATATACAGCCAAACATATGGATTGAATGATTCGATCCCCAAAAAATTGGATGGTCTAAACCCATTCATACCGGGCTTATGGGAGATCTATAGAGGATGATGTCAATATGCTCCAATATGTAGATGATGCCATATTTCTTTTGCAAGATGATTAGGAAAGTGCATATAATGTGAATCTCTCTCTCTCTCTCTCTCCCCCCCTCTCTCTCTCTCTCTCTCACACACACACAAACTTTCATAAGATTGAGCTTCCCATTTGGGGAGGGGGAAAAGGTGAAGTTGAAAACTACATGAAAAATCTTTACTTGTCGTGTTGCTAAGTTGTGTATAAACTACCTAGGTATGCATGTTAATATATAAAACATAGAATCATTAAACAAATATTGCAAACATGTATAAAACAAAATTGAGAAAGGATGTGGTAGTTGGTAGGGAGACTTCTGGCCATTAGTGGTAGATTGATTGTGATACAGTCTTTCCCTACCATGCCTACCTTTATGATGTCCTTTATGAACTTCCTGTTGGAGTGAGAAAATGATATATATTTTAGTGTAAGATTAATTTGGCAAGAAGTTGAAGGTATATCATCTAGTGATGTGGCCTAATGCTATTGTGCTTAAAGATCTTCGGGGGTCTGGGTATTGAAAACTTAACAATGATGAGCAAAACCTTAATTTCAAAATGGTCTTGGAAGTTGGCCAATACTTATAGAGTCTGGAAAAGATAACATGAGAATAAGTATGTGAAAAGGTAATGCATGTCTGGTTTACAACCCAAATGAGGTGATTCCCAATCCTGGTCTAGAATTTTGCACTATAGGAAAAAAATTGGCATGCGCAAACATTGTGTCGGGGATGGAAAAAGGACCCAGTTTTGGGAAGACTGGTGGATTGAGAACAAACCCCTTGTGCAATCATATCCACACATGTATAGCATAGGTTTTGATAATATCATTATTGTGTCAGATGTGTTTGAGTTGGGATTTGCCTCAATTACCTTTTGTCGTACTCTATGGGTGATATTCTCTTGTTACGGGAGATTATACAAGAGGTGTGTGAAGAATTTCAATGTAAGTATCATTGTATCAAATGGACTTTATCCTCCACTAGGCAACTTTTGTTCAAAACAATGTGATGATAATGTCGAGTGCCCCCACATTTTTTGTGGAAGACAAAAAAGCCATTGAGAATTGCATATTCTTAAGGCTGATTCTGAAAAATAGCTTCTACTTAAAGATAAATAGCTTAGAAGGGGCTGACAAGGAAATTGCTCTAGTTAGTTATGTCACAAAAAAGAAACTATTGATTGCCTCTTTCGCAATGTTCTTTGGATAGGCTTATGTGGATTCCAAGACTTGGGAAATAGGTCTGATATGTCTCAAACGTATCTACAATTTTTGCTATGTGCATGCTACTTTTATATCATTATTACATAGTTTTGGCATATTTTTATATAATTTTATTAGACTAAGATATTAATCCAATGCGAGTTGTTGCTTTCTGCATGTTTTGGACTTCTTACAAAAACACTGTTTTGGGGACTAAAAAATCCAAGGAAAATATGGACGAAGTTTCATATCAGGAAGGAGCCAAAGGCCACTGGAGGCACCCTAGTGGGCCCCACATGGGGAGTTTGCATGAAGGGAATGGGTCGTGATGTGGGCCTGTGTTCACACCCTAGGGCGCCTCTCCACGGCCTCTTGATGCTCCTGCCTTTATATTCTTCAGAAAACCATCGAAAGATTTATCGAGAAATATTTGTTGCCCCCTCCTCACATTGCATGATGATCCAATTTGAAGACCTTTTCCGGTGCTTTGTCGAAGGGGAAATTCATCACCCGAGCTATCTTCATCATCCTTGTTGCCAGCATCTCCATGTGTGAGTTTCCCTCCTTGGACTATGGGTCCATAACATTATCTAGATGGCATCCTCTCCCCCTTGTTTCTCAATACAAAGATCACATGAGCTTCCCTATATGATCCATTCGATGTAATTCCCGATGTTCTTGTTGCAGTGTGATGAATGGTCACTCTATGATCACTAGTAAATACATACGTGCAATGCACGTTAATATTAGGTTGGAAATTAATTACAGTTTTATATTAGGTAGGATATCAATTATGTGTTCATTTCATTTTACATTAGGTAGGATATCAGGTACACATTAAATATGTGATTAGCACGTATGTTGATATTTAGTACTCCCTCCATTCCACAATATAGTGCGTCCGCGCTTCCCGAGATCCAAGTTTGATTGTAAATTTAACCAACGACACCGACTGTGGCGGGAGCAAAAATTATATCACTGAATTCATACTGAAAATACGAATTCAGTGGTATAATTTTTGCTCCCGCCGATGCCGGTCTCGTTGGTTAACTTTATGGTCAAACTTCAATCTCGAGAAGCGCAGACACACTACATTGTGGAACGGAGGGAGTATGATATTAGTTGCAAGCAAAACACGTTGAGCACTCACCACTGGAATAATCTAGGTTGTTGGATTGACATGGTTTTTGATGGACGAGATTAACTGGATTTGCCCCTTTGAGAAATTTTATGTTGGTATAGATATCAATTTCTTTTGAATTATTTGCGGCATTATTTATAGACATATATGCTCTTTCTATTAATTATTCTATCATTGTCCATGTTTAGATGAATGATCCCTGAGAGACAATTGTGTATGTTAGATAGGTTTAATCTTGAGAGTATTCCATCCGAGTGTCCGAAAGGGAAAATGCTTGTATTGTGTTATTGCCACTAAGGATAAAAGATAGTTGACTAGTTGTCTCGGTGATGAGCCGCAGGCAAAGAAAATATACTATCTACATTATATTGCATTGCTTAACACAATGCTCTGTTTTCACTTAATACTTAAGAAATGCATGCTGGATAAAGGGCTTGGGTGTAGTATTAACTATAGATGTAGTTAGATAACGGTCTATAGATCCAATAATGTAATGCCTATACGCATCATGAGATATGTGATCGCATCATAAATACTAATACAGAAATGTAATTTGTTCACCGCACATATGTTATCTAGAGAGATGCCACCGGTGAAATTGTGGACCTCAGTCATTTATTCCACATGATCACAACCACAGCCACTTTATTTTATGTTCTTTTACAATCTGAACATTTATTTACAATTGCTTACAATCATCAATTCCAACCATAAAATATATTAGTACTTTTGACTAGCAAAACTAGTGAGGTTGACACCCTCAGTACAAGTGTTGGGGACCAAGTGAAGTCTTTTAGTTGTGTGTAGGCACTGATCATTGACTCTCGGTCAAGAACTCCGTGGATTAATACATTGGTTCTTAACTGAGGGAAATATTTACTTCTCACCACAAAACCTTGCACTTTAGGGACGAACAACTGATTTCACCAAACATAAAGATTACTTGGAAATATCAGTAGCAACATTTCATGACCAGTGGGGTTTTTGTTGTCTTCTTGGCGCTGTAGAATACGAGAAAATGATCATGTTTTGATAATGTGAGAATGAACACCCCGTGAGGCGTGCTACACCTGGTGAGTAATCTCATAACTTTTTGGTCCATATACTGCAATAAAAATACGAACATTGAGAAGCGTTCATTTGGGGAACAAGAATGTTTGAACAAGTAGCAAGTGAACCTTTCAGGGTGACGAATGGATAGTGGTCGGGATCAAGATTAATTGTTGGCCGATGGATGCTCTGGTGATGGTGTAACAGTTGGTGATTGTTTGTACGGGCGAGGAAGCACTTTCATAGTGGCTTTCCTTACTTCTCCCTTCATGGTTCCCCTGATGTTGTATTGTTGGTACTCGTCAGTGTTAGAAAGGAGAGAGAGGTTTGGTGGAATAGTCCGTTCATTGTATTGCTTGAGCCTCGTGGACATATATATAGGAGTACAAAGACCAATTTGGAGTACAAGACAAGGCAGGACCAAATCCTAGTCTATCATATACTTCCTAATAATCTTATACTCAACATCCCCCCGCAGTCACAACGGTAGCGACCCAGACGGTGAGACTGGAGAAGAATCCAAAGGCAAGCCGACGGACACCCCCCACAGTCGTAACGGTCGACGCATCACGGAAGTCATGACTGGAGTGGAAACCAACGAGGTTGCTCAAGCAGGCGGTAGCCCTTTGTGCCGTTTGTCGATGTAGCCGAGAGTGTGTGTGGTGGAGCCGTGGTCGAGGTAGTCGTGCGAAGAATGCCATGGTCGATGTCGAGTCGGGGTGGCCGGTGTCGAGGAAGTCGTCGTGGAGCCGCGTGCGGAAAGGGGCACCGAGTTAGCATGGGCGCAGTGGTGTCGAAGTAGTGCGCCGGAGAGGAGATGTCATTGACGACGCGTCGCGGCGGGTTTGCCAAGCCCGGGACACATCGTAGACGAAGGCACGCACCGGTGTTGCCAGCATCGGGCATGCGTAGACGGACGAAGACGAAGTTGACAAAGCGCCGCACCAGGCTTGCCAGGCCCGGGGACACGTCGTGGACGAAGGCACGCGACGGTGTTGCCAGCACCGGGCATGCGGAGACTAGGACCTGCACGAGTTGTACGCCATGTCGAAGAAGTCGGAGGGCCAGCATAGAAGAACTCGACGACGGTTGCGGCATCCATCGGCGCCGGGGCCAATGTCACCAATGGTGGTCAGAGTAGACGAAGTGGTCGGGGTAGATGACGGTGACGCTGACGACGGGCTGGTGCTGGATGAAGACGAAGGAGGTGGACAGGCGGCTGCGACGGCTACGGGGTAGCGGCGGCGGCGACGGCCTGACGGCGGCGGCGGTGCTCGAAGTAGGCGGAAAACCCTGACAACGTGACAAAGACCGGCGCGGACGGTGGCGTTCCCGCGCCAAGGGAGATGGCGCGGCGCATACCACGGGAGGTAGTCGCGCGGTGACGGCGGAGTGGACCGCGAGCCACGGCGCTACGGCCCGAAGGGGCGACGCAGCGGTGGCGGGCAGATCGGGGCGACGACGGGAAGACCTCAGGACGGCGGCGGAGACCGCGGGCTTTTTGCATATATAAATTGTTTGATTTGGAGTTACAGTTGAATTACTATGATTTTTAGAAGTTTAGGACATTTTCTGAAAATAATAAATCATTTAAGATTTATTTAAATTCCAGAAAACATTTACTGCATCATCCTGATGTCATGATGATGTCAGCAAGTCAACAGGGCTGGTCCGGGTCAAATCTGACCAGAGGGGCCCACTAGTCTGTGACTCAGGCTGGTTAGGGTCGCAAACAGGTGGGCCTGGTCAACGGCCACGTCAGCAGGGTCAACCCTGACAAATGGGTCCTTTGGATTATAGTTAGACTAAGCAGAAATAAAGCTGGGGTTAATTAGGGCATGGGGCCCATGCGTCAGTGGCCCAGAGGGTTAGTTAGCTGGGTCATTAGTCGCTAGTGACCGTGCCACGTGAGCTTGCCGGAGGCTAACCGGCGACGACCACGGCCGACGGTGGAGGTGCACCGTGCGCTCGCTACGGAGCATCATTTGACGCGTTGTTTGCTCCTACGGGTTCCTGGGAGGAAGGCGCGTCCAAAGAGGCAAGTAGCAGCAGCTGGGGTGGCTGGAGCTGACGGCGGCGAGCTCTTTTGCGGCCGCCAGAGTTCGGGCGAGCTCGGGGTCGAGGCTACAACGGTCTTGGCGATGCGAGGTTAGCACCTATGACGTCTACGCGGCGCGGCGAGGACGTTGGACGCGTTCCCGGGACCAAATGGTCACCGGAGCGTCATCGCCGATGAGCTTTGGCGGCGGCGCTGTCGGGTGAGAGAGGCGCGGCGGCTACGGCATGCTAGGGAGAAGACGGAGAGGGGGGATGATCAGGAGTTCACATAGAACACACGGAGCGGGTCGACTGGCTCGGGGGAGGCCGGAGCTGAGCAGGGCGGTGAAGACGATCTCGGACGCCCGAGGTTGAAGACGAGGGCGATGCAGGCACTATGGTGCTTCCCCGGTTGCGTGGGGCGTCTAGGAGGAAGACGGAGCCGAGGTGGTTCTCTTGGACACGCTGGGTGGACTAGGAAGGGCCGGTGGCCGTGGCTACGGCGAGCGGCGGCGCGCGGCGCAACAGCCCGAAGGGTCGGCGCGACGGAGGAGTGCGGGCCGGTGCAACCGCGGGGACGACCTCGGGACGGCTGCGTGGACCGCGTGCCACGCTCGCTACGGCCCGACGGGGCGACGCAGCGGCGGCGCGAGGGTCGGTGCGGCCACGGGGACGACCAGGAGCGGACGGCCTCGGGGCGGCGGTGGACCGCGGGCCGCAGCACTACAGCCTGAATTGGCGATGCAGCGTTGACGCGGGTCGGTGCAGCCGGGAGAAGAACCACGGGGCGGCGGCGCTGCGGCCCGACGGGGCGACGCAGCGGCAGCCCATTGCTCGATCGGTGGAGGGACGTGCTGAACTCGGGGACGATCTTCACGGGACCTGCAGAGGCGCGCGCAACCGACGGGCCAGGTCGGTCGCATGGCGTAGATGAGGCGGATCGCGGCGGCGGGCGGGTGATCAATCTGATCGTGCGCGAGATGGGGTGGCGGCGGAGTCCAAGATAAAGCCGGCGACGACGGGCGACAGGGCGGCTATGATTGGCCGCCGCATGGCGCGAGGCCGTCGGGTCGGGTGATGCAGAAGTCCCGATCGAAGCAGGGCGGTGATGGCTGGCGCAGGGCGACGGGCGGACCGACGCACGGACGACGGCTGGCCTTGACGGGCCGCCTCGACGCGCGTGGCTGCCGGGTCGGATGAGAGGCCGGCTGGTTGCGCCGGGGTCGAAGTAGAGGCACTCGGTGTCGACGACGGCGGCGGGGGACGCAAACCGATCAAGCATAGATTGGAAAACCAAAAAAAAACGCCGATCAAAGCGACCGGCGAGAGAGCGAAAAAATCCAAAGCAAGGGCTCGGGAAAAAGACTTTGTAGGGCAGCCGATCAACACGACCGGCGGACGAACCCTAGGTACGGGCGGCGCGGCCCCCGGCGGCGGTCATGGAGGCCGACCGCCCCAGGAGCGGCGCGTGGGTGCGGAAGCGGCGGCGGCTAGGGTTTAGAACCCGGAAACTGATACCATGTTAGAAAGGAGAGAGAGGTTTGATGAAATAGTCCGTTCATTGTATTGATTGAGACTCGTGGGCATATGTAGAGGAGTACAAAGACCAACTTGGAGTACAAGACAAGACAGGACCAAATCATAGTCTATTCTATACTTCCTAATAATCTTATGCTCAACAGTCAATGTTGGGCTAAAAAAGACTTCAGTTGATATTAGGTTTTTCTTGGGTATGTACATTATGATTTTCCTTCGCTCTCTTCTAGTTTTGTTTATGTAAAGGATATTGTTTTTGTAGTGAAATTAGGAGAGGGAGCCCTTTAAAAAAATTCATCTTTTATTTTAGCTGAGTTGTTTCGGTCTCAGTGGGGTCATGCCACCACTTGCAAAGGAGGCACGATGGCAAGTCATAGTTTTTGATTAACGTGTCACTTTTTGTGTGCGTGATTTGAAGTTCTACGGGCCTTGCTAGCTACTGAGAACTTTGTGTATCAGTGTTGTTATGTCGCCAGCTAGTGACTTCTATCGACTTTGCTAGCTACTAGTACAAGAGAAAGGGTACCAGTGTTTATGTCACAAAACTCACTTTTTTTACTACTCCCTCCGTTTGGAATTACTTGTCTCGAAAATGGATGTATCTAAAACTAAAATACATCTAGATACATCCATTTTGGCGACAAGTAGTTCCGAACGGATTGAGTACATCCAAGGCCGGAGAGCTTCTATGCGATGCTCTTTGCGTCAATATGTCTACCTTTCGCATAGGGCGTTCCGATGAAACGTCAGATTTAGCGCTCAGCGCTATAGCGAGTGATTCCTTTGGGTTTTTTTTTCAGTTTTTAATTAGTTTTACTTGCTTTTCTCTTTGGTTGATGAAAACACCTGATTTTTTTCTAAAAACAACCTTTTTTGAAAATTAAGAAAGTAAATGGGAATATTCTTAAAAATTTATGAACATTTGTAAAATGTGTGTGTTCTAAATTTGCAAGTTTTCAAAGAACTTGTAGATTTTAAATTTCAGGAAACTGTTTGAAAGAAAATAAAATCATAAAAAGAAAAGCCGGAGAAAACATAAAGTTAAAAATTAAAAAGGTAAAAACCAGTATAGAAACAAGAAAAAAAACAAAAAAAAACGGAATAATACATTCTAGAACATTCCTAAAACCACAATAAACCGGATCCAATCATTCCAGAAGCCGGAACTAACCTAACCTAATTGGGACGGCCCATTGTCTCTCACTCTGTGCATGCAATTGGTCGACAATTTGACGCGATGAATGGCAAACTGGATTTGCCTCCAAAGCGCTTCCGCGAAAGGAATTTAATTGATACGGAAATGTAATTTGTTCACCACACATATGTTACCTGAAGAGATGCCACTGGTGAAATTATAGATCCCGGTCATTTATTTCTCATGATCACAACCACGGTCAATTTACTTTTTGTTCTTTTATGATAGTAACATTTATTTACACTCGCTTACAATCATCAATTCCAATCACAATACATTAATAATTGTAAATAGCAAGGTTAGTGAGGTTGACACCCTCAGTAAAAGTGTTGGGGACCAATTGAAAGTCTTTTAGTTGTGTGTAGGCACTAATCATTGACTCTCAGTCAAGGACTCCATGGATTGATACATTTTGTGTACACCTGATGAGTCATCTCATAAGTTTTTGGACCATATTGCAATAAAAATATGAAAAATGAGAAGCGTTGATTTGGGGAACAAGAATGTTCGAACAAGTAGCAAGTGAACCTTACGGGGCGACAGATGGGATTGGGAAGCACTTTTGTAGTGGCTTTCCTTGCTTCTCCCTCCATGGTTCCCTTGATGTTGTTGGTACTTGTCGGTGTTAGGCTAAAAACTAATTAGTCTATGTTAGGTTTTTGTTGGGATATGTGCATTTTGATTTTTCTTTGTTCTCTTTTAGTTTCGTTTACATAAAAGGACATTGGTTTTGTTAGTGAAATCAGGAGAGGGAGCTCTCTTTCTTTTTTTTTAAAAAAAATCATCTTTTTATTTAACCAATTTGTTTTGGTCGTTGTGGGGTCGTGTAGTGTTGTTATGTCGCTACCTAGTGACTTCTATTGGCTTTGTTAGCTACTAGAAGAGAAATATCACAAAACACACATTTTTACTAGATCCAAAGCTGGAGAGCTCCTACGTGACACACTTTGTGTCAAGATGTCTATCTTTCGCATAGGGGGGCGCTGATGAACCAACCGATTTAGTGCTCAGCCCTATAGCTCCTTTAGGCTTTTCCGACCTTTTTATTAGTTTTTAGTTGGGTTTTCTTTGGTTTTCTAAAATACCTCAAATTTAATTATTTTGAGAAAAGAACATTTTCTGAAAATTAAGAACACTTCCTTGAAATAATGTGAACATTCTTAAATAATATATATAAACAGTCTTTAAACTTTGAACATTTTTCTTAAAATTTTGAAAGCTTTTCAAAAAACTTGAACATATTAAATTCCAGGAACATTGTTTGAAAGAAAATAAGACTAAGAAAAATAAACCCAGAAAAAACATAAAGTAAAAAATAAAAGGATAATAATCAGTAGAGAAACAAGAAAAGAAAAACGAAAAAACAGAATAAAACATTCTAGAACCTTCCTTAAATTAAAAAAAGGACCCAAACATTCCAGAAACCGGACTAACCTAACCTAATTGGGCCGGCCCATTCTCTCTGACTGTGTGCACGCAGTTGGTCGACAATTTGACGCGATAAACGGCAAACTGGATTTGCCTCCAAAGCGATTCCGCAAAAGGCCCCCTTCCAAAACCCTAGACTCTCAAACCGCCGGACAGCCGCCACCCCCCAACCCCGCAGCAACTCAACCGACCCCCCCCCCCCCCCCCCACCTCGTCACCCATGGCGGCGCGCGAGGGCCAGAGCGACCCGCATCGCCGGGAGCCTGGCCAGCGCCGCCCCATGTGCGCCGTCTGCACCAAGCCCCTGAGCGTCTGCCTCTGCGGCCGCCTCCGCGGCCCCCCGCTGGACACCACCGTCGGCGTCACCGTGCTGCAGCACACCATGGAGGTCCGGCACCCGCTCAGCTCCATCCGTGTTGCCCGCCTCGGCCTCCGCAACCTCGCCGTCACCCAAGTCACCGACGTCAACCACCGCGCCAGCTTCCTCCTCAGGACGCTCGGCGGCGCCACGACCTCGAATCTTGCAGACGGAGAAACTGGTGTTGGCGCCTCCCTTGCCGGAAATCATGATGGTTCGGCTGTTTCTGGGCAGACTGGCATACAAGATGGTGATGGTTTCGAGCCAAGCCAAGGCAAAAGATTGAATCATGCAAAGTGCAGTGATTCTGAAGATATGGGGATCAATCCTTTCGGTGTTCATTTGGGTGAGGAAAATGCCACTATTGCAATCTCTAGGAAAGCTGGTGGTGAAGGATTAGATAATGGGGAAATAAGCAATGGTGTTTCCTCTGATCTGGATCGAGAAGTTGGCGGTGTCATTGAATGTGACTCTAATGGTGATGAGTGTTTCAGATTCGAGAAGGCGAAAAGCAATGAACATGCTGAAGATTTTGAAAGGCCAGTCTCAGCCGCAAATCAGTCGGAAAGCTATGTAGCCAATGCCGTTAATGCTGACGGCCAACACAGAAGTGAGACATGTGTGACATATAAGGTACATGCTGATCTGCCTCACCCTTTAGTTGAAACTACCTCAGTTAATGGTATTTGCACTGAAAATGTTGAAGTTGGTGTTGTTACTGGAGAAGGTTGGGCCGTGGAAAATATGGAAAAGTGCTCTGTTGCTTATACAGAAACGGAACTCAAGATTGACATTGAGCGCGGCGTAAAGCCCAAAATCAGATGGTTGTGCAGAGGTTCTGTTGGTCAAGGAGCTATCTCGAATGGCTTTACTGTCACGAAAATACAGAAGAACAAGTCCAGACGTACAGGTGAAGTCTCGGAGTTTGAGGAATTTTCCATCACCATACCGCCACATGCAGCTCTGCTATTTCCATGCCAGGGTGCAATCAGCCTTGATGCTTTAGATTGTCAGGTGAAACATTTGATTGTGTTGGATGGCACCTGGGCAAAGGCGCAGCGGATGTACCATGAGAATCCATGGCTACAACTTCTGCCACACGTGAAGCTAGAATCAGATAAGGTTAGCTTGTACAGCGAGGTGAGGCAGGAGCCAAAGGCCGGGTGCTTGTCGACCATTGAGAGCATAGTTATCACCATGAAGAAACTTGGAGAGGATGAGATGGGTTTGGATGATGTTCTGTCTGTTTTCGAGTCAATGATTATTGATCAGCGGCGTTGCAAGGAAGAGAACTGGAAACCAAAACTAAAGCCATAGTATTGGGTCCCACTGTTTTGATCTAATTTTTTGACGGGTGTTTGATCTAATTTTTATTGGGGACTTCTGGATGCATTTTCGGTCCAGATGTTTTCTGTATCATTATTTCATACTGAGTGATTAAACAGGCCAGCATTTCTGGACAGTGTTTTTGTTCGCCTCCACTTTCAGAGCTGCAAGGATGGAGCATACTACCAACCCTGTTCTCAGTGTAACTATTTCCCCATAACCACTGAGCTGGTGTGTATTTTTGATGACTCTGAACATGATGTGTTTGTTCCTGCTTCATACAACTATTAGCTGGATAAAATCAAAGCATTGCCACTGCAGAGATGAGTACTTGGGATTAAAAGGAGAGTCAGTTTCCTGCAATGAATCAGTTTTTCTTGATTGGATTTACAAACTCCCATGTCAACAAAACCAAGAGTACATTGCTCATATTCCACTCCATGTCTTCAAATTTTGGTGGAAACATGTAATATTACGGTGCATACTCTACTATCACTCTGTCCACATCTTGCTTTATGCTGTCTCAACATGCAATTTCATTTGGCTTCATACCTTTATAAGTTTTTGTCATATGAAATGTGGCCTCTGCTAAAACAAAACCATGTCAATTTTCACAAGCATATTGGCGAACCGGCTATCACAGTATGATTTAAATGTTCTCTTGATTAACCCATACACAACATACAGCAAAAGGCGTATCAGATTGTGGTTTAGCAAGCAGTCTCACACACATATGTACAATGCATGACAAGGCCTTTTCAGACTGTTATTGAACTGTATGATCGTGGACATCAGTATTTTCCTGAGCTCATGGCTGATGTCCTGATGTTCTATGCATCTAAAATAGCGCCCAAAACCAGAGTCTCGTTCTATACATTGTCTGCGTTTCAATTTTTGGACACACTTTTAACCACACATCTGAAATTATTATCCTGGACACAGTTTAACCACACATCTGAAATTATCTATTACCTCTGTCCCAAAATTCTTGTCTTATATACAGTAGTGCTTGTCTTATACAGTAGTACTTGTCTTATACAGTAGTATTTGTCTAGATATGAATGTATTTAACTCTAAAATATGACCAGAGACATCCGTATCTAAAACAAGAATTTTGGAACGGAGAGAGTATGACATTTATAGCTAATAATATAAGAAAAGCCACCAATCGTAGCCGCTTACAGTTCTTATCTGCCGGCCGCAGCGAGCTTGCACTTGACCATCTGGAACACGAGTACACGACAGCCGGCGTGCCCGGCAGTGCGAGCTGCAGCTTGAGCGTGCATCTGGCCTGGAACTTACTCGCTGTAGTGCGACTGGTACCTGACCTCGCCCCACAGCGCCACCTCCTCCTCGAACACCCCCGTCAGGTTCTCCTTGCTGAACTCGGCGTCGCCTATCAAGATTAACCTCCACGTACATGGATGTCCTGCTGCAGGCCGTTGTTGACGATCCTAGCTAGCGCTTGGAAGTGGATGTGCAGCTGCCGGTCGTAGCTGAACGTCCTACCGCAGCTGCACATCCTCGTCCAAACTCTAACTAGGATCGTACGTGAATGAGTTCGTGAATCGTGATGGAGTGCTGCTGCTTGTGCATATCTGTGGAAACTAACTATATCCTCGACGGTGCTGAGAGCTTGTGTGATCGTACGTGGAAGATAGATATAGACCAAGCTGGCTACCTAGCGTGCAGCGGTGGTAAACTAACTACACACGACAAGTATTATTCCCACGTGAACCTTTAAGTTTAAGCATGCGTGATACGAAGCCGGCCGTGTAAGTCGTCGGCCTCGGCATCTCACCTGGTGGTACCAGTGGCAGATGCTCCATTGTTCCCTTTCTTTCTATAACTAGCAAGATCAGCATATGAAGCACAAAACGTGGCCTTCTGTCAGGACAAATGACAAGGGAGTCGTAACTGTATTAAGTTGAACCCATCGAGTGGCTCATTGTGCCAACTCCTATCGACATGCTTCTTATTGTTGTGATTTTTACAAGATGGATTAACTAGTATCATGCTTCCTGTTGTGTATGTTGTCCAAATAGTCTCACCTCACAAGTGAAGGAACCGCTAAAAAAAACCTTTATAAGTGTTTCTCTTCCACATATTATTGGAGCTTGAGAAGAGGAGTGATTCCCGCGCGCACCTCCATCCTCCGCCATGCCTTGCCCCCGCGCGCGTGCCGTGATCGAGCCGAGTTCAGACCTATGTTATGTGTGCGCTTATTTTTTTCATCGGGAATGGTTAATTAATTATGAGTATCTGAGACGTCGGATCGTGGATTGTTGATGACTGGGGCATGTTTCCAACCCACGTCTCCCTCCACAACTGAATATATATACTGGAGGCGTTGACAACCCTAGCCGTCACCCAGATCAGACCGCATCTGCCCCACCTGCTCGCACACTCCCCCACCATTGTTTCACTCACTGATGTTGCTTCCGGCGATCCCATCCCGTCCACCGCATGTACGATTGAACGAGAGAGCAGACCTCCAGAACTCCGCCCTTTGCGATCCTACACCGTGAGAAGGACGATTAGGTTTCTGGAGAGCATCTCCGACGCGACTGCTCACCATTGTTCGCCTTTGTCTGCTACTTCGACTGCATCCTCGTTCTCCTCGACATCACCGTGTCCATCAAATCTGAGAAGAAGGCCGCATAGGACATCGCCGCCGCCCACGACTACAACCTGGCCGGAGGGTATAATTTGTTTATCTCTCTCCTGTTTATTCCCGTGGTCACTAGGCTTGATGTTTACGTAGATGTACCTACTGTATGAGCTTGCATGGTTAGGTATCAGTACCATATTAATACTATCAATGCCATGCTCATGATTTACTTCTGGATTAGATTAATCAAAAAATTGCGACTTTACTCAACATATGTTCCCTAACAAGTGTTGTTGTTGTTGTGCGCGCGCGCGCGTGCGTGTCTAATTCGGTGAAATTGCAAGGTACGATGGGGGCGAATTTTGCAAGATAATTTAAATTATTGGAATTTTGTGATTTAGGGAAGTTGTAGTTTAGAAAGAAAAAAAAGGGGAACTAGAGTTGAGAGACTGAGTCGTTGGGTCTTGAGATTGATGAAGTTATCAAATGTGGCTTGCTATGAACGGGAACATCATTTCCCACTTAAGAATGTTTCGTTTTTATGAGACACCAAAGCGTCAAACCCTAGTCTTTTATCACTGATAAGCCAAGGGTACCACTAACCTCCTAACAATTGGTTGGTTCTCAGCAGCAGGAGTAGGAGTACCTTCTAAACTCTCATTAACCCAATCGATGACCCATCGATCCTAAGGGCATCTCCAATGCCGACCCTGAAACCACCCGCAACAGTCCGGACCACGCGGTCCGGACGTGTTTTGCCATCCAACATGGTCTTGTATCGGTCCCCTCAGTGGTCCAGACGCACTTTTTCCTGCAAAACAGAGACAAAACATGGGGAGGGGGCTTTGCGGGCGTCCGGACCACTGCCAAGTCCGCATCTGACTACACTGGCCCACCATTAACCCCCTCCCTCGCCCGGGCGCGCTTCCTACCCGAAACAGTCAGCGCCGCTCCATAGCGTCAGTGCCGCATTCATGCGCAGCCAGAGCGGACGCGACCTCTCACTGCTGCTGGCATTGAAGTGGCGCACCGGCTGAGAGAACGTTGACAACGCCACTTCCCGGTGTAGGTGACTGCTCCGTGTTCAAACGACACCCCATTCGTCCGCCGTGCTGAATTAATAATAGGGGGTTGCCGAGGAACATACTTCGGCATCACTCGTCCATCCGTCGCCGCCCACCATTAACCACACCGTTGTGGCCCATTGCCATCCGACCACTATATAAACACCAGCCCTGGCCATAGCCACAGTTATCCTCCTTCGGCCCTTTTGTCCTTTCCGCATCACGCCCGTCATGGCCTCCTTGCGCTCCAAAGCCCTCTGGGACACCCTCTCTTTGGAGTCGAAGAAGGAGATGGCCACCATTGCTGCCGGCCAGCAGGCTAGCCGGCAAACGGAGGCCGGTGACGCCCCAATGGAGGACGATCCGACTCTACCCTCCTCGTCGATGCATGCTGGCCCCACCATCGGCGAGGCCCATGTGCAATACACGGACATGCCGTGGGAGGAGTAGGAGGCCAAGTTCCGACAAGCGCAGGCCGACCAGGCCTACAACCTCTGCCTCCTTGAGGAGCACCTACCCGCGGAGGAGCTGCTCGCCGCAGGCACATCCATCAACGTGGATGTGCGTGAGAAGAAGGCGTAGCTCGCGTACTACCGCTCCGCCTACGTGATCCGCTGCAACGCTAGCGGTACCGCCAACGTCAAGCGAAGTTAGAAGCCACCTACTGGGAGTTGATGAGGCGGCAGATGAGTTGTGGGGCAAGAGTGATGATGAGGAGGACATCGTCAGCACCGCGACGACCACGAAGCCGACACGTCAGCGGGCGCCGCCGGCAGCGAGGAAGTGTAGTGCATGGTAGGTCACCGCCACTGGGTCCCAAGAAGGCCACCGCTCTTTCCCTCCCGTTGAAGCCAAGCTTGGTGGGCTGAACATCGTCGGCCGATTAGCTGCTTGGCAGCGACGTGAAGACGAACAACTTCATTTCCCGAGGTTGCGGAGGCGGAGCTGGAGAGTGCCGAGACGGAACTCGAGAAGGCAAATGCAAGAGCCGAAGTTTCAGTTCTTGGGGCTCATGGCCGGACATGTAGAACGGACGCCAACAATCATTTAGATTAGGTTTAGAGTATGGTTTATTTAAAAATTGTTCAAAATGTAATGAATTTTGTCTAATTTATATGAAATCCGTCGTGTTTGCATGACTTTCGTCCATTTAGTTCAAACAATGGTTAAAATGTATGCGGGTAGCGTTGGATGTCGGGCTCCCTGTCCACGGATGGTTGCTGGAGCAAATTTACGGGTCAACATTTTTTTTCTGAGAGTACGCTAATGGCGTACCATATTTTTATAGAAGGCAGAAGACAATTATAAGAGACCACAACTCGATGCAGAAGACAAGTGTAGTATCAACACCACATCCGCGCTAATCCGAAGAAAAGCCTTTGCATACACTAGAAACACAACGCAAAGGAACCTGTCCTTACCAGAGCAATAGCCACGTCTCAACCAACACCGATCACACGAATAGTAGCAACTTCAACTGGACTTCCCTTACCGAAGCACCACCCACCCTTGGTTGCCAAAAAGGAGATCACGAGTGGGTGGAGGGACTCGGTTGGTCTCGAGAAAGTCACCTTCTTGGATTCACCGGCATAGGTGTACATTGCGTCCAAGAACCTCTACTCGGACCAGTGCCACACACCGGAGGACCGCAACATCAAACCTCCAAGCCATGTCTCCATCCACTATGTTCCCAACAGAGGAACGACGCCATGACGCCGCCATCGCCGGTCCAAGACCTAGGCGTTCGTCCGGAGACAACGACCCAAGCAAGCGGGAGAGATCCCGACACATCCAAGCAACGCCTTCAAGGAGGGGAACGACACCCACGGGCGCCATCGCCGTCAACACCGACCGAAGCCGTGCAGGATTTTCATCCATAACGTCGGCCATCTCCCACCCCTCGCGAAGAACTAAGGCTGCATAGTCTGCTCTCGATCACACCGTCGCCGCCGCAGCACCTTGGTATCGCAATCATAGCGAAACAGAACACCTAAGGGCATCTCCAGCCGCGCCCCCAACAGGCCCTCCCCGGGCGATTTTGCCGCGCCGGCGCCAAAAAAAGGCCCCAGGAGCCCGTTTTTCGCCGGCTCGGGCCAAAACTGGTGCCCGGCGGACCCAGGCCGAACCCGGCGCCCTGGGGGCGCTTGGGGAGCCGGCACAAGCGAAAAAGGCGCGTGCGCCCGCCCTGGAGGCGACCCGAAGGCCTTTTCCCGCCGTTTCTTGACGCTTTTCCCTCGCATCTCTCCCGCGAGAAGTGGGCGGAAGTCCGACGTGCCCTCGACAAGGCCAAGGAGACATACAAGCCGGACGCGACGACTCCGGGCGCGTCAGAGGGGCGCCCGGACGGCCATAAATTGGCAAAGAAGGGGAAAAGCGCCGACGCGGCAACCACGCGAGTGCAGGAGTCCATCGAGCATTGCCTCGCCGACGCCCAGGCACGGGCCGTCCTACGCGAAGAGAAGACCGAGGCGCGGTGGTCGTCGCTAATGAAGAACAACGCCATCAAGCTCGACCTGCTCCGGACGAACGTCGCCGCGAAGAAGAGGAATACCGACATGACTTTTTTGATGGGCGGGGCGGACATGCTCCAGAGCAACGACGAGAAGCTCAAGGCGTGGTACCTGGTGCAGCGCGGCCTCATCCTGAACGAGCTGCCGACGGCAACGCCGACGACGCCGACGACGCCCACGACCACACGGACGCCAAGCCCGACCGACGCCTCTGCATCGCCGCCCAGCAGTGCCGAAGCCGCGCCGACGCAGCTCCGCCGCCGACGAGCCCGCGCACGCCGACTCCGCCAACGCCTGGAGCCGACCCCGCCGAGTGAATCGTTGCGCACGCGAACTTGCGGCGGCGGCGCTCTATTTTTTGTAACGCCAGACTACGTCCGATCGCCGGATTTGCGGCGTCTTTTAAGAGCGGGAACGACCAAATTTAAATTTCCCGCATCCTGGGGCGGCGCGTGGGGGCGTGACTGGGAGCCAGGTCGTCCCCAGGGACCGAACTAGCGCCGCCACGCCCCAGGCTGCTCTATTTAGGCGCCTGGGGGGCCGAACGGCTGGAGATGCCCTAACACCCTGCACGCCGAGGACACGCAATGCAGGTACCACCTCCCGCATGGTCGGTGACAAACAACTCCAACACTCCTACAAACCAGCACGGGCAGGAGCTGCTGAGGCTGCAAGCAACGGCTGTCAGACCACTCCTGGTGGACAACCCAGAAGCGGCCACATCCCTGGAGCCCATGGCCGGGGAGCCACCACGACGCACATCCAGCGCGCACCACCGCACGATGCTCCATCGCAACCAAGCTGCTGACCTGAGCGCAAGCGCCCCAGAACCAGCCCGCGCCGCCACCATCCGCTCCCACAGCTGCACCTGCAGTTCCTCGCCGGGGTCGGCAGGGGGCAGACCACACACAACGGCCGCCGCGGCGAATCCCGGTTGCCACTTGCGCGGCCACGCCTGGCCCAGATCTGCCGCCTTCCTGGCCGAGGCGCGTCTCCCCTCTGACATTGTGGATTGGAGATGCCGTAATTTGAAACAGAGGAAAGTCTACAAGCACATAATCATCAGCGAAATGTGGCCTGCACTACTCACTACAACCACCAGTAGCAAAATACACCGTAACAAAAGACCTCCGCGGCCGCGCCATGGAGCCGTACGTGTAGGCCCGAAACCGTGCGTTGCCGTTGTAGTTGCAAGAGCCACACGATGGAACGGCTGCCAACCTGATGGGCGATGACCAGCCTCGTCCCCGCGACCGCCGGTTTTCCGGATTCCACGCAACAAGGCAGGCGCCGTGTACTGCCAACGCGGCTGCAGCTCCCGTGCTCACCAACTTGCAGGAGCCATCGGCACCCACACCCACAGTTGAAATCATGCATGTGCATGGGGTCGCTCGAAACCGAACAAAGGCCACTCGCTCGGTCTGTCCTTTTCCTCGCGCACTTGCAGGGTTGCGGCTCGCATCGCATGACCAGCTGCTGGCCTCCATGGCTCCACGACGGGTGTTTTTCTTATGACTTTGACCTGCGCCATGATTTGAGTGCTGCCGATTGCTAGGCTACGCAACTTGGTCCGGATTAGTCAAGAGGACACTCCGCTGTCACCCTCTCTACGAATGATTTCTTCCAAACTTATCCCCAACTGGGCGCTGTACTCATGGTTTTTGTTAAGAAAAACACACTGCCATCACTTTTAGCCCATGCGTTTTCTCGGTTTCACACACACATTTCAGCTTCGACTTCGAGCTTCTTTTAAGCATTCAAATATTCCAACTAGCAACAATGACCACTTCAAGGAAAAAAGAGGATGTCCGCAGTCTCTTCGGGGAACAATACGCAATCCTCGATAGAACCTCCGTATGTCCAAGTAATTTCTAGATAGTTTCAGATTCTCACGCAGAAATTGCATAGAGAAATAGATGGGTTCCGTCTTCATGGATATGACTGAGCTTGCAGTGATTTTCATCATGTACTGACCTCCAATTTCTTCCGAGAAAAACTTCACAGGAATCTTGTCGAAATCTAGCCGGAATTTGGTGACCGGAGATTGGAAGGGTTGCGGGTACGGTGGTCATCGGAGGCAAGGAATGCGGCCGCCGACACTACTCCGATCCTCACTCCTTGAGAACTTAAACGTTTCGAGGGTTGCACTAGAGTTAAGCTCTTTTAAGGGGTAGGCTAAAGATGCTTAACGGTCACAGTTAGCCCAATAGAACACTCTCTACAGCAGCGTAGAGCTCTTCTTATTGACAGAGCACGTTGTGCGCTCAGGTGGCTAGTGCGTGCGATCCCTCACTCGCAACTCTCCCGTTCGTATCCCCACTTGCGCAATATTTATCCTTCTCTTTCTTTCTTCTATTCACTGACATATGGGACCCGTGTGGGTGGAGAGTTGACCGATCAACATAGAGAATATATGAAGCTGGGTGAGTACACAGTGACTGTATTGACTAAGAGCAACTCCAACGCGACGCGAGCCAAACGGACGCACGCTTTGACTGTTTGGGTCGTCCGCTTCATTTTACGTTTGGGTTGGCCATGCGTTCAACGCGCAGATTCATTTTATGTCCGCACATAAATTTTAAAAGGCTTGCGGCCATGCCATCGCCCAGAATTCATGTCAGCGGCCGGCATACATACCAGCCTTTAGAAAAAAACCACACAGTTCATGCAGGCGCAGTTGCCAGCGGCCGGCACACATGCCAGCACACACAAAAGGGGCGGGAGTTCGACCACGCCATCTCGGCCGTGGTCATGCCAGTACACTTGCCGACATAAAAAAAAGAATGGCGCTCTCGGTCATAGATCACTCGTCATCGAACTTGAGCATGTCGGCCTGCATCTTCTCGAACCATTGCCTCTTCCTCGGTGACACCGTGCTCAAGTCCACCTTCATGATCTTCACCCTTGTCATCATGCTAGCGAGCGCCACTTCTTTTACCTTGGTCTTGGCATTGGCGGCCTCGATCTTGAGCATCTTCGCTTGCTTCTCCGCCTTCATCTCGAGCATCTTGGCTGGCTTCTCCGCATCGAGCTCAAGCCTCCTCCTTTGGATTTTCATGAAGGCGTTCATTTGCTCTTCCTTGTCTTGTGGGCGCTTCTCCTCCCTTGTGTCCTCCCTCATCATGCCCTCCAAACTGGCATGCGAGGCAATCGACGCCGCATTGCACTTGTCCTCCTTGGAGTTGGTCTTCCCCGCGGTCATGGCTTCTCGCCCTCATCATACTCCTCCACGGCTTCCCCCCCCACATGCTTTGGCGGTTGTATATTGCGCCTTGAACTTCTTGTTGGGGAACGTAGTAATTTCAAAAAAATTCCTACGCACACGCAAGATCACGGTGATGCATAGCAACGAGAGGGGAGAGTGTTGTCCACGTACCCTAGTAGACCGAAAGCGGAAGCGTTAGAACAACGCGGTTGATGTAGTCGTATGTCTTCACGGCCCGACCGATCAAGCACCGAAACTACGGCACCTCCGAGTTCTAGCACACGTTCAACTCGATGAAAATTCCCGGACTCTGATCCAGCAGGGTGTCGGGGAAGAGTTCCGTCAGCACGACGGCGTGGTGACGATCTTGATGTTCTACGGTCGCAGGGCTTCGCCTAAGCACCGCTACAATATTATCGAGGACTATGGTGGAGGGGGACACCGCACACGGCTAAGAGATCAAGACATCTATTGTTGTTGTTGCTAGAGGTGCCCCCCTGCCCCCGTATATAAAGGAGCCAGGGGAAGGGGGTCGGCCGACCAGGAGGGGCGCGCCAGGAGGAATCCTCCTCCCATCGGGAATAGGACTCCCCCCTTCCTTGTTGGAGTAGGAGAGAAGGAAAGAGGGGGAGAGGAGGAAGGAAAAGGGGGCTGCGCCCCTTGTCCAATTCGGACCAGAGGGGGGGGGGGGCGCACGCGTCCTTCCTTTTGGCCTCTCTCCTCTATTCCCGTATGGCCCAATAAGGCCCATATACTCCCCAGCGAATTCCCGTAACTCTCCGGTACTCCGAAAAATACCCGAATCACTCGGAACCTTTCCAAAGTTCGAATATAATCGTCCAATATATCGATCTTTACGTCTCGACCATTTCGAGACTCCTCGTCATGTCCCCGATCTCATCCGGGACTCCGAACTCCTTCGGTACATCAAAACTCATAAACTCATAATATAACTGTCATCGAAACCTTAAGCGTGCGGACCCTATGGGTTCGAGAACTATGTAGACATGACCGAGACACGTTTCTGATCAATAACCAATAGCGGAAGCTGGATGCTCATATTGGCTCCTACATATTCTACGGAGATCTTTATCGGTCAAACCGCATAACAACATACGTTGTTCCCTTTGCCATCGGTATGTTACTTGCCCGAGATTCGATCGTCGGTATCTCAATACCTAGTTCAATCTCGGTTACCGGCAAGTCTCTTTACTCGTTACGTAATGCATCAACCCGCAACTAACTCATTAGCCACATTGCTTGCAAGGCTTATACTGATGTGCATTACCGAGAGGGCCCAGAGATACCTCTCCGACAATCGGAGTGACAAATCCTAATCTCGAAATACGCCAACTCAACATGTACCTTCGGAGACACCTGTAGAACTCCTTTATAATCACCCAGTTACGTTGTGACGTTTGGTAGCACACAAAGCGTTCCTCCGGTAAACAGGAGTTGCATAATCTCATAGTCATAGGAACATGTATAAGTCATGAAGAAAACAATAGCAACATACTAAATGATCAAGTGCTAAGCTAACGGAATGAGTCAAGTCAATCACATCATTCTTCTAATGATGTGATCCCGTTAATCAAATGACAACTCTTTTGTCCATGGCTAGGAAACATAACCATCTTTGATAAACGAGCTAGTCAAGTAGAGGCATACTAGTGACACTATGTTTGTCTATGTATTCACATATGTATTATGTTTCCGGTTAATATAATTTTAGCATGAATAATAAACATTTATCATGATATAAGGAAATAAATAATAACTTTATTATTGCCTCTAGGGCATATTTCCTTCACTTCTCCCCGTTGATGATCATCCAACAATGGGTGAGGTTGAAGGGCTTGCCGCCATGTGGGGCCTTGAATGTCTCCAAAGCTTAAAATGTTGAATAGCATGCAACCATATGGGCAAATGTGCATGCAAGCACAACGGAAAACAGATACGAAGAGGGGCGCACGTATACCATATCTTTGAGGCTGAGGCCGCTCACGGGACGTGCTTGGATGCTCTCAAGGGTTGCACAAAACTTGTTCCACTCTTGTTGTATCACCCTCCATCGTTTCGAGAGCGACACCCACCCACGCTTGGTCTCCATTTGGTACGACGCGAACTTCTCGCATTCATAGTACTCATGATGAACACGAAGCCAAAAGGTAGATGCCTTTTGCTCGGCACCGACCTTGGGGTCTTGTCCAATGTCCCTCCAACACTCACAAAGGAGTTTGTCCTCCGACTGCGTGTATGCCTTCGTCTGCTTGCTTTTGCGCTTCTTGTTTGCGTCGGCTTGGTTGGCGAGCTCGTCCTCAAACAAAGGTTCTCTGTCGATGTTCACTTCATCCTCTTCCTCAAGGCCATAGTCCTTTTGGAATTTGAGGTTGAGCAGGAAGGTGCTGCCCATGCCGACCTGGTCTTGCATGAAGGATTCGTCCATGCTAGCTTGATCAAAGGAGGCTGACATGAAGGGCGCTCCGCCGTCTTTGGCTTCGGGTCTTGTCGGGATCGAAGGCAGCCGCGCCTGCACCGTCTGCGAAGGCAGCAGCTCCCGCACCGCCTTCGAAGATGATGTTCTCGATGATAAACGGTTGGCCATCTCGTAGTTACTGGTGGCCGGCATTCTGTCGAACAGATTTCGGGTATTCTTCGCCCCTAGGGAGGATGATCCACCGCCACCGGTGTGGCATTGAGGTCGATAGCGATGGGCGTGGGCGTGGACGGCGCCACCAGGCTCACCTCCGGCGAGCATTCCCCGGAGAAGCGGGAGACTGGCGGATAGATATGGAAGTCGGGAATCGGCTTTGTGGTAGACGCGTGCGGTGACTCTGGCAGTACCACTTGAGAAAATGCCGACGACCCCGTGCTCGCCGCGGCCACGGCGGCGGAGACGAGCCCGTGATGACCAGGGTTTAACCCTAGGTAGAGCAAGGCCTCCCGCGTTGCGGCGATGGCTCAGCCATTGGATTCCTCCTGCTGTGCAACGGTGGAGAGGGCGGCGGCGACCGCACCTTCGAGCTTTGCATCCTACGCATACCTCCGGCCCCTTCTCTTGGCCGACTGCATGGCCTGCTGCTCCGGCGTCAACTGCTTCTTCTTGGGCGGTGTCGCGGCCTTGCGGGCCGCGTGGGGCTTGCCTTTGGCGGAGGCGACGAAGGTGAGGTCGAAGGAGGCGAGGGAGGCGAGGCCGGCGGCGGCGTCAAGGGTCGGGACATCATCCATGGCAAGCGGCCGGAAGCGTGAGCGGGCGGGAGTTTTTTTGGGAAAGTGGGGAGAAATGGTGGTGGTTGTGCCATCGACTGACGGACCAGGGAAGGAGTAGGCGGGTGTCGCGCGTGTTCGTTTCATGTCCACGCCAACGCAAATGAGACCCAAGTTTAGGCCGGAAACAGGTTGGCAGGCGGACAAAAATGTGGACGCGCGTGCGTTTGGGTCAGCGCGTTGTGCCGATTTTTGTGTCCGTTTTAACCTAAGCGAACACACGCGGATGAAATATGTCGGCGCGTTGGAGTTGATCTAAGTCCTTGAGTACATGGACCGAAGTGAACCAGCGAGACAAGTACAAAACCACCGGTGAATTTTACTCCTTTGTAAAGCTCGCTGAAAAGAGCAATTTATCTTCTCCGTGGACCATCATCTGTTATCAATTTTCTCTGCAATTTTACTCCTTTTTAGTGCTCGCTGCAAAGAGAATCTAGTCTGGTCTGAAACCATCATCCATTTTCTGTTATCTATTCTAAGCCATGTCGGCACGGCAAGACTGCCACCTTCTTCTCCCTTTGAATCAAACTTCCCGCCAGATTTAGAGTCAATCTGGTCCCTTTCGTCGCCTGTTGACGCGCCTCGGGTTGACACTCACGCACACAGACGTGGACGGCATGGTCCGATGTTGCTTAAAACCACTCGCGAATTTATTCGATTCAATCACGTAGTATTCACATGAGATTGAAGTCTGCAAGGAACAAAGATCGCACTAGAAATGGTGGCACGTCACACTTGGCTGCTGCCGCCCGTTCTCGCTGTCTGCCTGGCGGCGGCATTGCTCGCGGCGGACGCGTCGGCACCCTTGCACCTCGAGGCGCTGCTGGCGTTCAAGAAGGGCGTCACCGCCGACCCACTGGGCGCGCTGTCCAACTGGACGGCGGGGGCCGGCGACGCCGTCCGCGGCGGGGTGCCGCGGCACTGCAACTGGACTGGCGTCGCCTGCGACGGCGCGGGCCGCGTCACGTCCATCCAGCTGCTCCAGACGCAGCTCCAGGGCGCGCTCACGCCGTTCCTGGGCAACATCTCCACGCTCCAGCTCCTCGACCTCACCGAGAACGGCTTCACCGGCGCCATCCCGCCGCAGCTCGGCCGCCTCGGCGAGCTCCAGCAGCTCATTCTCACCGAGAACAGCTTCGCCGGCGGCATCCCCCGGGAGCTCGGCGACCTGGGGAACCTGCAGCTCCTCGACCTCACCACCAACACGCTCACCGGAGTCATCCCCAGCAGCCTCTGCAACTGTTCGGCTATGTGGGCGCTCGGCCTGGGCATCAACAACCTCACCGGCCAACTCCCCGCTTGCATCGGCGACCTCGACAAACTCCAGATATTCTCGGCCTTTATAAACAATCTCGACGGCGAGCTTCCGCCGTCATTCGCCAAGCTCACACAGATGAAGTCGCTGGACCTCAGCACCAACAAGCTGTCCGGCTCGATCCCGCCGGAGATCGGGAACTTCTCGCACCTCTGGATTCTTCAGCTGTTGGAAAACCGCTTCTCCGGACCAATCCCGTCGGCGCTTGGCCGCTGCAAGAACCTCACCTTGCTCAACATATACAGCAACCGTTTCACCGGGGCCATCCCCCGCGAGCTCGGGGAGCTCGTCAACCTGGAGGCGCTGCGGTTGTACGACAACGCGCTGTCGTCCGAGATCCCGAGCTCGCTGGGGCGGTGCACGAAGCTATTATCGCTTGGGCTGTCCATGAACCAGCTGACCGGCTCGATCCCGCCGGAGCTCGGCGAGCTCCGGTCGCTCCAGACGCTGACGCTCCATGATAACCGGCTCACCGGCACGGTTCCGTTGTCTCTGACGAATCTTGTCAACCTGACATACCTGTCGCTCAGCAACAACTCCCTGTCTGGCCCGCTGCCGGAGAACATCGGGGCGCTCCGGAATCTCGGGAAGCTCATCATCCACAGCAACTCGCTCTCCGGCCCAATTCCGGCGAGCATAACCAACTGCACGTTGCTGTCCAACGCGAGCATGTCATCAAACGAGTTGACAGGGCACCTGCCTGCGGGGCTTGGCCAGCTACAGGGCCTCGTGTTCTTTTCAGTGGGCAACAACTCGCTGAACGGAAGCATACCGAAGGACCTGCTCGACTGCGTGAACCTCCGCACTCTGGTCCTAGCAAGCAACAACTTCACCGGTGGGCTGTGGTAGAAGTACATATTTTATGTTTTATTTGTGGAAAAACTTGCGATCTATTTTCTGTCATGGCGGTACAAGGAACACCAAAATAATCAAAATTTCATTTAGGCCTACGCGAGGCGAAGACGTGCGACCGTCAACCCCCCCCCCCCCACACACACACACCACACACACGAGAGCTGGAAAAAACTTTATGCAGTAGACAGTCGGAAATTCGTCATGGTAAGACCCCGTAGGACCGACGCACCAGAACAATAATCACCGTCGATGAAGCGAAGCATATGTCAGAAGAATCTAACCAAAAGACACATGAACGAAGACTGGGTCCGCGGGAATCCGCCCAAGATCAACGCCGCCTGAATCCCATGAGATTCGTCGGAGATATACCTCCGTACGTCCTCAGACGACAACATCGTCGAGACGTTCCTAGTATTTGTGTTAGAATTAGAGATAGGTCGGCATTCTTATGAAAAAAAATAAGAAATGACTTCCTTCATTTTACTAGATTTTAAAAGGTATAGATGGAATATCTAAGATATTTATTGCTTGTCTTGTATTGGAATTAATTTTATACTTTCACAAGGTATTATTGTCTCTAGAATCTAGACCAACTTCGCTAGATTTTAGGTCCACTCACCATTTTCGCAGGCCGCCACTCCTAAGATGGTTAATTTCCACTTCTCGGAGACGCGACATCGATCGAGACAGACCTCCATACAAGTGGTGCCTAATAAAATTCCTTCCATCATTAAGGCCCTAGCGATGACGTACGAATTATGCCGACGCCAACACTACTTTAAAAAAAGATAGTGCTGGTATTGACTGAAAATGGCGTGCCACAAAAAATTATGGCTAGCCATTTCTCCACTAGTGAGGGCTACACCCAGACCGGCACGCAGCAGACCGGCATGGGCACACAGAAGTAGGATCGGGCTACCGGACAGGCGGAGGAGGATATGGAGGAGGGTGAGGACGATGAAGATGATGATCTAGATGATTTTGCAAGTGATCCAAAGAAGAAGGGTAGAGGAGAAAGATTCAACATACGGGAGGACGAGCTCTTGCTCGTTGCATGGTTGGCCACTAGCCTCGATCCGATTCATGGCACAGAGGAGAAGGGCTCAATTTTGGGGACATTCCCACATGATTCCATGAACACAAACATTTCGCGCGCTACTCCAACGTGGTCATCTGCAACCGTGAACCTAAGTCCCTCAACCGTTGATGATACACAATCCAAGAGGCCATGTCGAAGTATTGCGGCAACTTGGCGCATCTCATCGCACGGTGCCTAGTGGTGCCCAAATGACCGAGCAAGTAAGTTCATTTGGCCGTATATGCAATGTTTTTTAGCTGGATATGCATAGTTTTGTTGATCATTGATCGGGTATGCATAGTTTAGTTCATCACTAGCCGCATATGCACAGTTTAGTTGATCACTAGCCGGATATGCATGGTTTTGTTGATCACTTGCCGGATATGCATAGTTTTGTAGCTGGATTTGCACAGCTTTGTAGCCGGACATGCCTAGTTTTGTTTATCATTGATCGTATATGCACAGTTTTGTAGTCGGATATGCTTTGTTTTGTTGACCATTGGCCAGATATGCACACTTTTGTCACTGGATATAAATAATTTTGTTGATCATTGGCCGGATATGCATAGTTTTATTGACAATGTTTTATTTTGTAGCCTTCTCGTGTGTGTATGGTCTTCAAGAAGTTGGGGAGGAAAAACTTCACCATCATGCATTGTTGGTAGAAGTTGAATAGCCAACCGAAGTGGACCTAATCATAGCCAAAACTGCCGCGCAAGCCAGCAAGGAAGAATCTGGTGACCCAACCGACCCAACAAAAGAACCACCGAAGAAGGTTAGAAGGGGGTTTCAAAGAAAGAAGTGGGAGGAGGAGAGGGCTAAGAAAGAAGGTGCGGCGGTCAAGATGACGGAGAGGTTCGAGGACATCTTGTCCAAGAAGGAGGAGGCATACGTGAAGCTGAAATGGCTAGTTATCGACTAGAGGGAGGGTGAATAGGCAATTTTTATGAAAGTCTTCAAAACATGGGAGTTTCGAAAACAGACAATATGAACAACACTATTCTAATGCAGCGGAAGGTAGACTACACTAGACAAGCCATAGTCAAGTATTCAATGGAGTGAAAGCATAAAGACTAATAGCAGCTAGGTAGTAAAGATCAGGATGGAAGATAGTACGAAGCCAATCAGAACAGGTAGTCACACAATGAAGTCAAACAGATAATGCAAGCAGACAATGACTTCACGAAGACAAACTGTAAGTAAAGAGAAGTAAGAGATAGAACAAGTGGCTTCAGAAGGACAGGGATTTGTTCGACCAGTTCCAGTTGCTATGACAACTGTACATCTAGTTAGGGAGGCTGAGATTCAACTCAGAAGACCGCGTCTTCACCTTATTCCCCTTGAGCTAAGGACACTTAGTCCCCGCCCAATCACTCTGGTAAGTCTTCAAGGTAGACTTCCAAACCTTCACAAACTTCGTTCACCGGCAATCCACAATGACTCTTGGATGCACAGAACGCGACGCCTAACCGGATGGAGGATTCACAGTCCTCAAGTGTAACAAGTCTTCAGATCACGCGGACAGAAAGACTTCAGTGATGCCAAACACTCTTTGGGCTCTGGGTGGTTTGGGCTTTGTCCTTGCAAGGATTCTCTCTCAAAAGCTTCGGAGGTGGGTTGCTCTCAAACGACAAAAGTCGTATCTAACTCTGAGCAGCCACCAATTTATGGTGTAGGGGATGGGCTATTTATAGCCACTGGGCAACCCGATCTGATTTGTCTGAAATGACCCTGGGTCATTAAGGAACTGACACATGTTGCAACGGTCAGATTTCAAACACACGCGGCAGCTTGACTTGGGCTACAAGTCAAGCTGACTCATCCGACTCTGGATAAGATTTGCTCTCATTGTCTTCGCTCGAAGACATAGGATTTGGTTTGAGCATCACTTCAGTCACTCTGACTTTGTTCACTTGGACCCCACTTAACAGTGCGGTGGTTCCTATGACTCAACAAACAAGAAAAGGAAACAACGAAACAACAAAGTCTTCGCGCTCCATAGTCTTCACTCAATGTCTTCTTGAGTCATGGTCTTCAATGTGAATATCTTCACAGACCACCATTGTCTTCAATGTCTTCACACATTTTTAGGGGTCATCTCCGGTAGGTAAACCGAATCAATTAGGGACTACTACCTGTGTTATCCTGCAATTCTCACAAACACATTAGTCCCTCAACCAGGTTTGTCGTCAATACTCCAAAACCAACTAGGGGTGGCACTAGATGCACTTACAATCTCCCCCTTTTTTGGTGATTGATGACAAACTGATTGAAGTTTCAACGGGGATAAAAGTATGTGAAATTGTAAGGATTAAGATATTGTCTTCATAGATGGCAAAAAGGCTCCCCCTAAAGATGTGCATATAATTGTTTTGCGTTGGAATGCAAATGCACATGGCAGGTTGTACTTGTGGAGTTCTTCTTCACCATATGAAGACAATACATCATGCATGAACAGATACATAGGAATAATGACATGCATAATGAAAAATGGATGTCTGTGGAATGATTTCATGCGGGATTTATCATCGCATCACACAGAATAGCAGAAAAAGTAGCTGACGACCATCAAGTTCAAGTGTTACAACTCGAAGAACCAAATGTAGCAAAACGAGAGTTGTAAGCACTAGGCAAAAAGTATATGAACCACCCATCAGGACCCGCTTGAAGACTACCAACCTATGCTTCTCCCCCTTTTGTCAGTAAGGACCAAAAAAGTTTGAAGACATAGGCTCTACTCGTTCCCATGAGGAGTAGGTGAAGCAGCAGGGTCGTCGTTGAGGTTTGATGGTGCAGAAGAACTTGGTGCAGTGTCGACACACACTGAGGTTGGAGGTGGTGAGGTAGCATCATCTGCGTCATCCAAGACTCTAGAATTCACAGTTGCTGCGGAGGAGGAGTACTCTGAGTCTTCAAGAGACGGGGTTCGACGTAAGACAACATTCCTGGGAGGAGTGGAGTCGAACTTGAATCTCTCAGTGAAGCCATCGTCTTGAAGATCAGCTTCAGCACTTAGCAATGTCAGACTCTTCCAAGACCTCTGACAGGTTTCATGGGTGACAAAGGCATTCTTGGTGGCAAGATTGTGAATGCAATTGACATCCACGAAGAGGCTTTGCATTTGTCGCTTCATCTAGTAGTGATGCTTGTCATGCTTTTGATGCAAGGCCACGAGAAGCTCTCGGTCATTGAGCACACGAGAGCGCTTCTGACGCCTTGGAGCAATGGTGCTTTCAGTGGCTTCAGTGCGTGCACGGTGAGTGTTGCCGACCAGTGGATAAACACGAGAAGCAATCTGAATACCTTCAACATGCTGGGAAAAGCTCTGACGATCTATATTGTAAAGATATAGTGCTTCCTTGGCAGGCTCTGGGTAAATGGCTTCAATGGACATATCAACCTCTGGTAAAAATATGATGTGGTTACGTGTAGAGGGCTGATAGTCAGTGGGAGAATGGAGCTTGATCAGACGCATAATCCAAGGAGCATAGAATTTCAGACCAAAAATGTCAAACCCAGATGCAGCAAACTGGCGAATGAAGAAATCTTGAGTATTGAAGCTTTTGCCATTTAGAATGTAGAAGACCAATGTCTTCATTGCACCTTCAAGCTTTGCTGAGGAGGAATTCCCTTTGATGGGCCATAGAGTTCGCCGAATGATATGATAGATAGTGCGGGGCAGATACTCTAGGTCTTCAGCAAGGAATTCCTTGGGATACTCAGCATCGGGGGGCAGTGGCTTCATCATACTAAGCATCTGGCTCATGTTGGGCTCTGGCTTCTGCAAAATGCTCTCCAATGTATCCCGATGAAGCTGACAACCAGGTTCATACAGTTCGCCTGGAGTGGAGAGGCCGGTAAGCTCAATGAGATCAAAGGCTTTGGCTTCATGATGAACGTTGTCCGTCATCCACTCAAGGACCCATGTCGTTGTATCCCTGTTGTAGCCGCGAATGTGGAGGGTTGCATAGAATTGCAGGAGAAGCTCTTCATTCCAATGTTCCTTGTCGGTGACAAACTGCAGAAGTTCAGCATCATGAAAGCAGTCTAGGGCTTCTTCTAGGCAGGGCAGACCAGCAATGGCTTCAGTGTCCAGACGCATATGAGGAAATATGCGTTCCTGATTGTATAAAATACAGGAGTAGTAGATGCGTTGCTGATAGCTCTAGAACCGATCCGATGATATTCTTGGCCTGGAATATGGGTTCTTGCCAGTATCGAAGAAGGTGTTGTGTGCAATGAAGCCGTTGACATTGAATGAACCTGGTGCCAATGCAGTTCCTGGGAACCTTGGCAGCCTTGGTTTTGGCTTCTGAACCTGAGGCCTGTGCTCCACATGATAGTCAAATTGCGGTCCAGGAGCAGGCGGAGGAATCAAAATGGGCCATCTGACAGGAACAAGCTCACCTTGGTAGAATGCATGCTCAATGGTGTGGGGCCTTGGTGGTGGAACGGGAGCAGTGGCATCAACAGAGGCGTGAGGCTGCACATTCGTTGTAGGAGCAACAGTGGCTTCAAGCACAGTATTCACTGCAGGCGCCACATTGTCTTCAGCCATGACAACGTCATTGGCTTCAGAGGTGTTGTTGGTGGCCGCCTCAGGATTCTCAACCTCCACTTGAGGAGCTGGAGGGTCGGGCACAGATACGTTCTCCTCGAGAACAACTTCTTGGGTGGTAGGGGGAGTAGCAACATGCTCTTCTTCTTATCTTTCTTCGGCTGATGCAGCCGGATTGTCTTCAGCAACATTTTCTTCAGACGAGGGAACTGTCACAGAAGGATTATCTTCAGGGAACACTTGACGTGCCACTGAGCTGGACTGGTGTGAATCCTCTTCTGTGATGGTTGTCATGGAGACCGAGGGCTTGAGACCTTTGCGAAGTCGTTGAAAAACGGGCAATGCCTTTGGTGAGCGTGTGGTCTCCATGTAATTGTCGTCATTGACAATTGGACTTGGACCTTGCGTTGGTGAAGGACGGGGTGTACTTGGTGAGTTTGGAACTGGGGTTGCTGGTTGGGGACGATCAGCCCACGAGGCATCTTGAGAGATTGGCGTCAAAGGACGACCAATGCTAATGAGCTCGCTATTTGTGAGAACAGGCGATGATACCGTTGGGCGCTCAATTTGAGGAAGGACTTCATCATCTTCTACATTGTCGTGAGGACCAATGTCTTCAGTTGTGATGGGGTCAACGACCGGAACTTCTTGAGTCACAGGAGCCTCTGTGGAAGCAGACTCATGGACTATCAACCGACGCTCTTGATTGTCAGGGTGAGCGAAAGCAATGGGTCCAACTATAAGGGGCTCTGTGGGAGCAGCCCGATCTCTCTTCTTGGTTTTTCTCTTCTTGGGGGGTGGTGCATCATCAATAGTGTGCTTGATTTTGCGCGTTCTGGCTTCGGCTTCAACTGCCTTGGTTTTCTGCTGATCGGAAGCCACTGTGGAGACCTTAGGCTTCGAGCCTGTCATGCTGGCAGGGAAGGCAATATGAGGTTCTTCCCGCCGTGGAGCTTCAGTCTGGGCCACAGTATGCTTCTTCTTCTGCTTGGCATCCATCTTGGGGTCAATGCCAGGGCGCCCAAGAGCCTTGTGCTTTTCAGCTTCGATGTAAGCCAGAACACACTTTGCAGCTAGAGTTTTCATGCGCTCTCTTGACCCTTTGGCTTCCTCACGTTTCTTTCGAAACGCCTCCTTGAGGTCATTGAGCATCACCTTGAATTTATGGACATCAGCCACACTCAGCTTGGCCACATGCTTCTTGAACTGTTCCTTCTCAAAGTCAATCTTGTGCTTTAGTTCAACAATTCGCTGAGCCAGAGCCAGCTCATGAGCAATTGCGTCTTGAAAGGAGACGCTGATGCCAATGGGGAGTTGAAGATCATCAAAGCTGAGATCTTGATTGTCGAACCATTCATCAATGAAATTGTGCAAGATGTTCATATCAAAGAGGGGCAGATCATTGAAGATCTCCGCCTCTTGCTTGCTCTTGATCAACTGCTCGAGAGCATCATTGCCAAATTCTTCATCTGAAGACAAATCAATGGCTTCAGAATCGTTCCTCAGAACGGCAGCAGGTGTCAGTGCTTGATTGTGTCGTTAAACAAGTTTCTTCTGTGGCTTCTCACGCTTCTTTGAGATGCGAGAGAGATCTTCAGAGGTGTTACTGGGAGCAGGAGGGGCAGTTGCCAGTGACTTCACTCGTGAAGCTTTTGGAGCAGCAAATGATTTTGAAGATTTAGCCTTCTTTTGCTTCTGCGGCTTTAGAGTAGGAGCTGGAGCTTCATCAGTGTCAGCACCATCATCAGAATGATCCACTTTGGCACCTTGGAGAGCAATGTGGGTGATGAGGCCAGCAAGTTGTAGAAGGGGCTGATCCTGTTTTCATTGGCTTCACGGGTGCCATCGTCTCGAGGAGAGGAAGGACCAAGGTTGAAGTCAAGCCCTAGAGCCTTCTTGTTCTTCGCAGTAGAGTCTTTGGCGAACTGGTAGTTGTGCTTGAACATATGGTCTTCACGGCACCACAACAGAGAAGAGGGATCGGCGTTCTCTGGCTGCGGTCCGCGATCATGCACGGATAGAATTCTCGTTGGATGGCTTCAGGAAGGGACTGGGGTTGAAGATTTTTGTACACAATATCTCCCTAGGGTCCCTTGATGGCATTCTTATCTGCATATCTTCAGTGACGAAGTGGTATTTGAACCATTCTTCTGCCCAATATCTTCTAATCCACTGGATTCGATTCTTGTGGCCGGTATAGGTTTCCTCAGGGTCTGTTTTGTACAGCTCGTGCAAATCTGGAGGCAAATCCTTGGAAGTGTTACCACGGCGCTGTCTACCTCCCTTTCGTGCAAACTTCTCAGTTGCCATGAAGTTTAAACTGAAGGGCTTCAGTACGTGCAATGGCTTCAGACGGCTGGTCAGACAAGAACTGGCTTCAGGTGAATTGATGTGACTCTGCAAGAATTCTGCAAACGAATGCAGACTATGAGAACCAAGGGATTCTCCCACGGACATGTACCTGTGACAGCATTAGAGGTGCGAGAGAAGGGGAAGAGGTCATATGCATTCTTAGAAGATTTTGAAGATAAATCAGTTTGAAGACATTGACCTCATAACGCGAAGACATTCACTTATTTGATGAGAGTTGGTTCCAGAGTTGTACAAATCCAAGAATAAGTGCAAGTGAGGAATCTAACTTGTAAATAAGCATAAGTGAATAGACTAGGCAGAATATGAGATGCAGAATGAGATAGATTCAAGTTTGGAGATCTAGAAACCACTTTTGGTAAAGACGAATGAATCTATCGGATTGAAAAGATGGTAAAAAGTAAAATTTAATTACCACACGAAGAACTGCTAGACGGAGCGAAGGTAGAGGTCGAGCAGTTCGATCTCCCGTGCCCTAACTTGGCGACGGAAGACACCTACGGCAACAGCGGAGAGGACAAGGTCCGCGGCCGGCGTGAGGATGGCGTCAAAGAAGTCGCGACAGCTAAGTGCTTCATCGTCGGCGTCGTCGAGAGCTAGCGGAGGCGCTAGGGTTTGTGAGAGGTGGCGAGGAGGAAGAAGAACTTCTGACCGAGATGTGACAGGTATTTATAAGGACAGAGACGGCACAACGCAATTATGCAGGTGCCCCTGGCGGTTCACATGTGACGAACACGTGGCAAGCATGCAACACCTTGGGAGTTGTTCCATGTTCCCACGCACGCCTGGATTGTCGGGGTTGTCGTTCCGAATTCTTCAGGTTTCAGGCAAATAGGATAAGGCATTAAAAACAGATATAAATGTTTGTCAGATTGACTTCAGCTGACAAGGTCTCAGTGAAGACAATCGACAGTTCTCAATAGAATGCATATGACTTGGACAGATAGAGTTGAGGTAGAAGCATAGATAGGTTAGAGTCCGATCACATTCACTTAGTTCAAAAGATTCAACACAAAGTCATAGCTATAAGTGAATGCTGTAGAGGACAGAACACAGATAAATATATATAGTACTAGTCCAATTCAACCAATTGAAGATAAACTTGAATATAAGCCAAGGATGAACTATGCAAACATAACGCCAATAGAAACACTTCAAACAAAAGTTTGGTGGTGGCGTTACCCACCGTATAGGAAGTATTAGACCCAGGCACGGTGCACAATTATCATGGCGCTCCGAAGTCAAATTCCGCATTAATGTATTCACACTTAGAGTGTATGTCTTCATTGATTGAAGATATACATTACTTCATGTGTTGCACATCTAAGTCATTAAAATGCATATGTGTTAGGATGTGTGTCCATTCACAGGACATTTGAGGATTCCAAGATATTTAGCTCACACCGCAACTTACAAAACCTTTTCTCATCCAAGGGCTTTGTGAAGATATCAGCCAACTATTCTTCTGTCTTGACGTGAATGGTATCAATATCTTCCTTCATAACATGATCTCTGAGAAAGTGATGAAGAATTTCAATGTGCTTTGTCTTCGAGTGCTGAACTGGGTTGTTGGCAATCTTGATGGCACTCTCGTTGTCGCAATAGAGAGGCACATTCTTCAGATGGATACTGTAAGTGCATCTAGTACCACCCCTAGTTGGTTTTGGAGTATTGACGACAAAGTTGGTTGAGGGACTAATGCGTTTGTGAGAATTGCAGGATAACGCAGGTAGTGTCCCTCATTGATTCGGTTTTCCTACCGGAGATGACCCCTAAAAATGTATGAAGACATTGAAGACAATGGTGGTATGAGAAGATATTCATATTGAAGACTATGACATGAGAAGACATTGCGTGAAGATTATGGAGCGCGAAAATTGTGTAGTTTCGTTGCTTCCTTTTCTTCTTTGTTGAGTCATAGGAACCACCGTACTGTTAAGTGGGGTCCAAGTGAACTAAGTCAGAGTGACTGAAGTGATGCTCAACTCAAATCCTATGTCTTCGAGCGAAGACAATGAGAGCAAACCTTATCCAGAGCTGGATGAGTCAGCTTTGCTTGTAGCCCAAGTAAAGTTGCCGCGTGTGTTTGAAATCTGACCGTTGGAACACGTGTCAGTTCCTTAGTGACCCAGGGTCATTTTGGACAAATCAGGTCGGGTTGCCTAGTGGCTATAAATAGCCCACCCCTACACCATAAATTGGTGGCTGCTCAGAGTTTATACACGGCTTTTGTCGTTTGAGAGCAACCCACCTCGAAGCATTTGAGAGAGAGAAAATCCTTGCGAGGACAAAGCCCAAACACCCAGAGCCAAAGAGTGTTAGGCATCACTGAAGTCTTTCTGTCTGTGTGACCTGAAGACTTATTACACTTGAGGACTGTGAATCCTCCAGCCGGTTAGGCGTCGCGTTCTGAGCATCCAAGAGTCATTGTGGATTGCCGGTGAACGAAGTCTGTGAAGGTTTGGAAGTCTCCCTTGAAGACTTACCAGAGTGATTGGGCGAGGACTGGGTGTCCTTAGCTCAAGGGGAATAAGGTGAAGACACGGTCTTCTGAGTTAAATCTCAGCCTCCCTAACCAGACGTACAGTTGTCACAGCAACTGGAACTGGTCCAACAAATCCTGTGTCTTCAACAAGCAACTGGTTCTATCCCTTTCCATCCTTTACTTAAGTTTGTCTTGTGAAGTCATTGCCTATCTGTCTATCTGTTTGACTTCATTGCTTGACTACTACTGTTGATTGGCTTCATACTATCTTCCATTCTGATCCTTACTACCTAGGTGCTATTAGTCCTGTACTTTCATATCATTGCATACTTGACTATGGCTTGCTTTGGGTAGTTTATCTTCCGCTGCATTACAACTAGGTCATTTCTGTTGTTTGTCTTCGAAACTTCCAAGTTTTGAAGACTTTCATAAAAATCGCCTATTCACCCCCCCTCTAGTCGATACTAGCACTTTCAATTGGTATCAGAGCAAGGTACTCCCTTGTTCTGTGTGATTCGGTTTAACCACCTGGAGTTTCAGCTATGTCGACTGCAGGGATAATCAAAGTCTCCGCTGCTTGTCCGGTGTTCGATGGAACTGAATATCCCTACTGGAAGAATAAGATGCGCATGCATCTTGCCATTGATGTCGACCTCTGGTATGTCGTCAAGAACGGCGTTCCCAAAACTGGTGAAGGTGTCACCCCCACTGATGTCAAGAAGTTCATTCAACTGGACTCTACTGCAAAGAACATCATTTGTGGTCATCTGACCAAAGGACAGTATGGCCGTGTGAGTGCTCTGGAAACGTCGAAGCTAGTCTGGGACTGGCTATCCAAGGTCAATGAAGGCGTCTCAACCCAGAGAGATCAAAGGATCAGTGTTCTTCGCAACATCTTCAACCGCTTCAAGAGAAACGACAATGAAAATGTCCAGCTCACGTTTGATCGTCTGACTGACATCACAAATGAGCTTCAAGCTCTTGGCGCCACTGAGATCACCAAGCATGAAATCGTCAAGACACTGCTGAGATCACTTGACAGCTCCTTTGACACCCTTGCCCTCATGATACAAGAACGTCCTGACTTCAAGACACTTGATCCGTCTGATATACTTGAGAGGCTCAACACACATGAGTTCCAGCTTTCTGAGAAAAGAGATATCTATGGTCCCAATTATGGCCGAACTCGCGCCTTGAAGGCAAAAGTGATTTCCTCATCTGAAGAAGAAGCTGATTGTAGTTCTGATGATCCTGAAGACATTGGAAAGGAACTTGCCATGCTTGTGAAGAAGTTTTAGAGGTTCACCAAGAAGAAGGGCTTCAGAAAGTCTTCACGATCCAGCTCCAAGAATGATGAAGCTTCCACCCATGACCATAAGAAGAGAACCTGCCACAAGTGCAAGAAACCTGGTCACTACATATCTGAGTGTCCACAGTGGGACAATGAGAAGAAGAAGAAGAAGAGCAAGGAATATGATTCTGATGACAAGAAGAAGAAGAAATCCTCAAATTCTTCGTCCAAGTCTTCATCACACAAGAAGAGCTCATCAGGCAAGGCTCGTGCCTTTGTTGGCAAGGAAATTGATTCAGAGGAGGAGTCTGCTTCTGAGGAGGCGGAGGTGGAATTTGGAGAGGAGTCCGACCCTGGCGTTGCGAGTCTGGCTCTAGCCACAGCCTATGTTGCCAAGTCCATCTTCAACACTGAAGGCAATGACTTCCACACCAACGCTGAAGCTGATGACATGGACAATCCTGCTCCCACCTACTGCTTCATGGCACGCGGTGCCAAGGTAAAATCATGCGATGCTTACTTTCAAACATCAAGTGAAGATGACTCTAATTGTGAATCTAAACCCAGCTACAAAACACTTGCTAAAATTGCTACTGAACAACAAAGGGCTATGGAACATACTCAAAAACTATTAGACAAAAGCGATGACCTGTTGGACGCGGAAATGACACGTTCACAGTCCTTAGTAGAAGACATAAAAAATCTTCATGCTAAGTACCAAGAACTTGAAAGTCTTCATGAGACGCTCTCAACCACATATGAAAAGCTCTCCTATGATTATCTTCAAAGGAAGCAAGAGCTTGAGAAATTGAAAGCGACTCATGAAGACCTTCAAACAGAGAATGAGTCACTTCGCGCTCAACAGATCAGTCCCGCTCAGGATGGATTTGAACCACCATGTTTAAAATGCATTGAGCGTGATAACGCTACATCTGTTGCTGAATGTTCCACTGCTCTGCTGTTTCATTGTCTTCAACTACTGATGTGGTTACTAACCCCTCTGTGGAGGATACCACTAGTATTGCTGATGAAAATGCTAGGTTGAAGACATTGCTTGAAACAGGGATGTACAAAAGTTTGAAGGGACATCAGACACTCTGCGATGTCCTCAAAAAGCAGATTCTGAACCGAAACCCTAGGAAAGAGGGTGTTGGGTTCGAGAGGAAAATGAATGCTGATGGTTCCTACTGGAAGCCTGAGCAGTATCCCAAAACCACATGGGTTGCTGCAAAGGAACCTTCAGTGGATCCATCCACTTTATCTGGATTTACCTGTGCTAATCCTATTATCATTGATGAATCCTTTGATGCAAACTATAAACTGTTCAAAAATCAGAATGGTGAAGTGTTTGCCAGGTATATTGGTACTAACTGCAGGAATGGACCTCCTATGAAGAAGATCTGGGTTCCCAAAAGCTGCCTTGAGAATCTTCCAGTGAATGTCATCATGACACCACCAGGGAAGAAGACAAACCCCAGACCAAAGGCATCATATGGTCCAACGGCTACTTACGAACACAGGACTCACTTGAGTCACCCTAACGCCAATGTTTTGCAGGGAAATCATACTCAGACTCATGAATATGAGCATGTGTCTTCAAACCGCTATGTTCATAGAACTAAGAACTTTTCTGCTTATTCACATGAGTATCATTCATCTCCTGCAAGGCTATTTGCTAGGGCTTCAAAGCCGAAATTCTCAGATGCTGCACTTAGACTCATTGCTTCTAAGCCACCCCTGAAAATGTGGGTGGTGAAGAAGAATTAACTCTCTTTTGCAGAATGTGGTCTCCAGCCAGCAATCAATGGCGTCCGATATTATTGCTGGGACCTAAAACATAAAGGGACGCATGATAAAATGACTTACTATGTATTCCACATATGAATCTCTTATCTGTCATACTGTGTGTTCTAATCTTGATCTATGCTGTGATAATCCTAGTGTGCATAAAATGCTTATGCTTCACAACATACCTTGTGAAGCCTATCCTCCTAACTGCACTGTAGGGCATGTCACCAAAAGCTTCAGAATGGATTATTGACAGCGGATGCACTAATCATATGACTGGTGATCGAAGTCTTCTCATGGACTCAACCTTACGTCCATCCGACAAGAGTCAAATCACATTTGCTGACACTGGTAAAAGCAAAGTATTGGGTCTAGGTAGAGTTGCAATCTCTAGGGATCAACACATGGATAAAGTGATGCTTGTTGAATCCCTTGGGTTCAACTTAATGTCTGTCTCAATGCTTTGTGACTTAAACATGATTGTGCTATTTGGAAAATATCGTTGCCTTGTACTAATGGAATCTGACAAGTCTCTAGTCTTTGAAGGATATAGGAAAGATGATCTATACGTGGTAGATTTCTCAGCAGGTCCACAGCTTGCCGTATGTCTTCTCACAAAAGCTTCAGAGTGCTGGCTCTGGCATCGAAGGCTAGGGCATGCTGGCATGAGGAACTTACACTCACTTGTCAAGAAGAAGCATGTCATTGGCATCGAAGATGTCAAGTTCAAGAAGGATCATCTGTGTGGTGCCTGTGAAGCTGGAAAGATGACAAGGGCAAAGCACCCCTCGAAGACAATCATGACAACATCTCAACCCTTCGAGCTGTTACACATGGACTTATTTGGACCTACTCACTACTCCACCCTCACAACAACTGCCTGTCTCTATGGCTTCGTCATTGTTGATGACTACTCAAGATACACATGGGTTCATATAATTCTTTACAAGACTGAAGTGCAAGATGTCTTCAAGTGCTTCGCAAATCGAGCAATGAACAATTATGGCGTGAAGATCAAGCATATCAGAAGTGACAATGGCACTGAATTCAAGAACACAGGACTTGATCTGTATCTGGATACAATGGGAATCACTCATGAGTTCTCTGCTCCGTACACACCTCAGCAAAATGGCATCGTTGAGCGCAAAAACAGAACCCTCATTGAGATGGCTCGAACAATGCTAGATGAATACAAGACACCAAGAAAGTTCTGGCCTGAAGCTATTGATACAGCCTGTCACATCATCAACCGTGTCTACATCCATAAGCTTCTGAACAAAACATCCTATGAGCTCCTTACTGGCAAGAAGCCAAATGTCAGTTACTTCAGAGTATTTGGAGCTAGATGCTGGATCAAGGATCCCCATCACAAGTCAAAATTTGCACCTAAGGCTCACGAAGGCTTCATGCTTGGCTATGGAAAGGACTCACACTCCTACAGAGTCTTCAACCTCTTTCTCTATAAGATCGTTGAAACTGTGGATGTGAAATTTGATGAAACCAATGGTTCACAAAGAGAAATTCTGCCAAGTACACTAGATGAAGCTCCTCCAAGCGAATCTATCAAGCTGATGGGAACTGGTGAAATCATGCCTTCTGAAGCACAGCCTGAAGAGGAACTTATCATCTCTGCACCAAATCAACCTGAAGACACTGCTCAGACCGAAGACAATCCTCCCAATGATGACAATGATCAGCAAGAGCAAAGTCTTCGTCCTGTTCATCCTCGTGTTGCAAATGAAGTACAAATCGAGAAGATAATTGATAGCATCAACGCGCCTGGTCCGCTTACTCGCTCAAGAGCAACACAGTTAGCAAACTTTTGTGGGCACTTTTCATTTGTGTCAATATCAGAACCCAAGAAAGTTGCTGAAGCTTTTATGGAACCTGAATGGATTCAAGCCATGCAAGAAGAACTTCAATAGTTCAAGCTGAATAATGTTTGGGAACTTGTCAAGCGACCTGACCCTCGCAAGCATATAACATTATTGGAACAAAATGGATATATCGAAACAAGCAAGATGAGCATGGTCAAGTCGTCAGAAACAAAGCACGTCTTGTGGCTCAAGGATATACTCAAGTTGAAGGAATTGACTTCGATGAAACATTTGCTCCTGTTGCTAGGCTTGAAGCTATTCGCATACTACTAGCCTATGCTAATCATCACAACATCTTGCTATATCAAATGGATGTGAAAAGTGCATTTCTCAATGGCAAGATTGAAGAAGAAGTATATGTCGCACAACCACCTGGCTTTGAAGATCCAAAACATCCTGATATGGTGTACAAGCTAAACAAAGCACTGTATGGCCCCAAACAAGCTCCTCGTGCATGGTATGATACGATCAAAGACTTCCTGAAGAGCAAAGGCTTCAAACCAGGATCCCTCGATCCCACACTCTTCACGAAGACATATGATGGCGAACTGTTTGTGTGCCAAATATATGTGGATGACATTATCTTCGGCTGCACCAACCAGAAGTATAGTGATGAGTTTGGATACATGATGCAAGAGCAATATCAAATGTCCATGATGGGTGAGCTGAAGTTCTTTCTTGGTCTTCAAATTCATCAGCAAAGCAATGGCATCTTCATATCTCAAGAAAAATACCTCAAAGATTGTCTGAAGAAGTTTGGAATGGAAGACTGCAAAGGCTACACAACGCCAATGCCAGCCAAACACCACCTTGGTCCCGACGACAATGGTAAAGAGTTCGATCAAAAGGTATACCGCTCCATGATTGGTTCTTTGCTTTATTTATGTGCATCTAGGCCAGATATTATGCTTAGTGTTTGCATGTGTGCTCGATTCCAAGCGGCACCAAAGGAATCACATCACTTAGCTGTGAAGCGAATTCTTCGATATTTGGCTTACACCCCAACACTCGGATTATGGTATCCCAAGGGCTCAAAATTTGATTTGGTTGGATTCTCGGATGCTGATTATGCTGGTGACAAGGTGGATCGCAAGTCTACATCAGGCACATGTCATTTTCTTGGTCGATCACTTGTCTGTTGGTCTTCAAAGAAGCAGAATTGTGTATCACTCTCAACTGCTGAATCTGAATACATTGCTGCTGGATCCTGTTGTGCTCAGCTTCTATGGATGAAGCAAACTCTCAAGGATTATGGCATCAACCTGAAACAAGTACCTCTCTTCTGCGACAATGAAAGTGCCATCAAGATAGCCAACAATCCAGTCCAGCACTCGAAGACAAAGCACATTGAAATACGTCATCACTTTCTCAGAGATCATGTTATGAAGAAAGATATAGATATCATGCACGTCAACACTGAAGAGCAACTGGCAGATATCTTCACAAAGACCTTGGATGAGAAAAGGTTTTGCAAGTTACGGTGTGAGCTAAATATCTTGGAATCCTCGAATGTCCTGTGATCAGGCACACATACTAACACTTATGCATGTTGATGACTTAGATGTGCAACACACAAAGTAATGTATATCTTCAATCAATGAAGATTTACACTCTGAGTGTGAATACATTAACATGGAATTTGACTTCGGAGCGCCATGATAATTGTGCGCCGTGTCTGGGTCTAATACTTCCTATACGGTGGATAACGCCACCACCAACTTTCTCTGTTTGAAGTGTTTCACTCATGGCAATATATTGCAATGACTTCGCATTTGGTTTGTCTTCAGTTTCAATTTATCTTCATGATCTTCTACACTATGATGATTTGATTGCTTTCTGATATATATATATATATATATATATATATATATATATATATATATATATATATATATATACTAGTGTTCTGTCCTCTACAGCATTGACTTATAGCTATGTCTTCAAGATTGGATCTTTTGAACTAAGTGAATGTGATCGGACCTAACCTCTCTATGCTTCCTATCTCAAACTCTATCTGTCCAAATCATATGCATTCTATTGAAACTGTCGAATGTCTTCTCTGCGTCCTAGTCAGCAGAAGGCAAAGAGACAAACATTAAATATGTTTTAAATGACTTATCTTTATTGTTGAAATCCGGAGAAGCCGGAACAACTCTCCGACATGCCTGGCGGGCGTGGGAACGTGGGACACTTCTAAGTATGTTGCATGCTTGTCACGTACCCCTCAGATGTGAACCGCCAGGGGCACCAGCGTAATTGTGCTGTGTCTCTCACCTACTTATAAATACTTGTCCCCTGCGGTAAAGAAATCCTTCTTCCACCTCTCCACCTCCGTCAAAACCCTAGCGCCACCGCTAGCTCGCGACGACGCCAGCGACGAAGCGCTTAGCTGCCGCGACTTCTCCGACGCCATCCTCACGCTGGCCACGGACATCGTCCTCTCCGCCGTCGCCGTAGGTGTCCTCCGTCGCCAAGTTAGGGCACGGTGGGCTGAACTGCTTGGTCTCCTATTCTTCCCATCTAGCAGTTCTTCGTGCGGTAATTATAACTCTATTTTTACCACCTTTTTGATCTTCAAGATTCATCCTATTTACCAAAAGTGGTTTCATCTTATTCAATGTTAGATCTATTCTGTCCGCATCTCATACTGCCTAGTCAATTCACTTAGATTTCCTGTCTAGTTTGATTCCTCACTTGTACTTATTCATGGATTGGTACAAATCTGGAACCAAGTCACCTATATAAGTGAATGTCTTTGCATCATGAGGTCAATGTCTTCAAATTGATTTATCTTCAAAATCTTCTGAGAATGCATATGACCTCTTCCCCTTCCCTCGCATCTCTAATGCTGTCACAGGCACATGTCCGTGGGAGAATCCCTTGGTTCTCATAGTCTGCATTCGTTTGCAGAATACTTACAGCATCATATCAATTCTCCTGAAGCCAGTTCCTGCTTGACCAGCAAACAAAAGTCTCTGAAGCCTTTGAACATATTGAAGCCATTCAGTTTGAAGTTCATGGCTGCAGAAAAATCAGCAAGGAAGGGTGGCAGACAGCGCAGAGAAGGAACATCCAAGATCTGCCTGATGACCTAGCAGAACTGTACAAGACAGATCCTGAAGAGTCTTATCATCAGCGCAAGACACGAATCCAATGGATTCGACGCTATTGGGCCGAAGAATAGTTCAAGTACAAATTCGTGACCAAGGAATATGCAGAGAAGAATGCTATCAAAAGTCCTTGGGGCGATATTCTCTATCGAGGCATTCAACCCAAGAACAGAGCTGAAGCTATTGAACAAAGCTTCTATCCTTGCATGGTCCGTGGACCTCAGCCTGAGAATGCCGATCCCACATCATTATTCTGGTGTCGTGATGATGCTCTCTTCAAGCGCAACTTCCAGCACGCAAAGGCTTCGGCCAAGGAAAAAAAAAGACATTGGGATTAGACTTCAACCCTGGTCCCTCTGCTCGTCGTGCTGACGACTCTCGTGATGCAGAACCAAATGTCATTGGCCCCTTCTCCAACCTTGATGGCCTCATCACTTACATCTTGGTCCAAGGTGCCAAGGTAGATCATTCTGATCATGATGCTGACACTGATGAAGCCCCAGCTCCTTCTTCGAAGCCACAGAAGAAAAAGAAGCTAAAGGCTTCTAAATCCGCACCTCCAAAAGCTTCTCGTGCGAAGCCACTGGCCACTGCACCTCCTGAAGCCAGTGTGTAGTCTGAAGATCAATCCCGTATCTCCAAGAAGACGAAGAAGAAAAAGCAACTTGTCAGGCATACTGATCAAGCCTTGACTCCTGCCGCTATATTGCGTGAAGATCCCATTGATCTGTCCAGTGATGAAGATCTTGCAGATGATGCCCTTGAGCAATTGATAAAAAGCAAGGAAGAAGCAGAAATCTTCAACAACTTGCCTCTCTTTGATGTGGCAATCATTCATAACTTCATTGATGAGTGGTTCGACACTCCCAACCTCAGCTTTGACAATCTGCAGCTTCCCATTGGCCTCAGCGTCGCGTTTAATGGCGCCATTGCTTCTGAGCTAGCTCTTGCTCAGCGCATTGTTGAGCTGAAGAACAAGATTGACTATGAAAAGGCTCAGTTCAAGAAGCATGTGGCCAAGCTAAGTGTTCAAGACGTCAAAAACTTCAAGGTCATGCTACACGAGCTCAAAGAAGCTTTTCTAAAGAAGCGCCAAGAAGCTCAAGGCTCTCGCGAGCGTATGAAGAATTTGGCTGATAAGTGTGTGCTTGCCTACAATGAGGCTGAGAAGCGAAAGTCACTTGGCCGTCCTGGCATTGACCCCAGGATGGCTGCAAAGAAAAAGAAGAAGCTTCCTGCTGACCAGCCTGCACCCTCAAGCCAAGAAGCTCCTCGCATTATCTTCCCAAGCAGCATGACTGGCTCGAAGCCAAAGGTCACCACAACCGCTTCAGAACAGAAGAAGACGAGGGCTGCCAAGGCTGAAGCCAGAAAGAGGAAGAATACTGAAGCCTCTGATGCTGCTCCCTCCAAGAAGAAGCGCAAGACCAAGAAAAATCGGGCTGCTCCCACAGAGCCCCTGGTTGTTGAACCCATCTCAGTGGTTCGACCTGCGTCTGAACATTAAGAAAGACAGATGATAGTTCATGAGCCTGCTCCCTCAGAGGCTCATGAAGCTGAAGATATTCCAGCAGCTGAACCCACCGCTGCTGAAGACATTGGTCATGATGACAATGTTGAAGATGATGAAGTTCTTCCTCAGATCGAACACAACGTGGTATCATCGCCTGTTCATACGAATAGCGAACTCATCAGCATTGGTCGTCCACTGACGCCAATTGCTCAGGATGCATCGTGGGCTGATCACCCACAACTACAAGACTCCCCAGTACTCCCCAACAACAACAACAAGCTACACCCCCGTGCAAGAAGAGGATGAAGACTTTCAGGCCCAGCCAACTCCATCTCCAAAGGCGTTGCCAGCACTTCGCAGGCTTCGCAAAGGACAAAGGCCTCAAGTCCCTTTGTCGAGCGTTCCAGAAGGAGAAGTGCAACGTCACCTGTTGCACGTCAAGTATTTTCTGAACCTGCTCCAACTGTGAATGTCTCCGAGTCTGAAGCACATGCTGCTGAAGACATTCCGGCTGCATCAGCCGAAGAGAATCAAGAAGACGTACGTGTACCTACTCCCCCAAAAATTGAAGAAGAAGTTGTTCCTGATGTGAATGTGCCGGTGCCCGACCCTCCTGTTCATCAAGAGGAGGCTGAAAATGTTGAAGCTGCCACTACCAATGCCAATGAAGCCAATGACGTTGTCATGGCTGACGCTAATGTGGAGCCTGAACCAACCAGTGTGCCTGAAGCCAATGAGGCCACTGCACCAGAAGCTAATGAGGCAACTGCTCCCGAAGCACCTGTTGTGCAGCCTGAAGCCTCATCTGTTGCCACTGCTCCTGTTCTGCCACCAAGGCCTCATACAATTGAGCAAGCATACAGTCATGGTCAGCTAACCACTGTTCGATGGCCCATTCTAGTACCTCCGCCTACTGCCTTTGGACCTCAATTTGATTATCATGTTGAGCATAGGCCTCAGGTCCAGAAGCCCAAGCCAAGACTGCCAAGGTTTCCAGGTACTGCAAACTCATCAGGGTCCTTCAATGCCAATGGCTTCAAAAGCCACAATACCTTCTTTGACAGTGCCAAGAACCCCTACTCCAAGCCAAGGATATCATCAGATCGATTCTGGAGCTATCAGCAGAGAAGCTATTACTCATGCGTTACTATATGATCAGGGCGCATTTTCCCTCATATGCGCCTTGATACAGAAGCCATTGCTGTACTGCCGTGCTTAGAAGAAGCACTTGATTGCTTTCGTGATGCTGGTCTGCTCCACTTTGTGACAGACAAAGAACATTGGAATGAAGAGCTATTGCTTCAATTCTATGCTACTCTACACATTCGCGGCTACAACAGAGATATCAAGACATGGGTTCTCGAGTGGATGACTGGAAATGTTCATCATGAAGCCAAAGCTATGGATATCATCGAGCTTACAGGGCTAGCCACTCCTGGAGAACTATATGAACCTGACTGTCAGCTACACCGCAATGCATTGGAGAGTATCTTCCATAAGCCAAAACCCAACATGAGCCAGATGTTGAGCATGATGAAGCCCTTGCCATCTGACGCTGAATATCCAACAGAGTTCTTTGTTGAAGGCCTTGAGTATCTGCCACGCACAATATATCATATTATCAGGCGGACTCTATGGCCTATCAAAGGACATTCATCAGCGGCCAAACTAGAAGGAGCTATGAAGACTTTGGTCTTCTACATTCTCAATGGCATCAGCTTCAATACTCAAGAATTCTTCATCAGGCAACTTGCTGCTTCTGGATCTGATCTATTTGGTCTGAAGTTTTATGCTCCATGGGTCATGCGCCTCATCAAGCGACACTCATCTGTCAACTATCAGCCATCTGCTTGCAATCATCTGATCTTTTTACCAGAGGTTGATATGTCAGTTGAAGCCATATACCCTGATCCTGCCAAGAAGCCTCTTTGTCTTCAGAATGCCGAGCACCAAAGCTTCACTCAACCCATTGAAGGTGTTCAAGCGGCAACACGAGTCTATCCATTGGCTGGAAATACACGTCTGCCTCATCGAGCACCTACTGAAGCCACTGAAAGCACCATTGCCCAAAGGCGTCAGAAGCGTTCTCGTGTTCTCAATGACCGAGAACTTCTTGTGGCCCTTCATCAGAAACAGGATAAACATCACTTTTGGCTCAAGAGACAGATGCAAAGCCTCTTGGTGGATGTTAATCGCATTCGAAACCTTGCCATCAAGAATGCATTTGTTGCACATGAAACTTGCCGGCGATCATGGAAGAGCTTGACCTTGCTTAGTGCTGAAGCAGATCTTCAAGACGATGGCTTCAATGAAAGATTCCAGTTTGACTCCACTCCTCCACGGACTGCTGTCCTACGTCGTACTCCATCTCTTGAAGACTCTGAATATTCTTCCTCCGCGGCAACGGTAAATGCCAGAGTGATCGATGATGAAGATGATGCTACTTCACCACCTCCTACTACTGCACGCATCGACACTGCACCAAGTTCGTCTGCACCGCCAACCAACGACGATAACCCTGCTACTTCACCTACTCATGAGAATGAGTAGATGCTCTATGTCTTCAAACCTTTTTGGTCCTTACTGACAAAAGGGGGAGAAGCATATGAGTTGATAGTCTTCAAGCGGGTTCATATGGGCGGTTGCATTATATTTTGCTGCGTGCTTACAACTCTTGCCTTTTGAAACATTTGGTTCTCTGAGTTGTAACACCTAAACTTGATGGTCGTCTGCTACTTAATTGCTTTACTGTGATGCGATGATAAATTCCGCATGTGCTATGATATCTTCTGCACTTAGATCATTCTGCAGACGTCCATTTTTCATTATGCATGTCATTCTACTTGCTATATCATTTCATGCATGATGAATTATCTTCATAAGTTGAAGTGGATCTCCACAAGTAAAACCTGCCATGTGCAATTGCATTCCAAAAGCAAATTACTTATATGCACATCTTCAGGGGGAGCCCTTGCTACTTATGAAGACAATTTCCTATCCTTTACAATTTCACATACTTTATCCCCGTTGAAAACTTCAACCAGTGTGTCATCAATCACCAAAAAGGGGGAGATTGTAAGTGCATCTAGTGCCACCCCTAGTTGGTTTTGGAGTATTGACGACAAAGTTGGTTGAGGGACTAATGCGTTTGTGAGAATTGCAGGATAACACGGGTAGTGTCCCTCATTGATTCGGTTTACCTACCAGAGATGACCCCTAAAAATGTATGAAGACATTGAAGACAATGGTGGTATGAGAAGATATTCATATTGAAGACTATGACATGAGAAAACATTACTTGAAGACTATGAGCACGAAGACTGTGTGGTTTCGTTGTTTCTTTTCTTCTTTGTTCAGTCATAGGAACCACCGTACTGTTAAGTGGGGTCCAAGTGAACTAAGTCAGAGTGACTGAAGTGATGCTTAACCCAAATCCTATGTCTTCGAGCAAAGACAATGAGAGCGAATCTTATCCAGAGCTAGATGAGTCAGCCTTGCTTGTAGCCCAAGTAAAGTTGCCGCGTGTGTTTGAAATCTGACCGTTGGAACACGTGTCAGTTCCTTAGTGACCCAGAGTCATTTTGGACAAATCGGGTCGGGTTGCCTTGTGGCTATAAATAGCCCAGCCCCTACACCATAAATTGGTGGCTGCTCAGAGTTAGTTTACGGCTTTTGTTGTTTTGAGAGCAACCCACCTCGAAGCATTTGAGAGAGAGAAATCCTTGCGAGGACAAAGCCAAAACACCCAGAGCCAAAGAGTGTTAGGCATCACTGAAGTCTTTCTGTCTGTGTGACCTGAAGACTTATTACACTTGAGGACTATGTATCCTCCAGCCAGTTAGGCGTCGCGTTCTGAGCATCCAAGAGTCATTGTGGATTGCCGGTGAACAAAGTATGTGAAGGTTTGGAAGTCTACCTTGAAGACTTACCAGAGTGATTGGGCGAGGACTGGGTGTCCTTAGCTCAAGGGGAATAAGGTGAAGACACGGTCTTCTGAGTTAAATCTCAGCCTCCCTAACCAGACGTATAGTTGTCATAGCAACTGGAACTGGTCCAACAAGTCCTGTGTCTTCAACAAGCAACTGGTTCTATCCCTTTCCATCCTTTACTTAAGTTTGTCTTCATGAAGTCACTGCGCATATGTCTATCTGTTTGTCTTCATTGTTTGACTACTACTATTGATTGGCTTCATACTATCTTCCATCCTGATCCTTACTACCTAGCTGCTATTAGTCCCGTACTTTCATACCTTTGTATACTTGACTACGGCTTGCTTTGGGTAGTTTATCTTCCGCTGCATTACAATTAGATCATTTCTGTTGTTTGTCTTCGAAAATTCCAAGTTTTGAAGACTTTCATAAAAATCGCCTATTCACCCCGCCTCTAGTCGATAGTAGCACTTTCAGATACCATAGTCTTTGAGAGTTTGCTTCATCCAGAGAAGCTGAGCACAGCAGGATCCAGCAGCAATGTATTCAGATTCAGCAGTAGAGAGAGATACACAGTTCTGCTTCTTTGAAGACCAACAGACAAGAGATCGTCCAAGAAAGTGACATGTGCCTGATGTGGACTTGCGATCAACCTTGTCACCGGCATAATCAGCATCTAAGAATCCAACTAGATCAAACTCTGAGCCCTTTGGATACCATAATCCTAGTGTTGGGGTGTAAGCTAAATATCGAAGAATTCGCTTCACAGCTAAGTGATGTGATTCCTTTGGTGCCGCTTGGAATCGGGCACACATGCAAACACTAAGCATTATATCTGGCCTAGATGCACATAAGTAAAGCAAAGAACCAACTTTGGAACGATATACCTTTTGATCGAACTCTTTACCATTTTTTTCGGGACCCAGATGACTTTTGGTTGGCATTGGCGTCGTGTATCCTTTGCAGTCTTGCATTCCAAACTTCATCAGGCAATCTTTGAGGTATTTTTCTTGAGATATGAAGATGCCATTGCGTTGCTGACGGATTTGGAGACCCAGAAAGTACTTCAGGTCGCCCATCATGGACATTTGATATTGCTCTTGCATCATGTAACCAAACTCATCATTGTATTTATTGTTGGTGCAGCCGAAGATAATGTCATCCACATAGATTTGGCACACAAATAGTTCACCATCATATGTCTTCATGAAGAGTGTAGGATCTAGTGAACCAGGTTTGAAGCCTTTGCTCTTCAGGAATTCTTTGAGCGTGTCATACCAAGAACGAGGGGCTTGTTTGAGGACATACAGTGCCTTGTTGAGCTTGCATACCATATCAGGATGTTTTGGATCTTCAAAGCCGGGAGGTTGTGCGACATATACTTCTTCTTCTATCTTTCCATTGAGAAAAGCACTCTTCACATCCATTTGATACAGAAGGATATTGTGATGATTTGCATAGGCAAGCATTATGCGAATGGCTTCAAGCCTTGCCACCGGAGCAAATGTTTCATCAAAGTCAATTCCCTCCACTTGAGTGTAACCTTGTGCAACAAGACAAGCTTTGTTTCTGACCACTTGACCATGCTCATCTTGCTTGTTGCGATATATCCATTCAGGTTCCATAAAGGCTTCATCAACTTTCTTGGGTTGAGAGATTGAGACAAACGCAAAATGCCCACAGAAGTTGGTTAGCTGTGTTGCTCTTTGAGTTGCTTTTGAATGAGTGAGTGGACCAGGTGCATTCAAGCTGTCAATCATCTTCTCAATCTGTACTTCATTTGCAACACGAGGATGAGCAGGACGAAGATTTTGCTCTTGCTGATCAATGTCATCATTTGGGGGATTGTCTTCAGGCTGAGCATTGTCTTCAGGTTGATTAGGTGTAGAAATGACAAGTTCCTCTTCAGAATGATTCTCAGAGGGTATGATATCTCCAATTCCCATCAGCTTGATAGATTCACTTGGAGGTACTTCATCTAGCACATTTGGCAGGTGCTCTCTTTGTGAGCCGTTAGTTTCATCAAACCGGACATCCACAGTTTCAACCACTTTATAGTGAAAGAGGTTGAAGACTCTGTAGGAGTGCGAATCCTTTCCATAACCAAGCATAAAACCTTCATGTGCTTTCGGTGCAAATTTTGAAGTGTGATGTGGATCCTTGATCCAGCACCTAGCACCAAATACTTTGAAGTAGCTTACGTTTGCCTTCTTACCAGTTAGGAGTTCATAGGATGTTTTCTTCAGAAGCTTGTGAAGATAAACGCGGTTGATGATGTGGCATGCAGTATCAATGGCTTTAGGCCAGAACTTCCATGGAGTCTTGTACTCATCAAGCATCGTTCGAGCCATCTCAATAAGGGTTCTGCTCTAGCGCTCCATGATGCCATTCTACTGAGGTGTGTAAGGAGCAGAGAACTCCTGAGTGATGCCCAAAGTATCCAGATAAATGTCGAGGCCGGTGTTCTTGAACTCAGTGTCGTTTTCACTTCTGATATGCTTGATCTTGACGCCATAGTTCGTCATGGAACGATTGGCAAAGCGTCTGAAGACATCCTGCACTTCATTCTTTTAGGGGATTATATGCACCCAAGTATATCTTGAATAATCATCAACAATGACGAAGCCATAGAGGCAAGCAGTGGTAGTGAGAGTAGAGTAGTGAGTAGGGCCAAATAAGTCCATGTGAAGCAGCTCGAAGGGTTGAGATGTAGTCATGATTGTCTTCGAGGTATGCTTGACCCTAGTCATCTTTCCAGCTTCGCAGGCACCACACAAATGATCCTTCTTGAACTTGACGCCTTCGATGCCCACGACATGCTTCTTGTTTGCGAGAGTGTGCAAGTTCCTCATGCCAACATGCCCTAGCCTTCGATGCCAAAGCCAGCACTCTGAAGCTTTTGCTAGAAGACATACAACCATCTATGGTCCTGCTGAGAAATCTACCATATACATATCATCTTTCCGATACCCTTCAAAGACTAGAGACTTGTCAGATTCCATTAGAACAAGGCAACGATATTTTCCAAATAGCACAATCATGTTTGAGTCACAAAGCATTGACACAGACATTAAGTTGAAACCAAGGGATTCAACAAGCATCACTTTATCCATGTGCTGATCCCTTGATATTGCAACTCTACCTAGACCCAATACCTTGCTTTTACCAATGTCAGCAAATGTGATGTGACTCTTGTCTAATGGACGTAGTGTTGAATCCATCAGTAGACTTCGATCACCAATCATGTGGTTAGTGCATCCACTGTCCATAATCCATTCTGAAGTACAAGGTGTCGTAGCCTACAGTGCAGTTTAGGGGATAGGCTTCACCAAGCGAGTTGTGAAGCATAAACATTTGACGAACAAGTGGAACATGGAAATTCAGATCTTGGTTAGAATAGACAGGATGAGTATCAAGGAATCCCGAAACAAAATACATAGTAAGACCATTTGGGCATTTTATCTTGTGCCCCACAAGATGTTTAAGGTCCCAGCGTTAGCATCAGACGCCTTTGATTTCCGGCTGGAGACCTTTCCCTGCAAAAGAGAGTTAAGTTTTCTTAACCCACCCACATTTTCAAGGGTGGCTTAGAAGCAATGAGTCTAAGTGCAGCATCTGAGAACTTCGGCTTTGGAGCCCTAGTAAATAGCCTTGCAGGAGGTGAATAATACTCATAAGAATAAGCAGAAAAGTTCTTTGTTCTATGAACATAGCGGTTTGAAGAAACACGCTCATATTCATGGGTCTGAGTATGATTTCCCTGCAAAACATTGACGTTAGGGTGACTCGGATGAGTCCACGGTCTGTATGAAGCTTTAGGACCATATGAAGCCTTTGGTATGGGGTTTGTCTTCTTCACAGGTGGTGTCATGATGACATTCACTGGAAAATTCTCAAGAACACATTTAGGTACCCATATCTTCTTCACAGGTGGTCCATTCCTGCAGTTAGTACCAATATACCTAGCAAACACTTCACCATTCTGATTCTTAAACAGTTTATAGTTTGCATCAAAGGATTCATCAATGATAATGGGGTTAGAACAAGTGAAACCAGATAAGGTGGATGGATCTTCTGAAGGTTCCTTTGCAGCAACCCATGTGGTTTTGGGGTACTGCTCAGGCTTCCAGTACGATCCATCAGCATTCATTTTCCTCTCAAACCCAACACCCTCTTTCCTAGGGTTTCGGTTCAGAATCTGCTTTTTGAGGACATGACATAATGTCTGATGCCCTTTTAGACTTTTGTACATCCCTGTCTCAAGCAGTGTCTTCAACCTGGCATTCTCATCAGCAATAGTAGTGGTATCCTCAGTAGAGGGGTTAGTTACCACTTCAGCATTTGAAGATATTGCAACAGCAGTAGCAGTTGAGCATTCAGCAATAGAGGTAGCGTCATCATGCTCAATGCATTTTAAACATGGTGGTTCAAATCCTTCCTGAGCGGGACTGATCTATTGAGCGCGAAGTGACTCATTCTCCTTTTGAAGATCTTCATGATCTGATCTCAATTTCTCAAGTTCCTGCTTCCTTTGAAGATAATCATAGGAAAGCTTTTCATGAGAAGTTGTGAGCGATTCATGTCGACCTTCAAGTTCCTGATACTTAATATGAAGATTTTTAATGTCTTCAATTAAGGACCGAGTCTTAGTCATTTCCGCGTCCAACAGGTCATCGCTTTTGTCTAACAGTTTTTGAATATGTTCCATAGCTTTCTGTTGTTCAGTTGCAATTTTAGCAAGTTTTTTATAGCTAGGTTTGGATTCACCATCAGAGTCATCTTCACTTGATGTTTAAAAGTAAGCATCGCGAGAGTTTACCTTGGCACCACATGCCATGAAGCAGTAGGTGGGAGTCGAGTCGTTCTCGTCATCAGCGTTGGTGATAGAGCCATTGTCTTCAGTGTTGAAGATGGACTTGGCGATGTAAGCTGTAGCTAGAGCCAGACTTGCGACACCAGAGTCGGACTCCTCCTCAGACTCCACCAACTCCTCCGAAGCAGACTCCTCTGAATCCATTTCCTTGCCAACAAAAGCACGTGCCTTGCCTGATGAGCTCTTCTTCTACGATGAAGACTTGGAGGAAGATTTGGAAGAAGACTTTGAGGATTTCTTTGTTGGGGAGCGTAGCAGAAATTCAAAAATTTCCTACGTGTCACCAAGATCTATCTATGGAGAAACCAGCAATGAGGGGAAGGAGAGTGCATCTACATACCCTTGTAGATTGCTAAGCGGAAGCGTTCAAGAGAACGGGGTTGAAGGAGTCGTACTCGTCGTGATCCAAATCACCGGAGATCCTAGTGCCGAACGGACGGCACCTCCGCGTTCAACACACGTACAGCCCGATGACGTCTCCCATGCCTTGATCCAGCAAGGAGAGAGGGAGAGGTTGAGGAAGACTCCATCCAGCAGCAGCACAACGGCGTGGTGATGATGGAGGAGCGTGGTGATCCAGCAGGGCTTCGCCAAGCACCGCGGGAGAGGAGAAGGGAGAGAGTAGGGCTGCGCCAAGGAGAGGTGAAACTTATGTGTTGGCAGCCCCAAAACCTCAAGTATATATAGGGGAGGGGAGGGGCTGCGCCCCCTCTAGGGTTCCCTCCCCAGGGGTGGCGGCAGCCCCCAGATCCCATCTGGTTGGCGGCCAAAAGGGGAGAGGGGGGAGGCGCACCTAGGGTGGGCCTTAGGGCCCATCTGCCCTAGGGTTTAGCCCCCTTCCCCACTTCCCTACGCCTTGGGCCCTGTGGGGGGGGGCGCACCAGCCCACCTGGGGCTGGTCCCCTCCCACACTTGGCCCATGTGGCCCCTCGGGGCAGGTGGCCCCACCTGGTGGGCCCCCGGGACCCTTCCGGTGGTCCCGGTACAATACCGATGAACCCCGAAACTTGTCCGATGGCCGAAACAGGACTTCCTATATATAAATCTTTACCTCCGGACCATTCCGGAACTCCTCGTGACGTCCGGGATCTCATCCGGGACTCCGAACAACATTCGGTTAACCACATACAAACTTCCTTTATAACCCTAGCGTCATCGAACCTTAAGTGTGTAGACCCTACGGGTTCGGGAGACCATGCAGACATGACCGAGACGTTCTCCGGTCAATAACCAACAGCGGGATCTGGATACCCATGTTGGCTCCCACATGTTCCACGATGATCTCATCGGATGAACCACGATGTCAAGGACTCAATCGATCCCGTATACAATTCCCTTTGTCTAACGGTATTGCACTTGCCCGAGATTCGATCGTCGGTATCCGATACCTTGTTCAATCTCGTTACCGGCAAGTCTCTTTACTCGTTCCGTAACACATCATCCCGTGATCAACCCCTTGGTCACATTGCGCACATATGATGATGTCCTACCGAGTGGGCCCAGAGATACCTCTCCGTTACACGGAGTGACAAATCCCAGTCTCGATTCGTGCCAACCCAACAGACACTTTCGGAGATACCTGTAGTGCCCTTTATAGCCACCCAGTTACGTTGTGACGTTTGGTACACCCAAGCACTCCTACGGTATCCGGGAGTTGCACAATCTCATGGTCTAAGGAAAAGATACTTGACATTGGAAAGCTTTAGCAATGAACTACACGATCTTTTGTGCTAGTCTTAGGATTGGGTCTTGTCCATCACATCATTCTCCTAATGATGTGATCCCGTTATCAATGACATCCAATGTCCATAGCCAGGAAACCATGACTATCTGTTGATCACAACGAGCTAGTCAACTAGAGGCTCACTAGGGACATATTGTGGTCTGTGTATCCATACGTGTATCTCGCGATTTCCGAATAATACAGTTATAGCATGAATAAAAGACAATTATCATGAACAAGGAAATATAATAATAATACTTTTATTATTGCCTCTAGGGCATATTTCCAACAGTCTCCCACTTGCACTAGAGTCAATAATCTAGTTCACATCGCCATGTGATTAACACTCACAGGTCACATCGCCATGTGACTAATACCCAAGAGTTTACTAGAGTCAGTAGTCTAGTTCACATCACTATGTGATTAACACTCAATGAGTTTTATGTTTGATCATGTTGCTCGTGAGAGAGGTTTTAGTCAACGGGTCTGAATCTTTCAGATCCGTGTGTGCTTTACAAATCTCTATGTCATCTCCTAGATGCAGCTACCACGCTCTATTTGGAGCTATTCCAAACAACTGTTCTACTTGGAGCTATTCTAAATTATTGCTCCATTTTATGTATCCGGTCTCTCTACTCAGAGCTATCCGGATAGGTGTCAAGCTTGCATCGTCGTAACCTTTACGATGAACTCTTTTACCACCTCCATAATCGAGAAAATTCCTTAGTCCACTAGTTACTAAGGATAACTTTGACCGCTGTCCTGTGAGCCATTCTTGGATCACTCTTGTACCCCTTGACTGACTCATGGCAAGGCACACTTCAGGTGCGGTACACAGCATAGCATACTGAAGAGCCTACGTCTTAAGCATAGGGGACGACCTTCGTCCTTTCTCTCTATTCTGCCGTGGTCGAGCTTTAAGTCTTAACTTCGTACCTTACAAGTCAGGCAAGAACTCCTTCTTTGACTGGTCCATCTTGAACACCTTCAAGATCATGTCAAGGTATGTGCTCATTTGAAATTATTATTAAGCATTTTGATCTATCCTTATAGATCTTGATGCTCAATGTTCAAGTAGCTTAATCCAGGCTTTCCATTGAAAAACACTTTCAAAATAACCCTATATGCTTTCTAGAAATTCTACGTCATTTCTGATCAACGATATGTCAACAACATATACTCATCATAAATTCTATAGTGCTCCCACTCACTTCTTTGGAAATACAAGTTTCTCATAAACTTTGTACAAACCCAAAATCTTTGATCATCATCAAAGCATACATTCCAACTCCAAGATGCTTACTCCAGTCCTTAGAAGGATCGCTGGAGCTAGCATACCTTTTAGCATCCTCAGGATTGACAAAACTTTTCTGATTGTATTGCATACAACCTTTCCTTACGAAAACTAGTAAGGAAACTTGTCTTGACATCCATCTGCCAGATTTCATAAATGAAGCTAATGCTAACATGATTCCGACGGACTTAAGCATCGCTACGGATGAGAAAATCTCATCGTAGTCAACTCCTTGAACTTGTGAAAAACTCTTCGCCACAAGTCGAGCTTCATAAACGGTGACATTACCGTCCACGTCCGTCTTCTTCTTAAAAATCCATTTATCTTAATGGCTTGCCGATCATCGGGCAAGTCCACCAAAGTCCATGGATCCGTTCTCGGATTTTATGGCTCCTAACCATTTGTCGGAATCCGGGCCCACCATCGCTTCTCCATAGCTCGTAGGTTCATTGTTGTCTAGCAACATGACCTTCAAGACAGGATTACGTACCACTCTAAAGTAGTACGCATCCTTGTCATCCTACGAGGTTTGGGAGTGACTTGATCCGAAGTTTCATGATCAATATCATAAGCTTCCACTTCAATTGGTGTAGGTGCCACAGGAACAACTCCCTGTGCCCTGTCACACACTAGTTGAAGAGACGGTTCAATAACCTCATCAAGTCTCCACCATCCTCCCACTCAATTCTTTCGAGAGAAACTTTTCCTCGAGAAAGGACCCGATTCTAGAAACAATCCATATTGCTTTCGGATCTGAATTAGGAGGTATACTCAACTGTTTTGGGTTTCCTGTGAAGATGCATTTTATCCGCTTTGGGTTCGAGCTTATCAACCTGAAACTTTTTCATATAAGCGCCGCAGCCCCAAACTTTTAAGAAACGACAACTTAGGTTTCTCTAACCATATTCATACGGTGTCATCTCAACGGAATTACATGGTACCCTATTAAAGTGAGTGCGGTTGTCTCTAATGCCTAACCCATGGAACGATAGTGGTAATTCGATAAGAGACATCATGGTACACACCATATCCAATAGGGTGCAACTATGATGTTCGGACACACCATCACACTATGGTGTTCCAGGCGGTATTAATTGTGAAACAATTTCCACAATGTCTTAATTGTGTGCCAAAGCTCGTAACTCAGATACTCATCTCTATGATAATATCATAGACATTTTATCCTATTGTCACAATGATCTTCAACTTCACTCTAAAATTACTTGAACCATTCAGTAATTCAGACTTGTGTTTCATCAAGTAAATATACTCAACATCTACTCGAATCATCTGTGAAGTAAGAACATAACGATATTCACTGCATGCCTCAGCACTCATTGGACTACACACATCAAAATGTGTTACTTCCAACAAGTTGCTATTTTGTTCCATCTTACTGAAAACGAGGCTTTTCAGTCATCTTGCCCAAGTGGTATGATTTGCATATCTCAAGTGATTCAAAATCAAGTGAGTCTGAACGATCCATTTGCATGGAGTTTCTTCATGCATATACACCAATAGACATGGTTCGCATGTATCAAACTTTTCAAAAATGAGTGAGGCCAAAGATCCATCAACATGGAGCTTCTTCATGCGTTTTATACCATTATGACTTACATGGCAGTGCCACAAGTAAGTGGTACTATCATTACTATCTTATATCTTTTGGCATGAAATGTGTATCACTACGATCGAGATTCAATAAACCATTCATTTTAGGTGTAAGACCATTGAAGGTATTATTCAAATAAATAGAGTAACCATTATTCTCCTTAAATGAATAACCGTATTGCGATAGACATAATCCAATCATGTCTATGCTCAACGCAAACACCAATCTCGGTGGTAGAGGGAGCGTGCGATGCTTGATCATATCAAACTTGGAAACACTTCCAACACATATCGTCAGCTCACCTTTAGCTAGTCTCCGTTTATTCTGTAGCTCTTTTATTTTGAGTTACTAACACTTAGCAACCAAACCGGTATCTTAATACCCTGGTGCTACTAGGAGTACTAGTAAAGTACACATTTACACAATGTATATCCAATATACTTCTATCGACCTTGCCAGCCTTCTCATCTACCAAGTATCTAGGGTAATTCTGCTCCAGTGGTTGTTTCCCTTATTACAGAAGCACTTAGTATCGGGTTTGGGTTAAACCTTGGGTTTCTTCACTAGAGCAGCAGCTGATTTGCCGTTTCATGAAGTATCCCTTCTTGCCCTCGCCCTTCTTGAAACTAGTGGTTTCACCAACCATCAACAATTGATGCTCCTTCTTGATTTCTACTTTCGCGATGTCAAACAACGCGAATACCTCAAGGATCATCATCTCTATCCTTGATATGTTATAGTTCATCACGAAGCTCTAGCAGCTTGGTGGCAATGACTTTGAAGAAACATCACTATCTCATCTGGAAGATCAACTCCCACTCGATTCAAGTGATTGTTGCACTCAGACAATCTGAGCACAAGCTCAATGATTGAGCTTTTCTCCCTTAGTTTGTAGGCTAAGAAAATCGTCGGAGGTCTTATACATCTTGACGTGGGCACGAGCCTGAAATCCCAATTTCATCCCTCGAAACATCTCATATGTTCCGCGACGTTTCGAAAACGTCTTTGGTGCCTCAACTCTAAACCGTTTAACTGAACTATCACGTAGTTATCAAAACGTGTATGTCCGATGTTCGCAACATCCACAAACGATGTTTGGGGTTTAGCACACTGAGCGGTGCATTAAGGACATAAGCTTTCTACTGTCCGCATAATCGCTACTGTCAACTTTCAACTATATTTTCTCTAGGAACATATCTAAACAATGGAACTAAAGCGCGAGCTTACGGCATAATTTGCAAAGATCTTTTTGACTATGTTCAGGATAATTAAGTTCATCTTATGAACTCCCACTCAGATAGACATCCCTCTAGTCATCTAAGTGATTACATGATCTGAGTCAACTAGGCCGTGTCCGATCATCACGTGAGACGGACTAGTCATCATCGGTGAACATCTTTATGTTGATCGTATCTACTATACGACTCATGCTCGACCTTTCGGTCTCTTGTGTTCCGAGGCCATGTCTGTACATGCTAGGCTCGTCAAGTCAACCTAAGTGTTTCGCGCGTGTAAATCTGGCTTACACCCGTTGTATGTGAATGTAAGAATCCATCACACCCGATCATCATGTGGTGCTTAGAAACGACGAACTTTCGCAACGGTGCACAGTTAGGGGGAACACTTTCTTGAAATTTTAATGAGGGATCATCTTATTTACTACCGTCGTTCTAAGCAAATAAGATGCATAAACATGATAAACATCACATGCAATCAAATAGTGACATGATATGGCCAATATCATTTTGCTCCTTTTGATCTCCATCTTCGGGGCTCCATGATCATCATCGTCACCGGCACGACACCATGATCTCCATCATCATGATCTCCATCATCGTGTCTTCATGAAGTTGTCATGCCAACGACTACTTCTACTTCTATGACTAACGTGTTTAGCAATAAAGTAAAGTAGTTTACATGGCGTTCTTCAATGACACACATGTCATACAAAAAATAAAGACAACTCCTATGGCTCCTGCCGGTTGTCATACTCATCGACATGCAAGTCGTGAATCCTATTACAAGAACATGATCAATCTCATACATCACATATATTCATCACATTCTTCTTGGCCATATCAAATCACATAGCATACCCTGCAAAAACAAGTTAGACGTCCTCTAATTGTTGTTTGCATGTTTTACGTGGCTGCTATGGGTTTCTACCAAGAACGTTTCTTACCTACGCAAAACCACAACGTGATATGCCAATTGCTATTTACCCTTCATAAGGACCCTTTTCATCGAATCTGTTCCGACTAAAGTGGGAGAGACTGGCACCCGCTAGCCACCTTATGCACCAAGTGCATGTTAGTCGGTGGAACCTGTCTCACGTAAGAGTACGTGTAAGGTCGGTCCGGGCCGCTTCATCCCACAATACCGTCGAAACAAGATTGGACTAGTAACGGTAAGCATATTGAACAAAATCAACACCTACAACTACTTTGTGTTCTACTCGTGCAAAGAATCTACGCAATAGACCTAGCTCATGATGCCACTATTGGGGAACGTAGCAGAAATTCAAAATTTTCCTACGTGTCACCAAGATCTATCTATGGAGAAACCAGCAACGAGGGGAAGGAGAGTGCATCTACATACCCTTGTAGATCGCTAAGCGGAAGCGTTCAAGAGACGGGGTGAAGGAGTGTACTCGTCGTGATCAATCACCGAGATCCTAGTGCCGAACGACGGCACCTCGCGTTCAACACACGTACATGCCTTGATCCAGCAAGGAGAGAGGGAGAGGTTGAGGAAGACTCCATCTAGCAGCAGCACAACGGTGTGGTGATGATGGAGGAGCGTGGTGATCCAGCAGGGCTTTGCCAAGCACCGCGGGAGAGGAGAAGGGAGAGAGGTAGGGCTGCGCCAAGGAGAGGTGAAACTTATGTGTTGGCAGCCCCAAAACCCTCAAGTATATATAGGGGGAGGGGAGGGGGCTGCACCCCCTCTAGGGTTCCCTCCCCAGGGGTGGCGGCAGCCCCCAGATCCCATCTGGAGGTGGCGGCCAGAAGGGAGAGGGGGGAGGCGCACCTAGGTGGGCCTTAGGGCCCATCTGCCCTAGGGTTTACCCCCCTTCCCCACTTCCCTGCGCCTTGGGCCCTATGGGGGGGCGCACCAGCCCACCTGGGGCTGGTCCCCTCCCACACTTGGCCCATGCAGCCCTACGGGGTTGGTGGCCCCACTTGGTGGACCCCCGGGACCCTCCCGGTGGTCCCGGTACGTTACTGAAAAAACCTGAAACTTTTCCGGTGACCAAAACAGGACTTCCCATATATAAATCTTTACCTCCGGACCATTCCGGAACTCCTCGTGGCGTCCAGGATCTCATCCGGGACTCCGAACAACATTCCGTAACCACATACAAACTTCCTTTATAACCCTAGTGTCATCGAACCTTAAGTGTGTAGACCCTACGGGTTCGGGAACCATGCAGACATGACCGAGACGTTCTCCGGTCAATAACCAACAGCGGGATCTGGATACCCATGTTGGCTCCCACATGTTCCACGATGATCTCATTGGATGAACCACGATGTCAAGGACTCAATCAATCCCGTATACAATTCCCTTTGTCTAACGGTATTATACTTGCCCGAGATTCGATCGTCGGTATGCCGATACCTTGTTCAATCTCGTTACCGGCAAGTCTCTTTACTCGTTCCGTAACACATCATCCCGTGATCAACCCCTTGGTCACATTGTGCACATTATGATGATGCCCTACCGAGTGGGCCCAGAGATACCTCTCCGTTAACTGGAGTGACAAATCCCAGTCTCGATTCGTGCCAACCCAACAGACACTTTCGAAGATACCTGTAGTGCGCCTTTATAGCCACCCAGTTACGTTGTGACATTTGGTACACCCAAAGCATTCCTACGGTATCCGGGAGTTGCACAATCTCATGGTCTAAGGAAATGATACTTGACATTAGAAAAGCTTTAGCATACGAACTACGATCTTTGTGCTAGGCTTAGGATTGGGTCTTGTCCATCACATCATTCTCCTAATGATGTGATCCCATTATCAACGACATCCAATGTCCATGGTCAGGAAACCGTAACCATCTGTTGATCAACGAGCTAGTCAACTAGAGGCTTACTAGGGACATGGTGTTGTCTATGTATCCACACATGTATCTGAGTTTCCTATCAATACAATTATAGCATGGATAATAAACGATTATCATGAACAAGGAAATATAATAATAACTAATTTATTATTGCCTCTAGGGCATATTTCCAACATTCTTCTTCTTCTTGTCATCAGAATCATATTCTTTGCTCTTCTTCTTCTTCTTCTTCTCATTGTCCCAGTGTGGACACTCAGAGATGTAGTAACCAGGTTTCTTGCACTTGTGACAGGTTCTCTTCTTGTGATCATAGGCAGAGCTTCATCATTTCTTGAGCTAGATCATGAAGACTTTCTGAAGCCTTTCTTCTTAGTGAATTTCTGGAAGTTCTTCACGAGCATAGCAAGCTCCTTTCCAATGTCTTCAGGATCACCAGAACTGCAATCAGATTCTTCTTCAGATGAGGAAGCAGCAGCCTTTGCCTTCAAAGCTCGAGTTCGGCCATAGTTGGGGCCATAGATATCTCGTTTCTCAGATAGCTAGTACTCATGTGTGTTGAGACTCTCAAGTATGTCAGACGGATCGAGAGTCTTGAAATCAGGGCGTTCTTGTATCATCAGGGCTAAGGTGTCAAATGAGCTGTCAAGAGATCTCAGTAGTGTCTTCACTATCTCATGCTTCGTGATCTCAGTGGCGCCGAGTGCTTGGAGCTCATTTGTGGTATCAGTGAGGCGATCACATGTGAGCTGGACATTCTTGTTGTCATGTCTCTTGAAGCGGTTGAAGAGGTTGCGGAGAGTACTGATACGTTGATCTCGCTGAGTTGAGACATCTTCATTGACCTTGGATAGCCAGTCCCAGACTAGCTTCGACGTTTCCAGAGCACTCACACGACCATACTGCCCTTTGGTCAGATGACCACAAATGATGTTCTTGGCAGTAGAGTCCAGTTGAATGAACTTCTTGACATCAGCAGGGGTGACACCTTCACCAGTCTTGGGAACGCCATTATTGACGACATACCAGAGATCGACATCAATGGCTTCAAGATGCATGCGCATCCTATTCTTCCAGTAGGGATATTCAGTGCCATCGAAGATGGGGCACGCAGCGGCGACTTTGATTATCCCTGCAGTCGACATAGCTAAACTCCACGTGGTTAAACCGAATCACACAGAACAAGGGAGTACCTTGCTCTAATACCAATTGAAAGGGCTAGTTATCGACTAGAGGGGGGTGAATAGGCGATTTTTATGAAAGTCTTCAAAACATGAGTGTTTTGAAGACAGACAATATGAACAACACTATTCTAATGCAGCGAAAGGTAGACTACACTAGACAAGCCATAGTCAAGTATTCAATGGAGTGAAAGCATAAAGACTAATAGCAACTAGGTAGTAAAGATCAGGATGGAAGATAGTATGAAGCCAATCAGAACAGGTAGTCACATAGTGAAGTCAAACAGATAATGCAAGCAGACAATGACTTCACGAAGACAAACTATAAGTAAAGAGAAGTAAGAGATAGAAACAGTGGCTTCAGAAGGACAGGGATTTGTTCGACCAGTTCCAGTTGCTGTGACAACTGTACATCTTGTTAGGGAGGCTGAGATTCAACTCAGAAGACCACGTCTTCACCTTATTCCCCTTGAGCTAAGGACACTTAGTCCCCGCCAATCACTCTAGTAAGTCTTCAAGGTAGACTTCCAAACCTTCACAGACTTTGTTCACCGGCAATCCACAATGACTCTTGGATGCACAGAACGCGACGCCTAACCGGCTGGAGGATTCACAGTCCTCAAGTGTAACAAGTCTTTAGATCACGCGGACAGAAAGACTTCAGTGATGCCAAACACTCTTTGGGCTCTAGGTGGTTTGGGCTTTGTCCTCGCAAGGATTCTCTCTCAAAAGCTTCGGAGGTGGGTTGCTCTCAAACGACAAAAGCCGTATCTAACTCTGAGCAGCCACCAATTTATGGTGTAGGGGGTGGGCTATTTATAGCCACTGGGCAACCCGACCTGATTTGTCCAAAATGACCCTGGGTCACTAAGGAACTGACACGTGTCGCAACGGTCAGATTTCAAACACACGCGGCAGCTTGACTTGGGCTACAAGTCAAGCTGACTTATTCGACTCTGGATAAGGTTTGCTCTCATTGTCTTCGCTCGAAGACATAGGATTTGGTTTGAGCATCACTTCAGTCACTCTGACTTTGTTCACTTGGACCCCACTTAACAGTGCGGTGGTTTCTATGAATCAACAAAGAAGAAAAGGAAACAACGAAACAACTAAGTCTTCGCGTTCCATAGTCTTCACTCAATGTCTTCTCGAGTCATAGTCTTCAATGTGAATATCTTCCAGACCACCATTGTCTTCAATGTCTTCACATATTTTTAGGGGTCATCTCCAGTAGGTAAACCGAATCAATGAGGGACTACTACCTGTGTTATCCTGCAATTCACACAAACACATTAGTCCCTCAACCAGGTTTGTCGTCAATACTCCAAAACCAACTAGGGGTGGCACTAGATGCACTTACAGAAGCGCTCAGACATCAAGGAGGAAAAAGGCGAAGAGATTCAAATTATTGATGGAGGCGACAGAGAAGAAGCTAGCGCTCGAAGAGAAGAGAGCCTTGATCGAAGAGAAGCAGGCCATGCTCGAGTAGAAGAAGGTGATGCTCAAAGAAAAGAAGGTGAAGATCGCAACTGATGTGATGGATGGCAAGATGTTGTCCTTGAATTTGAAGTCTTTGGATGCCAGCACAAGGATGATCATGCAAGCCGTACGCTACAAGATGTTGCTGAATGATGAGTTGGAGTTGATGGACAAGGAGGATAAGGAGGTGATGGAGAAGGAGGCGGAGGCGAAGGCTACATACGCGGTTGCGATGGCACCTTGAGCGTGGAGGCTCGGATAATCAATCGGGCAGGGCAGAGAATCTCAAATTTTTGCACGGGTTGCCGGCCTGATATTCTTTTTGATTGGGCATGTAGAAAATTAAGCATATTTGTCTCTTTTTAGTTGCATCAGACATGTGATCCGGCGTGCGCTATAGATCGAACTTTATTTAAATTTGAAAATACCTTTTACTGGTGGACATATACATGATAGCATTCAATGGCCGCCTCCGGCCTCCGTGCTTGCGGACTTGGTCCCTGTCTGCGGATGGACGCGGGAGGGAATTTGCGGGTCAACGTTGGAGATGCCCTACTCATCAGTGAAATGTGGCCTACACTAGTCACTACCCTCCTCGCCGGTGCATGCCGGTCTCACCATTAGCGAGGCCCATGCACAATACACAGACATGTTGTGGGAGAAGCAGGAGGCCAAATTCCGACAGGCGCGGACAGATGAGGCCTACAACGTCGGCCTCATCGAGGAGCACCAACGCACAGAGGAGCTACTCGTCGTCGACACATCCATCAACATGGACGTGTCTGAGCAGGAGCGTTGAACAGTCCTACCGTTCTACCTGCGAGATCCGCTGTGAACGTTAGGCAGAGTTAGAAGCCGCGCCTACAGGGAGTTCAATGAGGCGGCGGATGAGGTGTGGGGCAAGAGTGACGACGAGGAGGACATCGCCAGCTCCGCCCCGGCCGCGCCCCGCTGCCACGACCACGAAGCCGGCACGTTCGCGGGTGCCGCGGGCTGCGAGAAAGAGTAGTGCATGATAGGTCGCCGCCGTTCGAGTCCCAAGAAAGCCATCGCTCCTCCCCTCCCTTTGAAGCCAAGCTTGGTTCAAATATATGCAGGTAGCGTTGGATGCTTGATTTTCACATCCATGTCCGCGGACTGGTCCCATCCGTCCGTGGACAAATTTGTGGGTCGGCGTTACAGATGCCCTATTTCCAAACAAAGAAAAGCTTACAACCACATAATCATCACTCATCAGAGAAATGTGGCCTACACTACTCACTACAACCCGTGGCCAAATACAGGTAACAAGACCTCCGCGCCATGGAGCCGTACGTGTAGGCCCGAGACCGTGCGTTGCGGTTGCGCACACGATGGAACAGCCGCCAACCCGATGGGCGATGACCAACCTCGTCCCCGCGGCCGCCGGTTGTCGTCGCACCTCCCCCACCGATCGACTGATCATTCACACGCAGTATCCAAACCCGTTTCCAGATTCCACACGCAACAAGGCGGGCGCCGTGTACTGCCAACGCGGTTGCAGCTCCCGTGCTCACCAACTTGCAGGAGGCACCCACAGTTGAAATCATGGGGTCCTCCATACCGAACAAAGGCCACTCGTCCGTGCCTTTTCCTCGCGCACTTGGAGGCTCTGCAGCTAGCATGAGCAGGTGCTGCCCTCCATGGCCCCATCCCCATGACGGGTGTTTTTCTTATGACTTTGACCTGTTCTTAGGCCACGCAACTTGGTATCGATTGGTCAAGAGGACACTCCAGTGTCGCCCTCTCTCTGAACGAATCCTTTCAAGCTAATCCCCAAGTGGGTGTTGTACTCATGGTTTCTGTTAAGAAGAACACACCACTATCACTTTTAGCCCATGTGTTTTCTCGGTTTCTTTTTCTTTTTGTTGTCGAATTGTGTTTTCTAGGTTTCACACACACATTTCAGCTTCGACTTTGAGCGTTTAAGTTAAACAGTCCGTTTACAATCATACACTTTTGATAGACGCAGTCGTGGAGCTTCTGAGATTTGCATGCACGGTTGCAGTCTTCATGAACATTTTCGGTGTCTTACATAAAAGAAAAAAAACTCACTTGGTATACTAGAAAATTTCGGTGAAATATAGTGCCGTTCGGGAACGTTTTCTGAATAATTCATACGGATTGCAGTCATGGAGTCAAAGAGCTCGCTTAGAAAAAATGTGCCAAAATTCATTTCCAAATCAAAAGGACAGAGATAAATACTATTTTGTGGAAGCTAGCTGACATTCCCCATTTCTCCTCGGCAAGTTGGCACGGAAGCAAAGGGCCACACATGATTCCGACTCTTTGCCATGGCTTTTAGCTTAACATGCATTGATCCGAGTTCTGCATGGTCCAACGGATGATACATATAGGCTTGTATTTTTGCGAAGACCCCGTACTGCATGCGGACGTGGAATGCACTCGCCCTGGTCTGCCGACTGGCGGCTCCAAACCTACGCGTGTTGTGACAAACCGGCACGCCGCATTCTGAACCAACTTGCCCTGACATTCTGATTCATGTTGTCCATGCGCACACGTTTTCTTTTGAAACTACTACAGTGGAAGAGAGATCCAGAAGAAACCCGGTTTACACGAAATTTCAACCTGCCAGCAAAAGAAAAAGAAGAACAATGACATCCTAACAATATAATCCTGAGCAGACAAAATATAACTTCTTATGGCTCGCTGAAAAAGTACCAATTTCTGTTCTCCATGGAACGTGGCACACTGGTCAGCATTATCATGAACCATCATCCATTTTCTCTTACCTAGACCATGTTGGTACGGCAAGATGGCCATATGGTTGGTCCGTCCCCTCCCCCAATATTGTTACCCCCCCTTGAATCCAATGTTCCGCCAGATTTCGGGACAAGCTGGTCTCTTTCGTTGCCATTGACAAATGACTTCGCTGCGGGTTCACTGAACACCGACATCGACGCCATGGTCCGATGTTGCTTCTGACTTCTTCCTTCTTGCTTTCACACAGTCAACGGTGATTGCTAGGCAGTAGATGATGTCGGAACTAGTTAGGGCCGGGAACGGATCCTCTAACATCACGAAGGGATGTCACGAAGTTACAGTGCAAATCCAGTGCAAAACAGAGAAGGGATGTCACGATTACTGTAGCGATATGTACTGTAGAAAGTTACTGTTCATAGAAAATAAATCTGAAATTGATTTTATTGCATCATAATTTTGTTTGTATGTAATTTTGGGAGTACCTAGAACTCATCTAGATGAGATATAATTTGGTCTCATTCACTTTAAAAACAAAAACAGATACAACCCACGTCAGCATGCACGCATCTTATAGCATCACATCCAATGGCTATAAAACATGAATGAGACCAAATTATATCTCATCTAGATGAGTTCTAGCAAAACTGTGTAATTTTTGTAAATGTATACTATAGATTTGTAATTTGCAAATTAATTCAAGTCATTTTAGCCTTAATCATATGGATGTGAAGAAGGGATGTCAGGATATTGTAACTTCCCTAACATCCCTTCATGATGTTAGAGGATCTCGTTCCGTTAGGGCCTAGGGGATTACTTGCAAAAGCAATTTGATGGGAGAAAGTAGTCACGGAAGTCGTCCTCCACGGGTCACGGTTTAGGTAATTCTTTGTCTTAATGAGTTCTTCTCCTTTTCGTTCTTTTTGTGGCTCAATGGCGTGATATGAGATGCAATGATTCGTCGAATCGGCGACCAATGTTGCCGGCCATATACCTGCTCCTTTTGTAGATGTTTATGTAGGACGCGTCCCACCCCAGATCACTTTTTTTCCCTCGAATACACACAAGCATGCATATCATATATTGAAAGAGAGAGATGGGGTGGGACAGCCCCTCCTCACAGGTTTTACAACAAACACATCAGTGTGCAAGACAAGGTGCGTTCCACACTCAACGCGAAAAGCCTACACCTCACTCATAGACGAAGGAGCTAACCCTCTAGAAAGATGATCTATGTCACCCTTGACTATGCCTGCTTGTTTCTGTTGGAAATATGCCCTAGAGGAAATAATAAATTAGTTATTATTATATTTCCTTGTTCATGATAATTGTTTATTATCCATGCTATAATTGTATTGATAGGAAACTCAGATACTTGTGTGGGTACATAGACAACACTATGTCCCTAGTAAGCCTCTAGTTGACTAGCTCGTTGATCAATAGATGGTTACGGTTTCCTGACCATGGACATTGGATGTCGTTGATAACGGGATCACATCATTAGGAGAATGATGTGATGGACAAGACCCAATCCTAAGCCTAGCACAAAGATCGTAGTTCGTATGGTAAAGCTTTTCTAATGTCAAGTATCATTTCCTTAGACCATGAGATTGTGCAACTCCCGGATACCGTAGGAATGCTTTGGGTGTACCAAACGTCACAACGTAACTAGGTGGCTATAAAGGTGCACTACAGGTATCTCCGAAAGTGTCTGTTGGGTTGGCACGAATCGAGACTGGGATTTGTCACTCCGGTAAACGGAGAGGTATCTCTGGGCCCACTCGGTAGGACATCATCATAATGTGCACAATGTGACCAAGGGGTTGATCACGGGATGATGTGTTACGGAACGAGTAAAGAGACTTCCCGGTAACGAGATTGAACAAGGTATCGGTATACCGACGATCGAATCTCGGGCAAGTACTATACCGCCAGACAACGGGAATTGTATACGGGATCGATTGAGTCCTTGACATCGTGGTTCATCCGATCAGATCATCGTGGAACATGTGGGAGCCAATATGGGTATCCAGATCCCGCTGTTGGTTATTGGCCGGAGAACGTCTCAGTCATGTCTGCATGGTTCCCGAACCCGTAGGGTCTACACACTTAAGGTTCGATGGCGCTAGGGTTATAAAGGAAGTTTGTATGTGGTTACCGAATGTTGTTCGGAGTCCCGGATGAGATCCCGGACGTCACGAGGAGTTCCGGAATGGTCTGGAGGTAAAGATTTATATATGGAAAGTTGTTGTTCGGGTTCCGAGAAAAGTTCGGGTTTTTCCGGTATTGTACCGGGAAGCTTCCAGAAGGTTCCAGAGGATTCCGGAGGGGTCCGGAGGTCCGGAAATTGTTCCACCATGTCCAATACAGCAGCATGGGCTGTAGGGGGGCTCCCTAGCCTTAATGGGCCAGGGGCACTGAGAGAGTCCTGGATTAGGGGGTGTCCGGATAGCCGGATTACCATCATCGGCCGAACTATCATCGGCCGGACTATCATCATCGACCGGACTCCAAGACTATGAAGATACAAGATTGAAGACTCCGTCCCGTGTCCGTATGGGACTTTCCTTGGCGTGGAAGGCAATCTTGGCGATACGGATATGTAGATCTCCTACCATTGTAACCGACTCTATGTAACCCTAGCCCTCTCCGGTGTCTATATAAACCGGATGGCTCTAGTCCGTAGGACAACAACATCAACCCTTACAATCATACCATAGGCTAGCTTCTAGGGTTTAGCCTCCTTGATCTCGTGGTAGATCTACTCTTGTAAAACATCAACAATATCAATATCAATCAAGCAGGACGTAGGGTTTTACCTCCATCAAGAGGGCCCGAACCTGGGTAAAACATCGTGTCCCTTGTCTCCTGTTACCATCCGCCTAGACGCACAGTTCGGGACCCCCTACCCGAGATCCGCCGGTTTTGACACCGAAATTGGTGCTTTCATTGAGAGTTCCTCTGTGCCGTCACCGATAGGAAGGATGCCTCTTCCCATCTTCAAGGACGGTATCTTCGCCAATGGGGCCTTGGATGCCGGCCAAACTATACGGCTGGGTGGTTTTCTTATGACCGCCTGTCCGGCCACCGCTTCAACAATGACTTCTCAAGTCGTTAAAAGCAATCTTCACGTCAGCTCGGAATTTGCCGAGCGGCTGGATCCAATAGAGCTTTCGTTTGTCAACGAGCTCTTGGATCGCATCGCCGCCCTGGGAGTCGCTACAGACTACAATCAGATTGGGCTTAAAACCAATCTGAGAGAGATTAACTCTCCCCAGGTCACCCACCACGTTGCGGTGGTGGAAGAACAATGCGGCGACCCTTCTCCTGTATTGAAAACTAGTCATGTCCGGGCTCCCAAACCCTCCATGCCGGATTCCCGCGGAGGGACGGACTTCTATCGAGCACTGAACTTAAAATCAGGCCTCGTTCCGGACTCGTTGGACAACGTCCAGCAATCAAAACTTCCAAATTTGGAAACTTCTCGGCCTTCGAGCCTTGAGATGGGTAGTGTTCCGGACTTAATTCCACCCACCCGACCAGATATATGCGATCTATCTCTAATCCGGCAAGAGCCAGCCGAAACAGTACATCATTACTGGGCCAGATTCCTCCTGGTCATGGACAGGATAAAGGACTGCCGAGAGGAAAATGCAATCTCGATTTTCTGCAATAATTGCACGGACAGGGGAATCTTGAACGTCGTCAGTCGTCGTGAAATCACATGCTTCGCCGACCTGGCATCCATAGTGCAAAGGTACTGTGCGATAGAGAGTTTCCGGAAAACCAAAAATAGGTTTTGGGATAATCCAGCCCCGGATACAGCCCCAGTCCGCAACAAAAGGGTGCATTACACTCAGGCACCAGGTACAAGAACCAAAAAACAGAAGCCCCTTAAAGGGAACGAAACCGTACTGGAGGGATGGCTCAGCAAGCCCTGTACAATTCACAGTACCAAGGGCGCCACCCCAACACATAGCCTTCGTGCATGTTGGATATTACGGCAGGTGGCCAAAAGTGGCAAGGAGCTTCTAGCCCCGGGAAACCACACCAACAATACCGGCACGGTATCAAATCTTCGAGACTTTCACATCAAACAATATGCGGAAACGAACACTCCGCAGCTTCGCCGAAGTCTACCAAGTAGCCACAGCAAATCCTTGGAGCGACGCGGCCATCACCTTCAACGCCAGCGACGAACCTAAATTCCGAACAGCCCGAGCACCGGCCGCATTGTTCCTCAGTCCAATAGTGGACGTCTTTCGACTTACCAAGGTACTCATGGATGGCGGCAGCGGATTAAACCTCATCTACGAGGAAACCCTTCAAAAAATGGAAATAGACTGGAGCCGCATTGAGCGAAGCAACACAACCTTCAGAGGAATAATCCCTAGCCGGGAAGCGCGCTGCACAGGAAAAATCACACTCGTTGTGGTGTTCGGCTCGCCGGACAATTACAGATCCGAAGAAGTCACGTTCCAAGTGGCCCCGTTCAACAGCGGATATCACGCTATATTAGGACGAGAGGCATTCACAATTTTTCAAGCCGTACCCCATTACGGGTACATGAAGCTCAAAATGCCTGGGCCCGTGTCAGGACCCCGACCCAATGCCACATCGATCTAGCATGTAACACCTCATATCACTTTGCGGCCTCACGCACGGTATTCCCACGGGTGTCGCCTTACCTTTGCTCGGGACCGTTTGCGCCTTTTGGCACACGTATATGATAGTGTCGCTAGCATCCATATGATAAGGAGCCCGGGATGACATGGCTAGTCATAAACCCAAAGTGGCACAAACTTACAGGGACAGGCATCCATGACCCAGCATCGAACGTGTCGGTCATCAGCGAGTGAATCTAGGCTGTAGCACTGGGCTAGCAGGACTCCGGTGAACCGGGCTGTAGCGGGCTAATAGGACTCCGGTATTCATCGCGTGACATTTCCCCGAAGGGATAGACACAGGAACGAAGAAGGACACATGTCGGCCAACCTAAGTGTTCCGGAGCAGTAGCAAGCTACCATGTGGAAACACTAGGAGACATTTCCCGGTAAGAGAGGCTACTAAAGATAAACAACTAGATAGTCAGATCCCACACATACCAAGCATTTCAATAACATACACACAATATGCTCGATGTGTGCAAATACAACATGGCATCACAACATGACTCTACGACTCAAATATGTATTCATTAGGCTCCGAGGAGCGAGATATTACAAACAGGGGTCTCATGACCCAACATTCATAGCATACAAATCAAGGCACAAGCGGAAGCTAACATGTATGAGTACAAACATCTACAAATGAAAAAGGCTGAGAAGCCTGACTGTCTACCAGATCCTGCCGAGGGCACAAGATCGTAGCTGAGGTAACAAGGTAAACGTCGAAGTCCACGCGGAGCTACTAGTGAGACTGAAGTCTCTCTGCAAAAACATAAAATAGGCAAACGTGAGTACAAATGTACCTAGCAAGACTTACATCAGAACTAACTACATATGCGTCATTATCAACAAAGGGATGGTGGGGTTTAACTGCAGCAAGCCAGCTTTGACTCGGTGGCTATCGTGAACTACGACTGCAAGTAACTCTTTGAGGTGGCGCACACGAGTCCACATATTCACCATATCAATACACCACTATGGATCCGCTCCCGTCTCCCTATGAGAACGCCATCCATAGCACTCACGCTTATCTTGCGCATTTTAAAGTATCCACTTTCACTTGTCTATGAACTGTACAGGAAACCCAGAATTCCTTTTCCGCGGACACGGCTATTCGAATAGATGATGTTAACCCTGCAGGGGTGTACTTCTTCACACACGCTCTCACCACTTACCGCCGTTTACATGACATGTACTCGGCAACCTTCAAGCGGAAGCCCAACGTGGGTGTCGGCCACGGCCTACCTAAACACTCAAGTCTCTAGTCCAGGTTTATCGCCTATTCGGGTTCCATCCATGAGGAGATCCGGCCGGGGTTTCGCTCACAACCCCAAACGATGTGAACAGGGTTCCCGAGACACCAAACGGGCGCCCGGTACACCGTGCCACGTGCCTACCGCATCACAGCCCACCCCTCCGGTCAGCGCTGCCCACGGCCTCCAGCATACTACAAACACCAGAAACTACTTGCAACTCCTGGACAGAGGACAAGGGTGATCAAGAAGCCGAGAGGGTCCATTGGTTTCGGGCCCAATGCGTGGTAGTAGCTGAATCATGGATCACAAACATAGAACTCAGTTCCTGAGGACGACTGCAATGAGACAACCCACCATGTACTCCTACATGGCCTCTCACCGCTACCTTTACCAAATCGTGTTCACACGCTTAGCTCACACACCGTAGGACATGTTCACACACCTCTGATTCATCCCGGATGAATCAGACCTGACACAACTCTAAGCAATAGCAGGCATGACAAATAAGCATGAATGAGTAGGCACAACAGGGCTCAAACAACTCCTACTCATGCTAGTGGGTTTCATCTATTTACTGTGGCAATGACAGGTCATGCAAAGGATAAAAGGGGTTCAGCTACCGCAGCAAGTAACAGTTGAATCGTTGTTTGTCCTAATGCAGTAAAAGAGAGCAGGAGCGAGAGAGTGGGATTGTATCGGAATGAACAAGGGGGTTTTGCTTGCCTGGCACTTCTGAAGATAGCATTGAGTCTTCATCAGTGTCAACGATCACAACGTCGGAACATCGTCTACCGAGAGGGGACAAACACCGACAAACAAAGAAGAAACACAATCAATGCAATGCACAATATGATGCATGATCATGACATGGCAATATGATGTGGTTTGAGCTAATGCAACTAGCAACAGACTAAATGAAGTTGGTTTGAATACAAGATTCAAATTCAAACTCCATATGTGGATATTTAAATGCCATTTATATAATTTGTGCTAAACAGCAGCTATAAGTTTTTCTAACATGCATGAAAATGGTACAGATGGATTCCTTGAATTTTTTTGATAATTTTTCATATATAAATTATTTCATTCTGAGCTACAGTTGATTTTATATGAATTTTAGAAGTTTTTGCTATTTTTTGGAATTTCCTGAATTATTTTAAATCCAGAAAATGACTTACTGCGTCAGCCTGACGTCAGTGTGACGCCAGCGGTCAATAGGGCACGGTCCGGTCAAACCTGACAGTGGGTCCCGCATGTCAGTGTAATTAGCTTAACTAAATAAATTAATATTAGATTAACTCCTAATCTAGGTTTGACCAGGGGCGGGGCCCACATGGTCAAATGGGTCAAACCCACCGGCGACATGACGCCGGCGAGGCCCGAGACGGCGGCACGGTCCGGAAACGCAGCACGGGCCACGGTTCGGGGCGCGGATGGCACCGTTGGAACCCTGGACCTCGTCCGCGTCGGCTGGTGCTAGAGGGGTCACCGGAGACGACCTAAATCGACGGCGGTGTCCGCTTCCGCGGCGGCCGGAGTTCGGGCGCCGACCGATTCGACGCTACGGTGCACTACGGGAGGAACTGGTGGGTGCTGCGTGCACCTGGGGAAGTACTGAACACGGGGACACGCTCAGGTGCGAGCAATGGCGTCAGCAGCCGCGGTGGCGCCATGGCCGGCGGTAGTGAGGTCTCGGGCTTGACGAAGGCGACAACCAGAGGGGGCAAACGAGCACGGGGAGAGAGGGGTTCGGCGTAGTGGCTCACTGTGGTTGTAGGGGGCGTCGAAGTGGGCTCGGGGAAGCATGGACGGCGTCATGGCGTTGCCGACGATCTCGGCGACCGGAGGGAGAAGAAGGCGATGCAGACGGCAATGCAGGGCGACCGAGCTCACGTGACTCATCGAGGAGAAAGAGGGCGTCTTGGCGGAGCTTCTCGGCGCGTTGGCGGGGCATGGGGTGGCCGGTGGCCGCGGTGGTGACGAACGGCGGCGACGAACCCGTTCGGTGAGTGAGAGAGAGAGAGCCTGGGAGAGGGTGAGGACGGGGGGAGAGTGAGAGGAGTCTGGGGGGCGAGGGGGAGTGCGTGGCACTCGGGGCTGGCTCCAGAAGCGGCGGAAGCAGGAGGTGGCTCGGGCGCGTGCCGGCGCGCGGTGGCCACACGCCCTCCTGCCTACTGGCAGGAGGTTGAAGACGGTGGGGGCGACTGCTGGGCTGGGCCAATAGTGTTGGGCCGCAGTTGGGCCGCCAGGTAGGTTAAGTAGGTGGCCTGGTGGCCTTCTCTCCCTCTCTTTATGTTGGGGAACGTTGTAGAAAACAAAAATTTTCCTACGGCTTCACCAAGATCCATCTATGAGTTCATCTAGCAACGAGTGATTAGATGCATCTACGTACCTTGTAGATCGCGAGCGGAAGCGTTCAAAGAATGGGGATGATGTAGTCGAACACGACGTGATCCAAATCACCGGAGATCCTAGCACCGAGCGGACGGCACCTCCGCGTTCAACACACGTACGGAACAGCCACGTCTCCTCCTTCTTGATCCAGCAAGGGGAGAGGAGAGGTTGAGGAAGATGGCACCAGCAGCAGCACGACGGCGTGGTGATGATGGAGCTGCAGTACTCCCAGGGCTTCGCCAAGCGCTATGGAGGAGGAGGAGGTGTTGGAGAGGGAGAAAGGAGGCAACCAAAGGCCTGGGGTCGTCTTGCTCCTCCTTTTCCCCACTATATATAGGGCCAAGGGAGAGGGGGAGGCGCAGCCCTTGCCCCTTCCTCCAAGGAAGGGTGCGGCCAAGGGGGTGGAGGAGTCCATCCTCCCCAAGGCACCTCGGAGGTGCCTTCCCCCTTTAGGACTCTCCCCTTTTTTTCTTCTCTTGGCGCATGGGCCTCTTGGGGCTGGTGCCCTTGGCCCATGTAGGCCAAGGCGCACCCCCTACAGCCCATGTGTACCCCGGGGATGGGTGGCCCCACCCGGTGGGCCCCCGGGACCCTTCCGGTGGTCCCGGTACAATACCGATAACCCCGAAACTTGTCCCGATGCCCGAAACAGGACTTCCCATATATAAATCTTTACCTCCGGACCATTCCGGAACTCCTCGTGACGTCCGGGATCTCATCCGGGACTCCGAACAACATTCTGGTTACTGCATATACATATCCCTACAACCCTAGCGTCACCGAACCTTAAGTGTGTAGACCCTACGGGTTCGGGAGACATGTAGACATGACCGAGATCGCTCTCCGGTCAATAACCAACAGCGGGATCTGGATACCCATGTTGGTTCCCACATGCTCCACGATGATCTCATCAGATGAACCACGATGTCGAGGACTTAATCAACCCCGTATGCAATTCCCTTTGTCAATCAATATGTTACTTGCCCGAGATTCGATCGTCGGTATCCCAATACCTCGTTCAATCTTGTTACCGGCAAGTCACTTTACTCGTACCGTAATGCATGATCCCGTGACCAACCACTTGGTCACTTTGAGCTCATTATGATGATGCATTACCGAGTGGGCCCAGTGATACCTCTCCGTCATACGGAGTGACAAATCCCAGTCTCGATCTGTGTCAACCCAACAGACACTTTCGGAGATACCTGTAGTGCACCTTTATAGTCACCCAGTTACGTTGTGACGTTTGATACACCCAAAGCACTCCTACGGTATCTGGGAGTTACACGATCTCATGGTCAAAGGAATAGATACTTGACATTAGAAAAGCTCTAGCAAACGAACTACACGATCTCATGCTATGCTTAGGATTGGGTCTTGTCCATCACATCATTATCTTAATGATGTGATCCCGTTATCAATGACATCTAATGTCCATAGCCAGGAAACCATGACTATCTATTGATCAACGAGCTAGTCAACTAGAGGCTTACTAGGGACATGTTGGTGTCTGTTATTCACACATGTATTACGATTTTCGGATAATACAATTATAGCATGAATAAAGACAATTATCATGAACAAAGAAATATAATAATAATGCTTTTATTATTGCCTCTAGGGCATATTTCCAACAGTCTCCCACTTGCACTAGAGTCAATAATCTAGTTACATTGTGATGAATCGAACACCCATGGAATTCTGGTGTTGATCATGTTTTGCTCTAGGGTGAGGTTTAGTCAACGGATCCGCTACATTCAGGTCCGTATGTACTTTACAAATCTCTATGTCTCCATCTTGAACATTTTCGCGGATGGAGTTGAAGTGACGCTTGATGTGCCTTGTCTTCTTGTGAAACCTAGGCTCCTTGGCAAGTGCAATAGCTCCAGTGTTGTCACAGAAGAGCTTGATCGGCCCCGACGCATTGGGTATGACTCCTAGGTCGGTGATGAACTCCTTCACCCATATTGCTTCATGTGCTGCCTCCGAGGCTGCCATGTACTTCGCTTCACATGTAGATACCGCCACGACGCTCTGCTTGCAACTGCACCAGCTTACTGCCCCACCATTCAAAATATACACGTATCCGGTCTGTGACTTAGAGTCATCCAGATCTGTGTCGAAGCTAGCGTCGACGTAACCCTTTACAACGAGCTCTTCGTCACCTCCATAAACGAGAAACATTTCCTTAGTCCTTTTCTGGTACTTCAGGATATTCTTGACCGCTGTCCAGTGTTCCTTGCCAGGATTACTTTGGTACCTTCCTACCAAACTTACGGCAAGGTTTACATCAGGTCTGGTACACAGCATGGCATACATAATAGAACCTATGGCTGAGGCATAGGGGATGACACTCATCTCTTCTATATCTTCTGCCGTGGTCGGACATTGAGCTGAGCTCAATTTCACACCTTGCAAAACAGGCAAGAACCCTTTCTTGGACTGATCCATTTTGAACTTCTTCAAAATCTTATCAAGATATGTGCTTTGTGAAAGATCTATGAGGCGTCTCGATCTATCCCTATAGATCTTGATGCCTAATATATAAGCAGCTTCTCCAAGGTCCTTCATTGCAAAACTCTTATTCAAGTAGGCCTTAATGCTGTCCAAAAGTTCTATATCATTTCCCATCAAAAGTATGTCATCTACATATAGTATGAGAAATGCTATAGAGCTCCCACTCACTTTGTTGTAAACACAGGCTTCTCCATAAGTCTGTGTGAACCCAAACGCTTTGATCATCTCATCAAAACGAATGTTCCAACTCCGAGATGCTTGCACCAGCCCATAAATCGAGCGTTGGAGCTTGCACACCTTGTCAGCATTCTTAGGATCGACAAAACCTTCTGGCTGCATCATATACAATTCTTCCTTACGGAAACCATTAAGGAATGCCGTTTTGACGTCCATTTGCCAAATTTCATAATCATAAAATGCGGCAATTGCTAACATGATTCGGACGGACTTCAGCTTCGCTACCGGTGAGAAAGTCTCATCGTAGTCAATCCCTTGAACTTGTCGATAACCCTTAGCGACAAGCCGAGCTTTATAGATGGTCACATTACCATCCGCGTCTGTCTTCTTCTTAAAGATCCATTTATTTTCTATGGCTCGCCGTTCAATGGGCAAGTTAGTCAAAGTCCATACTTCGTTTTCATACATGGATCCTATCTCGGATTTCATGGCTTCTAGCCATTTGTCGGAATCCTGGCCCGCCATCGCTTCTTCATAGTTCGAAGGTTCACTGTTGTCTAACAACATGATTTCCAAGACAGGGTTGCCGTACCACTCTGGTGCGGAACGTGTCCTTGTGGACCTTCGAATTTCAGTAGGAGCTTGATCAGAAGTATCTTGATCATTATCATTAACTTCCTCTCTAGTCGGTGCAGGCACCTCAGGAACATTTTCTTCAGTTGCGCCATTTTCCGGTTCAAGAGGTAATACTTCATCAAGCTCTACTTTCCTCCCACTTACTTCTTTCAAGAGAAACTCTTTCTCCAGAAAGGACCCATTCTTGGCAACAAAGATCTTGCCTTCGGATCTGAGGTAGAAGATATACCCAATAGTTTCTTTAGGGTATCCTATGAAGACGCATTTTTCCGATTTGGGTTCGAGCTTTTCAGGTTGAAGTTTCCTGACATAAGCATCGCATCCCCAAAATTTTAGAAACGACAGCTTAGGTTTCTTCCCAAACCATAATTCATACGGTGTCGTCTCAACGGATTTCGACGGTGCCCTATTTAAAGTGAATGCGGCAGTCTCTAAAGCATAGCCCCAAAAAGATAGTGGTAAATCGGCAAGAGACATCGTAGATCACACCATATCTAATAGAGTGCGATTACGACGTTCGGACACACCATTACACTGAGGTGTTCCAGGCGGCGTGAGTTGTGAAACTATTCCACATTTTCTTAAGTGTGTACCAAACTCGCGACTCAAGTATTCTCCTCCACGATCTGATCGTAGAAACTTGATTTTCCTGTCACGTTGATTCTCAACTTCACTCTGAAATTCCTTGAACTTTCAAAGGTCTCAGACTTGTGTTTCATTAAGTAGACATACCCATATCTACTCAAGTCATCAGTGAGGGTGAGAACATAACGATAGCCACCGCGAGCCTCAACACTCATTGGACCGCACACATCAGTATGTATGATTTCCAATAAGTTGGTTGCTCGCTCCATTGTTCCTGAGAACGGAGTCTTGGTCATTTTACCCATGAGGCATGGTTCGCACGTGTCAAATGATTCGTAATCAAGAGACTCTAAAAGTCCATCAGCATGGAGCTTCTTCATGCGTTTGACACCTATGTGACCAAGGCGGCAGTGCCACAAGTATGTGGGACTATCACTATCAATCTTACATCTTTTGGTACTTACACTATGAATATGTGTAGCATTACGCTCGAGATTCATAAAGAATAAACCATTCACCTTCGGAGCATGACCATAAAACATATCTCTCATATAAATAGAACAACCATTATTCTCGGATTTAAATGAGTAGCCATCTCGAATTAAACGAGATCCTGATACAATGTTCATGCTCAAACTTGGCACTAAATAACAATTATTGAGGTTCAAAACTAATCCCGTAGGTAAATGTAGAGGTAGCGTGCCGACGGCGATCACATCGACCTTGGAACCATTCCCGACGCGCATCGTCACCTCGTCCTTCGCCAGTCTCCGTTTATTCCGAAGCTCCTGCTGTGTGTTACAAATATGAGCAACGGCACCGGTATCAAATACCCAGGAGTCACTACGATTACTGGTAAGGTACACATCAATTACATGTATATCAAATATACCTTTGGTGTTGCCGGCCTTCTTGTCCGCTAAGTATTTGGGGCAGTTCCGCTTCCAGTGACCACTTTCCTTGCAATAAAAGCACTCAGTCTCGGGCTTGGGTCCATTCTTTGGCCTCTTCCCGGCAGCTTGCTTGCTGGGCGCGGCAACTACCTTGCCGTCCTTCTTGAAGTTCTTTTTACCCTTGCCCTTCTTGAACTTAGTGGTTTTATTGACCATCAACACTTGATGTTCCTTCTTGACTTCTACCTCTGCTGATTTCAGCATAGCAAATACTTCAGGAATGGTCTTCTCCATCCCCTGCATATTGAAGTTCATCACAAAGCTCTTGTAGCTCGGTGGAAGCGACTGGAGGATTCTGTCAATGACCGCATCATCCGGGAGATTAACTCCCAGCTGAGTCAAGCGGTTATGTAACCCAGACATAGTGAGTATGTGCTCACTGACAGAACTATTTTCCTTCATCTTACAGCTGAAGAATTTGTCGGAGACTTCATATCTCTCGACCCGGACATGAGCTTGGAAAACCATTTTCAGCTCTTCGAACATCTCATATGCTCCATGTCTCTCAAAACGCTTTTGGAGCCCCGGCTCTAGGCTGTAAAGCATGCCGCACTGAACGAGGGAGTAGTCATCGGTACGTGCCTGCTAAGCGTTCATAACGTCTTGTTCTGCAGGGAGAACAGGTGTGTCACCCAGCGGTGCTTGTAGGACATAATCTTTCTTGGCAGCTATGAGGATGATCCTGAGGTTCCGAACCCAGTCCGTATAGTTGCTACCATCGTCTTTCAGCTTGGTTTTCTCTAGGAACGCGTTGAAGTTGAGGACTACGTTGTCCATTTGATCTACAAGACATATTGTAAAATATTTAGACTAAGTTCATGATAATTAAGTTCATCTAATCAAATTATAATGAACTCCCACTTAGATAGACATCCCTCTTAGTCATCTAAGTGTTACATGATCCGAGTCGACTAGGTCGTGTCCGATCATCACGTGAGACGGACTAGTCATCGTCGATGAACATTCTCATGTTGATCGTGTCTTCCATACGACTCGTGTTCGACCTTTCGGTCTCCGTGTTCCGAGGCCATGTCTGTACATGCTAGGCTCGTCAAGTTAACCCTAAGTGTTTTCGCTGTGTAAAACTGTCTTACACCCGTTGTATGTGAACGTAAGAATCCATCACACCAGATCATCACGTGGTGCTTAGAAGCGACGAACTGTAGCAACGGTGCACAGTTAGGGGAGAACACTTCTTGAAATTTTTGTAAGGGATCATCTTATTTACTACCGTCGTTCTAAGTAAACAAGATGCATAAAACATAATAAACATCACATGCAATTATATAAAGTAGTGACATGATATGGCCAATATCATATAGCTCCTTTGATCTTCATCTTCAGGGCTCCATGATCATCTTGTCACCGGCATGACACCATGATCTCCATCATCATGATCTCCATCATCGTGTCTTCATGAAGTTGTCACGCCAATGACTAGTTCTACTTCTATGACTAACGCGTTTAGTAATAAAGTAAAGTAGTTTACATGGCGTTCTTCAATGACACGCAGGTCATACAAAAAATAAAGACAACTCCTATGGCTCCTGCCGGTTGTCATACTCATCGACATGCAAGTCGTGATTCATATTACAATAGCATGAACATCTCATACATGACATATAGATCATTCATCATTCATCACAACTTTGGCCATATCATATCACAAAGCACTTGCTGCAAAAACAAGTTAGACGTCCTCTAATTGTTGTTGCATGTTTTACGTGGCTGAAGTAGGGTTCTAGCAAGAACGTTTTCTTACCTACGTGAAACCACAACGTGATTTGTCAACTTCTATTTACCCTTCATAAGGACCCTTTTCATCGAATCCGCTTCAACTAAAGTAGGAGAGACAGACACCCGCCAGCCACCTTATGCAACTAGTGCATGTTAGTCGGTGGAACCGGTCTCACGTAAGCGTACGTGTAAGGTTGGTCCGGGCCGCTTCATCCCACAATACCGCTGAAGCAAGATAAGACTAGTAGCGGCAAGAAAGTTGACAAATCTACGCCCACAACAAATTGTGTTCTACTCGTGCAAGAAGAACTACACATAGACCTAGCTCATGATGCCACTGTTGGGGAACGTTGCAGAAAACAAAAAATTTCCTACGGCTTCACCAAGATCCATCTATGAGTTCATCTAGCAACGAGTGATTAGATGCATCTACGTACCTTGTAGATCGCGAGAGGAAGCGTTCAAAGAACGGGGATGATGTAGTCGAACACGACGTGATCCAAATCACCGGAGATCCTAGCACCGAACGGACGGCACCTCCGCGTTCAACACACGTACGAAACAGCCACGTCTCCTCCTTCTTGATCCAGCAAGGGGAGAGGAGAGGTTGAGGGAGATGGCACCAGCAGGAGCACGACGGCGTGGTGATGATGGAGCTGCAGTACTCCGGCAGGGCTTCGCCAAGCGCTATGGAGGAGGAGGAGGTGTTGGAGAGGGAGAAAGGAGGCAACCAAAGGCCTGGGGTTGTCTTGCTCCTCCTTTTCCCCACTATATATAGGGCCAAGGGAGAGGGGGAGGCGCAGCCCTTGCCCCTTCCTCCAAGGAAGGGTGCGGCCAAGGGGGGGGGAGGAGTCCATCCTCCCCAAGGCACCTCGGAGGTGCCTTCCCCCTTTAGGACTCTCCCCTTTTTTTCTTCTCTTGGCGCATGGGCCTCTTGGGGCTGGTGCCCTTGTCCCATGTAGGCCAAGGCGCACCCCCTACAGCCCATGTGGCCCCCGGGGATGGGTGGCCCCACCCGGTGGGCCCCCGGGACCCTTCTGGTGGCCCCGGTACAATACCGATAACCCCGAAACTTGTCCCGATGCCCGAAACAGGACTTCCCATATATAAATCTTTACCTCCGGACCATTCCGGAACTCCTCGTGACGTCCGGGATCTCATCCGGGACTCCGAACAACATTCGGGTTACTGCATATACATATCCCTACAACCCTAGCATCACCGAACCTTAAGTGTGTAGACCCTACGGGTTCGGGAGACATGTAGACATGACCGAGATCGCTCTCCGGTCAATAACCAACTGCGGAATATGGATACCCATGTTGGTTCCCACATGCTCCACGATGATCTCATCAGATGAACCACGATGTCGAGGACTTAATCAACCCCGTATGCAATTCCCTTTGTCAATCGATATGTTACTTGCCCGAGATTCGATTGTCGGTATCCCAATACCTCGTTCAATCTCGTTACCGGCAAGTCACTTTACTCGTACCGTAATGCATGATCCCGTGACCAACCACTTGGTCACTTTGAGCTCATTATGATGATGCATTACCGAGTGGGCCCAGTGATACCTCTCCGTCATACGGAGTGACAAATCCCAGTCTCGATCTGTGTCAACCCAACAGACACTTTCGGAGATACCTGTAGTGCACCTTTATTGTCACCCAGTTACGTTGTGACGTTTGATACACCCAAAGCACTCCTACGGTATCTGGGAGTTACACGATCTCATGGTCAAAGGAATATATACTTGACATTAGAAAAGCTCTAGCAAACGAACTACACGATCTCACGCTATGCTTAGGATTGGGTCTTGTCCATCACATCATTATCCTAATGATGTGATCCCGTTATCAATGACATCTAATGTCCATAGCCAGGAAACCATGACTATCTATTGATCAACGAGCTAGTCAACTAGAGGCTTACTAGGGACATGTTGGTGTCTGTTATTCACACATGTATTACGATTTTCGGATAATACAATTATAGCATGAATAAAGACAATTATCATGAACAAAGAAATATAATAATAATGCTTTTATTATTGCCTCTAGGGCATATTTCCAACACTTTATTATTTGTTTCAGCTTTTCTAATTTCTGCTACTGTTTTGCAAATAAAATACTAACTGAAACACTTTGGTTAATTATGTAAATTTTTGTGAGGAATATTTGAACTATTTTCAAACCACACAACAAATTTCGGAATATTTGGAGCAACCAATATTTAATGGTAATTTTAAACTCCAACTCAAAATCATAATGATTTAATTCAATGACCAAAATGTCCTGGAAAAATATGCATCATCTCTGGTAGTGGCTTTCACCTTTTTCCATAAATCATGAACATTTAAAAAGGATATTTTGAGGTCATTGAAAATATTTTGGTTGAACCTATTTGTATTGCATTTGTGCTAGGGTTTATCAATCCCTATTTGAAGTTTATTTAAATTGTAAACACGATGACAAGAGAAACAAGCAAAGGCAGCATGGGCTGAGCTAGGGCTGTGACAACTCACCCCCACTAAACAAGAATCTCGTCCCGAGATTCAAGACGTGAGGTAAGAAGACAGAGGGGGCACAAACTAACACGGTCTTCACGATCCAGGTTGCACTTCCTAGGAACGTTGTTTCGATCACCATCTTTGTCTTGACGTCTTGTTCTGAGAACTCCAGTTATTATGACAATGAGAGGAGAAGGAGACTCTAGAAGGATCGATCTTCTTGAGGATCAAACAACTCAGGATCAACTCACAGAGTGAGACATAGCAACATCTCTCGAACTGAGAGACAAAGCACACCTCTAGAGGAATGGAGTGGAACAGATGACGGAGGTTTACCAGGTAGACTACAATTCCACACTTAGGAAGGTGGTGAACGGTTGTCAGCGCAGCGAGGAGTTAAGTTGCCATGAAACCATAACGAGACATCTTAGAGGAGGTGACTCATAGGATCACCCCTTAAGTGGCAAAAAGAATTACCTTTGATTCAAAGATCATTGAAACTCTTTATACCAGCCTAAGGCAATCACAATCGATCATTTGAAGGAGTTCGGAAGAATGACATACTCGGACTAGAATGGATGATGTGGACTACCTTGTTGAAGACAACGCAATGGATGATTTTGCTTATCATCGGAAATGGATGGGACCCATGGTAGGAACACTTTTGAGGACGATCCTGAACAAAAGTTACTGAGAAGGCAGCCCATAGCGAAATGGCACAAAGACGGTGCAAGCTAGGAACAAAATGCAAATGTTGGGAATGTTCCAACCATCATATCTGCCTGAGATTTAGATCCGATTGGTAATAGGATACTTCAGACTCGGCATGTCTGAAAAGAAAGTTTGCAACACAATTCGACGAGATGACGTTGCGAGATTCTCGGGAAATGAACTACGATAGCAAGCTCCAAAACATGAGCTGGTTCTGCTACAAGCATGTGAGCACGTTGTCCCAGACAAGCATAACCACCTAGTAGTCTTATAATGAAACACTATCGAGTTCAGGTTGGGAACCATCATCGAGGGTAACAAAGTCCTAACATAAGTCATGATTAGCTCTTATGAAGGACCTTCTTGTCCTTGAACAAATCAGTTAGTGGCTTGGTATGCTAGGGAATACATATGGAATGAAGGTTGCAAGTCTCCACACCACAGAATACTTCGCACGTATGCATGACTGATTTGAGACGATTCCAAAGGAAGCAACATTGACTTTATCGAATTCACGGCGGCAACTTACATCAAATGCACATGAATTAGAGGAAGTCACTTCTTCCATCCATGCATATGCTTCATGAGCTAGCATGAAGAAATGCTTTCAAGAGTTTCCAGTACTAGCTTAATGTTCAACAAGATTATGGAGAAGCCAAGGATGTTGTCGATGGGCTCAACAACAATTCATCCAGATTCCCATGGGATGGAATTCCATAACTATGTGAACAAGGTGATAGTATTGGGCAGATCCAAAAGACATAATGGTGTATGCTCGAGGAAAATCCACGAGTAAGGCAACATTACGAACATCGTTGGTTCTGATTCGATTTGAGAATAGCCCACACTCAAATCGAAGTTTTGGCAGGACAATAGCTCCAACAACTGATCACAGGGACCAATCGGTGAAGATATCATATTTCTTCAACACACCCTCAAAAGGATATCCCTAAAAATGAACTAAGTCGGCCAAGCTTTTATCTTCCAACTCTCCAATTTGTTGTTTGGCTTAACCAACTAGCTCAGGGGTATCCAACACAGATTCTTGGAGAATGACTGGTTTAGAGGAAAACCAACTTGATCACGAGCTTAACATAACGGTCAGGGGACAACCTAGTAATACTTCTGAGAAGATATCCGGAAAATCACGAACCACCGATATGTAACTAAGCTTGAGAACAATCTTGCTTTCGAGACAAGACTATATGATCAAAAGAGCGAGGGATTGGCACAATCCCAACTCATTGATCGAAGAGTGCACCAGAAATAAGGACTAGGTAGCACGATCATCCTTAGGGTGATGATTCAATAACCAACACACTAAGAATGAGGTTATTGTCCTTTAATTACCAAGCAACAAAGTTGCCAAGAGTATTGATTTCACACATCATAGTTCACCTGTCAACATTCCGGTTACAACAGCACAAGGACCGAGGAATGAATGATGATGGTGAGAAGTATCACTACATCAAGAATTCATAAGAGATGATGCAATTCTCATGACAATCCTGACATAAAGAGGGCAATACTTCGGGGTGGAACAGAATCAAAAGCTGGATTAGCATTTCGATCTGCGAAGTACAATTGCTTTGACCCAATCCTGGATATGGATGAGGTACTGGAGTTTGTTTCTCCTAGTCATACCAGAACAGGATGACTTGACGGACCGCAAGAGTAATAGGCATCGATAAACGAATGCACGCATACTCTTGACTATCAATTGATAGACGAGGGTCAGAATACAACTAAAGAGGGACAACTCAAAAGAACATACGATTTTCTGAGTTGTGGACGCATAGGTTGGTATGTCGAACAAGCTCAACATTTCTTCCAGATAACCCATGCAGAAAGGTAGAAATGGCAGAGTCACAATATAGCATGGAGAACTCATCGAGAGCACTCCCGTTGTGATCCTCTAATCCAACAAACTTCTGCCATAAGTGGTTCATAGTATTTGGAAGAAGGAAATACCACGGGCCTCGAGGACTAATGCAAAGGTTACTAATAACCTAAAGGAACGAGCAAACACTATCAACATGAAGTAAGTAGGGTGAATCTCGGGTTCAAAACCCAAGGAGTAGAATACCTACTACTAAGTGGCATCACGGAATGCTTTCGAGAATGATGGCCAGAATCACCACACTGGGAACACAAAACATGGCTAGATTACTAAATGATCCCTTAAGACACCTAAGGTCATAATAATAATTCCAACATATATGTTGAGGCAATAGAATACCTCAACTCAACAATTGGTGTGATTAACCTGGCCTAAAGGAATATCGAAACCAGAGGAAAAAGGATTTTGCAAATGCATCAGATTGTTTAGAAACCTGGGATGACTCGGACAACATAACGACTGTAAATGCTCAAAAGATTGGAGACATGGTACAAAAATGGTGGCATAACCACTCGATCATCATAATATCAAGGTTCTGAGATCAGCTATGAACATACAGAAGATAGTAGGAGCTGAACTCAAGTTTAGAACCATCACTCCTATAGGTCTACGGATTAGTAACACGTCATCCTGATAGATAGATGAGAAGGCCTAGTTCTTAATCCCCGTAGAAGATAAGAGGATGACTCAGATCAGAAGGCCATGAGGTATAAGGAGTAAAAAGAGCCTTACGTTCCATCCCACAATCAATTCCCTTATATAACTAAAGAATTTCTAGACTCAACTTCGACCAGTTTGGCTTGGTAATCCTACAGGCAGTCAGGCTCTGATACCAAAGCTGTCAGGACCCCAACTCAATGCCACATCGATCTAGCATGTAACACCTCATATCACTTTGCGGCCTCACGCACGGTATTCCCACGGGTGTCGCCTTACCTTTGCCCGGGACCGTTTGCGCCTTTTGGCACACGTATATGATAGTGTCGCTAGCATCCATATGATAAGGAGCCTGGGCTCACATGGGTAGTCGTAAACCCAAAGTGGCACAAACTTACAGGGACAGGCATCCATGACCCAGCATCGAACGTGTCGGTCATCAGTGAGTGAATCCAGGCTGTAGCACTGGGCTAGCAGGACTCCGGTGAACTGGGCTGTAGCGGGCTAACAGGACTCCGGTATTCATTGCGTGACATTTTCCCGAAGGGACAGACACAGGAACGAAGAAGGACACATGCCGGCCAGCCTAAGTGTTCCGGAGCAGTAGCAAGCTACCATGTGGAAACACTAGGAGACATTTCCCGGTAAGAGAGGCTACTAAAGATAAACAACTAGATAGTCAGATCCCACACATACCAAGCATTTCAATAACATACACACAATATGCTCGATATGTGCAAATACAACATGGCATCACAACATGACTCTATGACTCAAATATGTATTCATTAGGCTCCGAGGAGCGAGATATTACAAACAGGGGTCTCATGACCCAACATTCAGAGCATACAAATCAAGGCACAAGCGGAAGCTAACATGTCTGGGTACAGACATCTACAAATGAAAAAGGCTGAGAAGCCTGACTGTCTACCAGATCCTGCCAAGGGCACAAGATCGTAGCTGAGGTAACAAGCTAAACGTCGAAGTCCACGCGGAACTACTAGTGAGACTGAAGTCTCTCTGCAAAAACATAAAATAGGCAAACGTGAGTACAAATGTACCCAGGAAGACTTACATCAGAACTAACTACATATGCATCATTATCAACAAAGGGATGGTGGGGTTTAACTGCAGCAAGCCAGTTTTGACTCGGTGGCTATCCTGAACTACGACTGCAACTAACTCTTTGAGGTGGCGCACGCGAGTCCACATATTCACCATATCAATACACCACTATGGATCCGCTCCCGTCTCCCTACGAGAACGCCGTCCATAGCACTCACGCTTATCTTGCGCATTTTAAAGTATCCACTTTCACTTGTCTATGAACTGTACAGGCAACCCAGAAGTCCTTTTCCGCGGACACGGCTATTCGAATAGATGATGTTAACCCTGCAGGGGTGTACTTCTTCACACATGCTCTCACCACTTACCGCCGTTTACATGACATGTACTCGGCAACCTTCAAGCGAAAGCCCAACGTGGGTGTCGGCCACAGCCTACCTAAACACTCAAGTCTCTAGTCCAGGTTTATCGCCTATTCGGGTTCCATCCATGAGGAGATCCGGCCGGGGTTTCGCTCACAGCCCCAAACGATGTGAACAGGGTTCCCGAGACACCAAACGGGCGCCCGGTACACCGTGCCACGTGCCTACCGCATCACAGCCCACCCCTCCGGTCAGCGCTGCCCACGGCCTCCAGCATACTACAAACACCAGAAACTACTTGCAACTCCTGGACAGAGGACAAGGGTGATCAAGAAGCCGAGAGGGTCCATTGGTTTCGGGCCCAATGCGTGGTAGTAGCTGAATCATGGATCACAAACACAAAACTCAATTCCTGAGGACGGCTGCAATGAGACAACCCACCATGTACTCCTACATGGCCTCTCTGCGCTACCTTTACCAAATCGTGTTCACACGCTTAGCTCACACACCGTAGGACATGTTCACACACCTCTGATTCATCCCGGATGAATCAGACCTGACACAACTCTAAGCAATAGCAGGCATGACAAACAAGCATGAATGAGTAGGCACAACAGGGCTCAAACAACTCCTACTCATGCTAGTGGGTTTCATCTATTTACTGTGGCAATGACAGGTCATGCAAAGGATAAAAAGGGTTCAGCTACCGCAGCAAGTAACAGTTGAATCGTTGTTTGTCCTAATGCAGTAAAAGAGAGCAGGAGCGAGAGAGTGGGATTGTATCGGAATGAACAAGGGGGTTTTGCTCGCCTGGCACTTCTGAAGATAGCATTGAGTCTTCATCAGTGTCAACGATCACAACGTCGGAACATCGTCTACCGAGAGGGGACAAACACCGACAAACAAAGAAGAAACACAATCAATGCAATGCACAATATGATGCATGATCATGACATGGCAATATGCTGTGGTTTGAGCTAATGCAACTAGCAATAGATTAAATGAAGTTGGTTTGAATACAAGATTAAAATTCAAACTCCATATGTGGATATTTAAATGCCATTTATATAATTTGTGCTAAACAGCAGCTACAAGTTGTTCTAACATGCATGAAAATGGTACAGATGGATTCCTTGAATTTTTCTGATAATTTTTCATATATAAATTATTTCATTCTGAGCTACAGTTGATTTTATATGAATTTTAGAAGTTTTTGCTATTTTCTGGAATTTCCTGAATTATTTTAAATCCAGAAAATGACTTACTGCGTCAGCCTGACGTCAGTGTGACTTCAGCGGTCAATGGGGCACGGTCCGGTCAAACCTGACAGTGGGTCCCGCATGTCAGTGTAATTAGCTTAACTAAATAAATTAATATTAGATTAACTCCTAATCTAGGTTTGACCAGGGGCGGGGCCCACATGGTCAAATGGGTCAAACCCACCGGCGACATGACGCCGGCGAGGCCCGAGACGGCGGCGCGGTCCGGAAACGCGGCACGGGCCACGGTTCAGGGCGCGGATGGCACGGTTGGAACCCTGGACCTCGTCCGTGTCGACTGGTGCTAGAGGGGTCGCCGGAGACGACCTAAATCGACGGTGGTGTCCGCTTCCACGGCGGCCGGAGTTCGGGCGCCGACCGATTCGACGCTACGGTGCACTACGGGAGGAACTGGTGGGTGCTACGTGCACCTGGGGAAGTACTGAACACGGGGACACGCTCAGGTGCGAGCAATGGCGCCAGTAGCCGCGGTGGCGCCATGGCCGGCGGTAGTGAGGTATCGGGCTTGACGAAGGCGACAGCCAGAGGGGGCAAACGAGCACGGGGAGAGAGGGGTTCGGCGTAGTGGCTCACTGCGGTTGTAGGGGGCGTCGAAGTGGGCTCGGGGAAGCACGGACGGCGTCATGGCGTTGCCGGCGATCTCGGCGATCGGAGGGAGAAGAAGGCGATGCAGACGGCGATGCAGGGCGGCCAAGCTCACGTGACTCATTGAGGAGAAAGAGGGCGTCTTGGCGGAGCTTCTTGGCGCGTTGGCGGGGCATGGGGTGGCCGGTGGCCGCGGTGGTGACGAACGGCGGCGACGAACCCGTTCGGTGAGTGAGAGAGAGAGAGAGAGCCAGGGGAGAGGGTGAGGACGGGGGGAGAGTGAGAGGAGTCTGGGGGCGAGGGGGAGTGCGTGGCACTCGGGGCTGGCTCCAGAAGCGGCGGAAGCAGGAGGTGGCTCGGGCGCGTGCCGGCGCGCGGTAGCCACACGCCCTCCTGCCTACTGGCAGGAGGTTGAAGACGGTGGGGGCGACTGCTGGGCTGGGCCAACAGTGCTGGGCCGCAGCTGGGCCGCCAGGTAGGTTAAGTAGGTGGCCTGGTGGCCTTCTCTCCCTCTCTTTATTATTTGTTTCAGTTTTTCTAATTTCTGCTACTGTTTTGCAAATAAAATACTAACCGAAACACTCTGGTTAATTCTGTAAATTTTTGTGAGGAATATTTGAACTATTTTCAAACCACACAACAAATTTCAGAATATTTGGAGCAACCAATATTTAATGGTAATTTTAAACTCCAACTCAAAATCATAATGATTTAATTCAATGACCAAAATGTCCTGGAAAAATATGCATCATCTCTGGTAGTGGCTTTCACCTTTTTCCATAAATCATGAACATTTAAAAAGGATATTTTGAGGTCATTGAAAATATTTTGGTTGAACCTATTTGAATTGCATTTGTGCTAGGGTTTATCAATCCCCATTTCAAGTTTATTTAAATTGTAAACATGATGACAAGAGAAACAAGCAAAGGCAGCATGGGCTGAGCTAGGGCTGTGATAGCCCAGCGGAATAATCACTCTCGTTAGTGATCCGGACATAGCACTCTGCGCCGGAAACAAGATAGCTGCATTAGCCCTGGAGGCACTATCCGAAGCCTTAGCGGCAGAGGAACTCACCGCGCTGCGCTCTACGGTGAATAGGGACGATGTGATACTCGATAAGAGATCCAAGTCCACCTCCTTTAAACCAGCAGATGAAATAGTAAAATTCCAGGTCCACCCAACGGACCCGACAAAGAAGGCCTCCATCGGGGCACAATTGAACCTTGATGTGGACGCCGCACTGCGAGAATTCCTTCGGGAAAATTGGGACATTTTCGCCTGGCACCCCTCGGATATGCCCGGAATCCCATGCAGATTGGCAGAACACAGCCTAAACATCCTAAAAGTATTCAAGCCAGTCAAACAGGCTCTTCGACGATTTTCCGAACCCAAAAGACAGGCAATGGGAGAAGAGCTAGCCAAACTATTGGAAGCCGGATTCATCAGAGACATCAAACATCCGGATTGGTTAGCAAACCTGGTAATGGTACCAAAGAAGGACAAATCCTATCGCCTATGTGTCGATTTCAAAGACCTAAATAAAGCCTGCCCAAAGGATCCCTTCCCCCTCCCCCACATCGACCAAATCATCGATGCCACTGTAGGGCACGATTCATTGTGCTTCCTGGACGCATACTCCGGCTATCATCAAATCAAGATGGCAGAAGCGGATCAAGCCGCAACGGCATTCATTACTCCATATGGACCATTCTGCTTCAACACGATGCCCTTCGGACTTAAAAACGCCGGCGCAACATATCAGCGCATGATTCAGACATGTCTGGCTACCCAGATCGGCAAAACAGTAGAGGCATACGTAGACGACGTAGTCGTCAAAACTAAACACGTCGAAACTCTAGTAGACGACTTGAGGGTCACATTCGACAACCTCCGAGCATATGACATTAAGCTGAATCCAGAAAAATGCGTTTTTGGCGTACCAGCCGGAAAGCTCTTGGGCTTCATTGTATCCGGTAGAGGAATCGAAGCAAATCCGGCCAAGATCCGAGCCCTATCACAGCTGGATATTCCAAAAAACCTCAAACAGATCGAGAATTTGACTGGATGCGTGGCGGCTCTCAGCCGCTTTATCTCCCGCCTAGGAGAAAAGGCATTGCCCCTCTATCGCCTCCTTAGGCGCACCGAACACTTCGAGTGGACGGATGCTGCCACTGCCGGACTCGAAGAAATAAAGGCCATATTGGCAACAAATCCGGTCCTGGCTGCGCCCAACCTGGGCGAACCAATGTTGTTATACATCGCAGCAACGCATCAAGTTGTAAGCGCGGTACTTGTCGTCGAACGAGAGATAGAAGGGCATAAATTCCCTCTTCAAAAACCAGTATACTACGTATCTACTATGTTAACCCCCTGCAAGTCCCGTTACCCGCACTATCAGAAGATAGCGTATGCGGTGTTCATGGCATCCCGGAAGCTCCGACACTACTTTCAAGAGTGTTTGATAACAGTGGCCTCTGAAGTACCACTTAACGACATTATAAACAACCACGACGTGACTGGCAGGATTGCAAAATGGGCCATTGAGCTCTTACCATTCGATATAACTTACAAACCTCGGCGAGCTATAAAGTCACAAGTTTTGGCTGACTTTGTCGCTGAATGGACCGAAGCCGAACTCCCTAAAGAGTACGACGCATACTCCAATTGGATTATGCACTTCGACGGCTCTAAAATGTTGGCCGGATTGGGGGCTGGCGTCGTATTGACGTCCCCGACCGGGGACACAGTCCAATACATACTTCAGATAATGTACATGGACTCCAACAACGCAGCCGAATACGAGGCCCTTTTACATGGTCTCCGGATGGCAATCTCCATGGGCATTCAACGCCTAGAGGTGCGCGGGGATTCAAACCTCGCAATATCCCAAATAAATGGAGACTTTGACACCAAGGATCCGAAAATGGCAGCATATCGCAATGCTCTCCTAAAAATGTCAGCTCGGTTCGATGGACTCGAATTCCATCACATAGCCAGGGATAATAACCAAGCGGCCGACGTATTGGCACGCATCGGCGCAAAACGTGACGCTGTCCCTCCAAACATCTTCCTGGAACGGCTGTTCAAGCCATCCGTACTATGGGAAGAGGAGTCCGGAAATAACAAACCGGATGCAGCCACACCAACCGACACAGAGCAATTTGACATAAGCGGCGATTCCGCCGCTGAAATAACACCTTCAGCCCACGACATAATGGCCGTAATCGCCCCGTGGACAGAACCATTCCTAGCCTACTTGCTTAGGGAGGAACTTCCCGAAGACCAAAATGAGGCCCGCTGCATAGTTCGGCGATCTAAAGCCTACAAGGTCCACGAGGGAGAACTTTATAAGAAAAGCACAACCGGAGTCCTTCAAAGGTGTATCTCCGAAGAGGAAGGGCGAGACCTCCTGGCTGAAATTCACGCCGGACTAGGCGGACACCACGCTGCAGCCCGGGCTATTGTAGGAAAGGCATTCCATACAGGATTTTATTGGCCAACCGCCCGGGGAGATGCTCAGGACTTAGTCCAAAGATGCGTCGGCTGTCAGCTCTTTGCTAATCAGAGCCATATGCCACCCACCGCCCTCAAAACTATACCCATTACCTGGCCGTTCACGGTCTGGGGGCTTGACATGGTTGGACCACTTAAAGGGGGAACCCACAAGCAAAGATACCTATTGGTCATGGTGGATAAATTCACCAAATGGATAGAGGCCAAGCCAGTTAAAACGGCAGAGTCCGGACCAGTGATAGACTTTATATCCGGGGTAGTACACCGTTACGGTGTCCCCCACAGCATCATCACCGATAACGGCACAAACTTTACGGCCGACGAGGTTAAATCATGGTGCAAAAATATGGGCATTAAGCTCGATTACGCTTCAGTCTATCATCCTCAAACCAACGGTCGAGTGGAACGAGCAAATGGTCTAATAATGAGCGGCATTAAACCCAGACTAGTGCGGTCCCTCATGAAATCTGACACGCACTGGGTGGAGGAGCTCGACTCCGTACTCTGGGGGCTGCGGACAACGCCCAACCTACTACCGGATTTACACCATTTTTTATGGTATACGGCGCAGAGGCAGTCTTACCCTGCGACATCATTCATGACTCACCTCGAGTGCGCATGTACGAAGAAAGAGAAGCCGAGCTGGATCGGCAGGACATCTTGGATGCATTGGAGGAAGAACGCGACGTCGCCAAGGCTCGTTCCGCATTCTATCAGCAGCAGGCTCGAAGATATCAAAGCAGAGAAGTACGGGCCAAGACTTACAATGTTGGCGAACTAGTTCTACGCCTGTCGGACAAGAAAAAGGACAAGCTCAAGCCCAAATTGGAGGGCCCCTTCATTATCGATCAAGTCCTAACCGGTGGAGCGTACCGTCTACGAAATGCGTCGGACAACCGACTCGAGCCGAACCCATGGAACGCAGCCCGCCTCCGAAGATTCTATGCCTAGCGCCGGACTAAGAGTTCGTCCCCTTCCCCTGTTCAAATTTTTACACTTCAGCTGTCTTTTGTTTCTCTTTCTTCTCTTAACCCTTTTACTAAAAAGCCCTTACGGGCCTACTTGCGCATTGTTCGCACAAACTTGATGTGCCATCCGCACTCATTATACCTGGGGGCTTCTTTGCCAGAAGCTTAATTATAATGGCTTCATGCCCAGCACATGTGTCAAGCTTCCACATGTACCTTTTATTCACCATTATATGCATCGATATGACTTAAGTTTTGGCCAAGCTGGGTTGCCTGGCTCCTGTGCTTACCCCTACGTTCCCGATTGTTCGGCTAGGAGGTAAAGGGAGCACCTCTGCGATTGTTACTGCCGGGTCAGCCGGATGTGTACCTCAGACTGGGTGAAGCCGAAAGCTAGCGTTCTTAAGGGAATATTCGGTCGGTGACTTGAAAGATGATTTTTTACCTACTTATTTATCTGTCCCCAAATGTTTTTCTGCTTTTTTCGCAGTCCGGACATGCACTTTAGGGCATGCCACCCCCAGAGGAAAGGAACCCTTAACGGAACTATTCTCCCTGGAAGATGTTTCTTACTAACCATGTAATATAACATAACTAGTTGGGCACTTGTCTGATAAAGCACTAATGACCCCTACGCCTGGTCTCCATGCATACCCCGGTTGTTTTATAACCGAGAAGGTATTTGGACACACTCCGGACCCTAGGGTCCCGAGGTCGAACCGAAAAGGTCGGCAAAGACAAACGATCTACAATCCGGCTAGAAGGCATTTTACATGTCATTTTATAATACATTGTCAAATCGACTGACTGTATTCTTCCTCAATCCCGTCTAACAGGCTATCTAATTTACAGTCCTGTTGGGAAAATTTAGCGGCCAGCTCTACTTGGCCGTATACTAAACTCACAGGGATCTCCTTCCCATCGGGCCCCACAGGTCCGACCTCGGCCATGTGGTTGGGATCCACCTTCTTGTACCGCGTCTTTACCATGGCCCAGGCCTCCCTAGCACCTTGGCGGCAGGCTGAAATCTTCCATAAATGGAAGCGCTGCCGCACTCCCTGAAGCTTCTCCGCAAGCTCCCCAAGGCCCTCGGGTAGGGAGAAGGCTGGCCATAAAGCCTGGATGACGCCGCTCATTGCCTGCCGAACTCGTTCGATCAGTTGCAACAATTCGGGAAGTTGATCACCCATTGATACGGGCATCTCCTCCGCAGGGCGACCTGTGAGTATACCTACAGACATATTTTGTCAAATTGACTTCCTCGCCGAACTCTTCTTTTCAAAGGAGTTCGCTCAAGCACTTACTATAGATGCCGCGACGAAGCCGCTGATTCTCCTTAACGGAGCCAGACAGCTCGGCCCGAACGCCTTTCAGCTCTTCTCCAAGCTGGGCATGGGCATCCTGGAGCTTGTTCCTTTCATGCTGCACCTTATGCAGCACCCTCTCGCCGGCCTTCAGCTGGCGCAGAAGTTCTTGCCTGTCCGGATCTTGTCCGGCAGCACCTGCAACGTCATTATCAGACTTGCGCACAGGCCACACACTACTTATCTTTTTTAAAATAATGTGTTACCAGGAGAGATCCCTGTGTTTTCTCCTGTGGCAGCGAGTGCGGCCTCAAGTTGGGCCTTACACTCTTGCAGCTCCTGAGACAGTTGGGCATTCTTCTTTGTAAGATCCTGAAGTTCAAATGATCCTTAAATCAGTTAATACAACTACTTTAAGTCTCGGGGGCTACTGGCATATACAACTATTAAAATCTCTTACCCGTATGTCTTTCACGTACTGCTACGTGGCTCTGGTAAAACCATCTTGAGCAGCACGAAGGTGCGCGTCCCCCGCGTTAAAGGCATTCAACGCCTCGGGGGAGAAGCACACGTCACGAAATACTGTCCGGCGGCGCCTATGGTTCATGGCGCTCTCCACCTCAGACTTGGTGGCGGACAGTCTGTCGGCATCCTCCGTTGGAGGAGTATCCGGCTCGCGCCTTGCGCTCACCTCCCCCTCCGGACCAGGCGCTGGAGCTTGGCTGGTAGAGGCCGGATTGGCAATCTCTACGCCCGCAGTCCGGTGGGCGCACTTCCTCCTATAAATGTCATGAGCACTCAAACGCTTCCTAGGAACGCTGCTCTAAATAATGAATTGTGAGCTATACCTTTGCGGTGACGTTTCTGTCCGCGCCGCGCTCCTCTTCCGCCTACTGGTCCGGACTGACCTTTGTTGGTCAGCCGTCGCGGGCTCGGCTTCCCGCCCTAGAGGCGCCTCCTACACAGCGCCATCGTATACGGTGGTCAGAAATAAGCAAGGAAGGAATGACGGTGTCAGGACTTCGGTCACAATCACCTGGGAAGCCGAATATATTCCGGGATAGTTGGCCATAATGGCGACTAAAGCATTATCCATGCTGAGCTGGTGGAACACCCCGTCGATTAGCTCCACCTCTATGCCCGGATCCTCTTCGGAGGCCGGATCCCGGGGTCTCTCTGGATCCTCGGGTTGCGGAGCTGGACTTAGCATGTCCTCCACGACCCGACGCAGCTCCTGCATCGAAAGAAGAACACAATATAAGAAACTTAAGTTTTAAAGGCATGGGTTGGACACGCGGAGTGTTCGCTTACCCAAGGCCGGGGATTATTCATGGAGAACCCATTTAACGGGTTCGTCCGAAGGAAATCCTCCTTCTCCCCCTTATACAGGCCAGACAGGATCTTCACCAGGTCTCCGGCCGAATCCGGCCCTTTGCGGCCATGACGGGTGGCATCGTCCTCCCTGTTGAAATCCCACATGGGGTGGCCCCTGTATTGTAGTGGCTGCACCCCCCGCATAATGCATGTTGCCATGACTCCAATCATGGTCAACCCGGAATGGGCCAGTAACCTTATTCGTCCCATCAAGTAATGGACGCTCTTGTCTTCCTCCAGTTGGGGGCTCCGCGGACACCAACTAAGGCGTTTCTTCAGAGGAGCATTGGTGAACTCCAGGAGGCCGATCCGAACAGGGTCTGGCAGCGGAGCGTCTTCTATATAAAACCATTTCGAAGGCCAGTCTTCGGACGCCTTCTTAGGGGTTCCGGATGGATATCCGGTCCCGGCAATGCGCCATATTTCGGCGCCGCCCACTTGATATATGAACCCCTCGTGAGAGCAGGTTACAAGGCAGAACAACCTCTTCCACAACGCGAAATGGGGCTCGACGCCCAGGAATAGCTCGCAAAGAGCTACGTAACCCGCAATATGCAGGATCGAGGCGGGCGTGAGGTGATGAAGCTGGAGTCCGTAGAACTCTAGGAGCCCGCGGAGGAACGGATGTACAGGAAATCCGAGCCCCCTTATCAGATAGGGGACGAAGCATACCCGCTCCCCTTTGTTGGGACTTGGGGTAGCCTCCGCTTGCTTCCCACCTTTGTAGGTGGCTAGCCCGGCTCGAACCGGAACCATGAAGGCCGGAGGGAAATATCCCCCCGCTTGGAGCTTCACCAGCTCGTTGTGCGGAACAGAGCATCTCCTCCAATCTCCTGGCAGAGGGCTGGGAGCGTGAGAAGAGGAGCTGCGTTGATGGTCCATGATGGAATGATTCTTGGTCGAAAGCGCTCCGATGAGTATTCGCAAGAGGAAGATGATGATTTGGATCTGGATTCTTGCCTCTCTTATAGGCAGATTATTCGCACAACTGGGGGGTAAAACATAAAAGACACCCTGGCTTTTCGCATTCGTGCGACGCGTGGAAGAAGGCCATTATTGGACGTGGAAGCCAAGAAGCGCAACATTGATGAGGAAGCCGGACACTGTTCGGCAGGTACATGGAACTTGAAGGAGAACTCGCCTTGCAACGCCGAAGACTACACACATGCTGGACTTATCGTTATTGAAGCCTGGTTCGGGGGCTACTGAGGGAGTCCTGGATTAGGGGGTGTCCGGATAGCCGGATTACCATCATCGGCCGAACTATCATCGGCCAGACTATCATCATCGACCGGACTCCAAGACTATGAAGATACAAGATTGAAGACTCCGTCCCGTGTCCGGATGGGACTTTCCTTGGCGTGGAAGGCAAGCTTGGCGATACAGATATGTAGATCTCCTACCATTGTAACCGACTCTATGTAACCCTAGCCCTCTCCGGTGTCTATATAAATCGGATGGCTCTAGTCCGTAGGACAACAACATCAACCCTTACAATCATACCATAGGCTAGCTTCTAGGGTTTAGCCTCCTTGATCTCGTGGTAGATCTACTCTTGTAAAACATCCACAATATCAATATCAATCAAGCAGGACGTAGGGTTTTACCTCCATCAAGAGGGCCCGAACATGGGTAAAACATCGTGTCCCTTGTCTCCTGTTACCATCCGCCTAGACACACAGTTCGGGACCCCCTACCCGAGACCCGCCGGTTTTGACACCGACAGGCACCATCCCCCCCAAAGCCCATGCGCATGGGAGGGGGGAAACCCTAAGGGGGAGGGCCTCCACTTGACTTGGGAGGCACTCCTCCCCCCTTGGCCGCCGCCCCAACCCTAATGGGATCTAGGGGGCCGGCCCCCTCTTCCCCCCACCTATAAATAGTGGAGGGGTGGGAGGGCAGCCGCACCCCAAGTTCTGGCGCAGCCCTCCCCCTCTCGCAAGTTCTCCTCCTCTCGCGCGGTGCTTGGCGAAGCCCTGCAGGATTGCCACGCTCCTCCATCACCACCACGCCGTTGTGCTGCTGCTGGATGGAGTCTTCCTCAACCTCTCCCTCTCTCCTTGTTGGATCAAGGCATGGGAGACGTCACCGGGCTGTACGTGTGTTGAACGCGGAGGTGCCGTCCGTTCGGCACTAGGATCTCCGGTGATTTGGATCACGACGAGTACGACTCCTTCAACCCCGTTCTCTTGAACGCTTCCACTTAGCGATCTACAAGGGTATGTAGATGCACTCTCCTTCCCCTCATTGCTGGTTTCTCCATAGATAGATCTTGGTGACACGTAGGAAAATTTTGAATTTCTGCTATGTTCCACAACAGTGGCATGATGAGCCAGGTCTATTGCGTAGATTCTTTGCATGAGTAGAACACAAAGTAGTTGTGGGCATTGATGTTGTTCAATATGCTTACCGTTACTAGTCCAATCTTGATTCGGCGGCATCGTGGGATGAAGCGGCCCGGACCGACCTTACACGTACACTTACGTGAGACAGGTTCCACTGATTGACATGCACTTGTTGCATAAGGTGGCTAGCGGGTGCCAGTCTCTCCCACTTTAGTCGGAACGGATTCGATGAAAAGGGTCCTTATGAAGGGTAAATGGCAATTGGCATATCACGTTGTGGTTTTGCGTAGGTAAGAAACGTTCTTGCTAGAAACCCATAGCAGCCACGTAAAACATGCAAACAACAATTAGAGGACGTCTAACTTGTTCTTGCAGGGTATGCTATGTGATGTGATATGGCCAAGAAGAATGTGATGAATGATATGTGATGTATGAGATTGATCATGTTCTTTTAATAGGAATCACGACTTGCATGTCGATGAGTATGACAACCGGCAGGAGCCATAGGAGTTGTCTTAATTTATTGTATGACCCGCGTGTCATTGAACAACGCCATGTAATGACTTTACTTTATTGCTAAACCGTTAGCCATAGTAGTAGAAGTAATAGTTGGCGGGACAACTTCATGAAGACACGATGATGAAGATCATGATGATGGAGATCACGGTGTCATGCCGGTGACGATGCTGGTCATGGAGCCCCGAAGATGGAGATCAAAAGGAGCAATATGATATTGGCCATATCATGTCACTTTTTGATTGCATGTGATGTTTATCATGTTTATGCATCTTATTTGCTTAGAACGACGGTAGTAAATAAGATGACCCCTCATTAAAATTTCAAGAAAGTGTTCCCCCTAACTGTGCAGCATTGCGAAAGTTCGTCGTTTCGAAGCACCACGTGATGATCGGGTGTGATAGATTCTTACGTTCACATACAACGGGTGTAAGCTAGATTTACACATGTGAAACACTTAGGTTGACTTGACGAGCCTAGCATGTACAGACATGGCCTCAGAACACAAGAGACCGAAAGGTCGTGCATGAGTCGTATAGTAGATACGATCAACATGAAGATGTTCACCGATGATGACTAGTCCGTCTCACGTGATGATCGGACACGGCCTAGTTGACTCGGATCATGTAATCACTTAGATGACTAGAGGGATGTCTATCTGAGTGGGAGTTCATAAGATGAACTTAATTATCCCAAACATAGTCAAAAGATCTTTGCAAATTATATCGTAAGCTCGCGCTTTAGTTCCACTGTTTAGATATGTCCCTAGAGAAAATATAGTTGAAAGTTGACAGTAGCGATTATGCGGACAGTAGAAAGCTTATGTCCTTAATGCACCACTCAGTGTGCTGAACCCCAAACGTCATTTGTGGATGTTGCGAACATTGGACATACATGTTTTGATAACTACGTGATAGTTCAATTAAACGGTTTAGAGTTGAGGCACCAAAGACGTTTTCGAAACGTTGCGGAACATATGAGATGTTTTCGAGGGCTGAAATTAGGATTTTAGGCTCGTGCCCACGTCAAGAGGTATAAGACCTCCGACAATTTTCTTAGCCTGCAAACTAAGGGAGAAAAGCTCAATCGTTGAGCTTGTGCTTAGATTGTGTGAGTGCAACAATCACTTGAATCGAGTGGGAGTTGATCTTGCAGATAAGATAGTGATGTTTCTCCAAAGTCATTGCCACCAAGCTGCTAGAGCTTCGTGATGAACTATAACATATCAGGGATAGATATGATGATCCTTGAGGTATTCACGATGTTTGACACCGCGAAAGTAGAAATCAAGAAGGAGCATCAATTGTTGATGGTTGGTGAAACCACTAGTTTCAAGAAGGGCAAGGGCAAGAAGGGATACTTGATGAAACAACAAATCAGCTGCCGCTCCAGTGAAGAAACCCAAGGTTGAACCCAAACCCGAGACCAAGTGCTTCTATGATAAGGGGAATAGTCACTAGAGCGGAATTATCCTAGATACTTGGTAGATGAGAAGGCTGGCAAGGTCGATAGAAGTATATTGGATATACATTATGTTAATGTGTACTTTACTAGTACTCCTAGTAGCACCAGGGTATTAGATACCGGTTCGATTGCTAAGTGTTAGTAACTCGAAATAAAAGAGCTACGGAATAAACGGAGACTAGCTAAAGGTGAGCTGACGATATGTGTTGGAAGTATTTCCAAGTTTGATGTGATCAAACATCGCACGCTCCCTCTACCATCAAGATTAGTATTAAACCTGAATAATTGTCATTTGGTGTTTGCGTTGAGCATAGACATGATTGGATTATGTCTATCGCAATACGGTTGTTCATTTAAGGAGAATAATGGTTACTCTGTTTATTTGAATAATACCTTCAATGGTCTTGCACCTGAAACGAATGGTTTATTGAATCCCGATCATAGTGATACACATTTTCATGCCAAAAGATATAAGATAGTAATGATAGTACCACTTACTTGTGGCACTGCCATGTATGTCATTTTGGTATAAAACGCATGAAGAAGCTCCATGTTGATGGATCTTTGGACTCACTCGTTTTGAAAAGTTTGAGACATGCGAACCACGTCTATTGGTGTATACGCATGAAGAAAATCCATGCAGATGGATCGTTTGGACTCACTTGATTTTGAATCACTTGAGATATGCAAATCATACCACATGGGCAAGATGACTGAGAAGCCTCATTTTCAGTAAGATGGAACAAGATAGCAACTTGTTGGAAGTAACACATTTTGATGTGTGCAGTCCAATGAGTGCTGAGGCATGCAGTGAATATCGTTATGTTCTTACTTCACAGATGATTCGACTAGATGTTGAGTATATTTACTTGATGAAAGTCTAAATTATTGAATGGTTCAAGTAATTTCAGAGTGAAGTTAAAGATCATTGTGACAAGAGGATAAAATGTCTATGATATGATCATAGAGATGAGTATCTGAGTTACAAGCTTCACGCAATTAAGACATTGTGGAAATTGTTTCACAATTAATACCGGCTGGAACACCATAGTGTGGTTGTGTGTCCGAACATCATAGTTGCACCCTATTGGATATGGTGCGTACCATGATGTCTCTTATCGAATTACCACTATCGTTCATGGGTTAGGCATTAGAGACAACCGCACTCACTTTAATGGGGCACCACATAATTCTATTAAGACGACACCGTTTGAACTGTGGTTTGGAGAAACCTAAGTTGTCGTTTCTTGAAAGTTTGGGGTTGCGACGCTTATGTGAAAAAGTTTCAGGTTGATAAGCTCGAACCCAAAGCGGATAAAATGCATCTTCATATGACACCCAAAACAGTTGGGTATACCTCCTAATTCAGATCCGAAAGCAATAGGGATTGTTTCTTAAACCGAGTCCTTTCTCGAGGAAAAGTTTGTCTCGAAAAGTTGAGTGGGAGGATGGTGGAGACTTGATATGGATATTGAACCATCACTACAACTAGTGTGCAGCAGGGCACATGAAGTTGTTCCTGTGGCACCTACACCAATTGAAGTAGAAGCTTATGATAGTGATCATGAAACTTCGGATCAAGTCACTACCGTACCTCGTAGGGTGACATGGATGCGTACTGCTTCAGAGTGGTACAGTAATCATGTCTTGAAGGTCATGTTGCTAGACAACAATGAACCTACGAGCTATGGAGAAGCGATGGTGGGCCCAAATTCCAACAAATGGTTAGAAGCCATGAAATCCGAGATAGGATCCATGTATCAGAACAAAGCATGGACTTTGGTGGACTTGCCCAATGATCGGCAGGCCATTGAGATAAATGGATCTTTAAGAAGAAGACGGACGTGGATGGTAATGTCACCATCTATGAAGCTCGACTTGTGGCGAAGAGTTTTTTCACAAGTTCAAGGAGTTGACTACGATGAGATTTTCTCATCCGTAGTGATGCTTAAAGTCCGTCGGAATCATGTTAGCATTAGCTGCATTTATGAAATCTGGCAGATGGATGTCAAAACGAGTTTCCTTACCAGTTTTCGTAAGGAAAGGTTGTATGTGATACAATCAGAAAGGTTTTGTCGATCCTGAGGATGCTAAAAGGTATGCTAGCTCCAGCGATCCTTCCATGGACTAGAGTAAGCATCTCGGAGTTGGAATATGCACTTTGATAAGATGATCAAAGAATTTTTGGTTTATACAAAGTTTATGAGAAACTTGTATTTCCAAAGAAGTGAGTGGGAGCACTATAGAATTTCTGATAAGTATATGTTGTAAACATATTGTTGATCACAAATGATGTAGAATTTCTAGAAAGCATATAGGTTTATTTGAAAAGTGTTTTTCAATGGAAAACCTGGATTAGGCTACTTGAACAATAAGCATCAAGATCTATAAGATAGATCAAAATTCTTAATAGTACTTTCAAATGAGCACATACCTTGACATGATCTTGAAGGTGTTCAAGATGGATCAGTCAAAGAAGGAGTTCTTGCCTGAGTTGTAAGGTCTGATGTTAAGACTTAAAGCTCGACCACGGCAGAAGAAAGAGAAAGGACGAAGGTCGTCCCCTATGCTTTAGACGTAGGCTCTACAGTATGCTATGCTAAGTACCGCACCAGATGTGTGCCTTGCCACATGTCTGGCAAGAGGGTACAAAGGTGATCAAGGAGTGGATCACCAAATAGCGGTCAGAATTATCCTTAGAGGAATAAGGATATGTTTCTCGATTATGGAGGTGATAAAGAGTTCGACGTAAAGATTTGCGTCGATGCAAACTTAACACCTATCCGGATAGCTCTGAGTAGAGAAGCCGGATATGTATAGTGGAACAACCATTTCGAATAGCTCCAAGTAAAGCGTAGAAGCAACATTTACAATATGACCTGGAGATTTGCGAAGTACATACGGATCTGAATGTTGCAGACCCGTTGACTAAAACCTCTCTCAAGCAAAACATGATCAAACCCCAGAACTCATTGAGTCTTAATCACATGATGATGTGAACTAGTTTAATGACACTACTAATCTCTTGGGTGTTGGGCACATGGCGATGTGACCTGTGAGTGTTAATCACATGGCGATGTGAACTAGATTATTGACTCTAGTGCAAGTGGGAGACTGTTGGAAATATGCCCTAGAGGCAATAAAAAATTAGTTATTGTTATATTTCCGTGTTCATGATAATCGTTTATTATCCATGCTATAATTGTATTGATAGGAAACTCAGATACTTGTGTGGGTACATAGACAACACTATGTCCCTAGTAAGCCTCTAGTTGACTAGCTCGTTGATCAATAGATGGTTACGGTTTCCTGACCATGGACATTGGATGTCGTTGATAACGGGATCACATCATTAGGAGAATGATGTGATGGACAAGACCCAATCCTAAGCCTAGCACAAAGATCATACTTCGTATGGTAAAGCTTTTCTAATGTCAAGTATCATTTCCTTAGACCATGAGATTGTGCAACTCCCGGATACCGTAGGAATGCTTTGGGTGTACCAAACGTCACAACGTAACTGGTTGTCTATAAAGGTTCACTACAGGTATCTCCGAAAGTGTCTGTTGGGTTGGCACGAATCAAGACTGGGATTTGTCACTCCGGTAAACGGAGAGGTATCTCTGGGCCCACTCGGTAGGACATCATCATAATGTGCACAATGTGACCAAGGGGTTGATCACGGGATGATGTGTTACGGAACGAGTAAAGAGACTTGCCGGTAACGAGATTGAACAAGGTATCGGTATACCGACGATCGAATCTCGGGCAAGTACTATACTGCTAGACAACGGGAATTGTATACGGGATCGATTGAGTCCTTGACATCGTGGTTCATCGGATGAGATCATCGTGGAACATGTGGGAGCCAATATGGGTATCCAGATCCCACTATTGGTTATTGGCCGGAGAACGTCTCGTCATGTCTGCATGGTTCCCGAACCCATAGGGTCTACACACTTAAGGTTCGATGACGCTAGGGTTATAAAGGAAGTTTGTATGTGGTTACCGAATGTTGTTCGGAGTCCCGGATGAGATCCCGGATGTCACGAGGAGTTCTGGAATGGTCCGGAGGTAAAGATTTATATATGGAAAGTTGTTGTTCGGGTTCCGGGAAAAGTTCGGGTTTTTCCGGTATTGTACCGGGAAGCTTCCAGAAGGTTCCGGAGGGGTCCGGAGGTCCGGAAATTGTTCCACCACGTCCAATACAACAGCATGGGCTGTAGGGGGGCGCCCTAGCCTTAATGGGCCAGGGGCACCATCCCCCCCCCCCCCCAAAGCCCATGCGCATGGGAGGGGGGAAACCCTAAGGGGGAGGGCCTCCACTTGACTTGGGAGGCACTCCTCCCCACTTGGCTGCCGCCCCAACCCTAGATGGGATCTAGGGGGCCGGCCCCCTCTTCCCCCCACCTATAAATAGTGGAGGGGTGGGAGGGCAGCCACACCCCAAGTTCTGGCGCAGCCCTCCCCCTCTCCCAAGTTCTCCTCCTCTCGCGCGGTGCTTGGCGAAGCCCTGCAGGATTGCCACGCTCCTCCACCACCACCACGCCGTTGTGCTGCTGCTGGATGGAGTCTTCCTCAACCTCTCCCTCTCTCCTTGCTGGATCAAGGCATGGGAGACGTCACCGGGCTGTACGTGTGTTGAACGCGGAGGTGTTGTCCGTTCGGCACTAGGATCTCCGGTGATTTGGATCACGACGAGTACGACTCCTTCAACCCCGTTCTCTTGAACGCTTCCGCTTAGCGAGCTAAAAGGGTATGTAGATGCACTCTCCTTCCCCTCGTTGCTAGTTTCTCCATAGATAGATCTTGGTGACACGTAGGAAAAATTTGAATTTCTGCTACGTTCCACAACAGTTTCCACGTCTTGGACTCACTCATCATCTTGGATCCCACCAGCTCTGCCATGGGCGACGCCCCATCGAATACAATCTTGTTCACGTGTTTCAAAGTTCCCAAAGGTTAAGGATTATAATAGATCTCAGGTCCTTCTGATGCCCGTCCGCAGTGTTCCTGCTAGCACACCAGTGAACAATCGACTAATCTGGGGCCGGCTCCCACTCTGGCTTGCCTATCACATGACATATTGAATGCCATAATGTTCTTTCAAACACACACCCAATCAAAATGTGTTAGATCGTTTCATCATCTTTGTTGCAGAAGGGGCAGGAATGTTGATGCGGCAAACCTTTTCTAGCCAACCTGTTAGAAGTCCAGCATTGGTTCTTCAACGCTAGCCAAGCGAAGAAACGGCATTGCCGGGGGGGGGGGGGGGGGGGGCTCTAGATTTCCATGTAAGCTCTGCCGTAGGAGCTACCTCAGGTCCCGCAAATTTTGTTGCATAGCATGAGTGAACCGAGAACTGGCCATTGGGTTCCCAAGACCATCTAAGGGCATCTGGTCAATCCAGCGTCAGTTGGACCTGCTGCACTAAGTCGCAAAGAGAGGAGAATTCTCCGGTAGTTTGGAGGTCCATGTCAGGACGGACCTCCAAAGCCCACGTTTCATCTTGCATGGTATTCCTGTGTCGGATCATCTTTTCTCCTTTTTTATTATTTTCTTTCTCGTTCTCTCTCTTCATCTCCATCAATCACATACATGTGACTGGACATATAAGGAAAAATAATAATAGCATGGCTGCATGCACGGGCAAAAAAAAACTCAAAATGAACACATATGAAAACTGAACGAACACACCCGCGCACATTTGAGGGGCTAAATTTGTAAAGTCCGGCTATTGATGCCAGAATACACTCTCTACAACAGACTAGAACCTCTGTGTTGACCAAACAAAATAGTGCTTTTTACAGAAAAGAGTAATTTATCTTCTCCGCGGACCGTGGGTGCACTGCAAAGAACATCTAGTCTGGTCCGAAACCATCATCCATTTTCTGTTATCTAAGCCATGTCGGCACGGCAAGAATGCCGCCGTACGGTTGGCCCCTCCGGCCATCTTCTTCTCCCCTTGTATCAAACTTCCCGCCAGATTTCGAGTCAACCTGGTCTCTTTCGTCGCCAGTTGACGCGCCGCGGGTTGACTCCACAGTCCCACACACAGACGTCGACGCCATGGTCCGATGTTGCTTAAAAGCACTCGCCAATTCATTCGATTCGATCACATATCCACATGTGATTCAAGTCTGAAACGAACAAAGATCCCACGTGAAATGGTGGCTCGTCACACCTGGCCGCTGCCGCTCGTTCTCGCTGTCCTGGCGGCGGCAATGCTCGCCGCGCCGCCGGCCGTTGCGGACACCTCGGCCCCCGTGCACCTCGAGGCGTTGCTGGCGTTCAAGAAGGGCGTCACCGCCGACCCGCTCGGCGCGCTGTCCGACTGGACGATTGGGGCAGGCGACGCCGCCCGCGGCGGGGTGCCGCGGCACTGCAACTGGACCGGCGTCGCCTGCGACGGCGCGGGCCGCGTCACGTCCATCCAGCTGCTCCAGACCCAGCTCCAGGGCGCGCTCACGCCGTTCCTCGGCAACATCTCCACGCTCCAGCTCCTCGACCTCACCGAGAACGGCTTCACCGGCGCCATCCCGCCGCAGCTCGGCCGCCTCGGCGAGCTCCAGCAGCTCGTCCTCCCCGGGAACGGCTTCGCCGGCGGCATCCCCCCGGAGCTCGGCGACCTGGGGAGCCTGCAGCTCCTGGACCTCGGCAACAACTCCCTCAGCGGCGGCATCCCGAGCCGCCTCTGCAACTGCTCGGCGATGTGGGCGCTCGGCCTGGACACCAACAACCTCACCGGCCAAATCCCGTCTTGCATCGGCGATCTCGACCAACTCCAGATATTCGAGGCCTTTATGAACAATCTCGACGGCGAGCTGCCGCCGTCATTCGCCAAGCTCACGCAGATGAAGTCGCTGGACCTCAGCGCCAACAAGCTGTCCGGCTCGATCCCGCCGGAGATCGGGAACTTCTCGCACCTCTGGATCCTCCAGCTGCTCGAAAACCGCTTCTCCGGCGCAATCCCGCCAGAGCTCGGCCGGTGCAAGAACCTCACCATGCTCAGCATATACAGCAACCGGTTCACCGGCGCGATCCCTCGCGAGCTCGGCGAGCTCGTGAACCTGGAGCACTTGCATCTGTACGACAACGCGCTCTCGTCGACGATCCCGAGCTCGCTCGGGCGGTGCACGTCGCTGGTGGCGCTGGGGCTGTCCATGAATCAGCTGACTGGCTCGATCCCCCCGGAGCTTGGCGAGCTCCGGTCGCTGCAGACACTGACACTCCACGCCAACCGGCTCACCGGCACGGTGCCGACGTCTCTGACGAATCTTGTCAACCTTACATACCTGTCGCTCAACCAGAACTCCCTGTCTGGCCGGCTGCCGGAGAACATCGGGTCGCTCCGGAATCTCCAGAAGCTCGTCATCCACAACAACTCCCTCTCCGGCCCGATTCCGGCGAGCATCGCCAACTGCACGTTGCTCTCCAACGCGAGCATGTCAAACAACGAGTTCACGGGCCACCTGCCCGCTGGGCTTGGCCGGCTAAAGGACCTCGCGTTCCTTTCAGTTGGCATCAACTCGCTGACCGGAGGCATACCGGAGGACCTGTTCGACTGCGGCAGCCTCCGCACGCTGGACCTGGCGTGGAACAACTTCACCGGTGCTCTGAACCGCCGCGTCGGCCAGCTCAGCGAGCTCAGACGGCTGCATCTGCAATGGAACGCGCTGTCGGGGACGATACCGGAGGAGATCGGCAACCTGACGAACCTCATCGACCTGAAGCTCGGCTGGAACCGGTTCGCCGGCCGAGTACCGGCGAGCATCTCCAACATCTCGTCTTCCCTTCAGGTGCTGGACCTGTCGCACAACCGCCTCAATGGCGTCCTGCCCGACGAGCTCTTCGAGCTCCGGCAGCTCACCATCCTGAACCTCGCGTCGAACAGGTTCGCCGGCCCGATCCCCGCCGCGGTCTCCAAACTCCAGTCGCTCTCCCTCTTCGACCTTTCGAAGAACAGGCTGAACGGGACGTTCCCCGCCGGGCTCGGTGGCCACGAGCAGCTCCTCACGCTGGACCTGTCGCACAACCGCCTCTCGGGCGCGATCCCCGGCGCGGCGATCGCGGCCATGAGCACCGTGCAGATGTACCTCAACCTGTCCAACAACGCGTTCACGGGCCCTATACCACGGGAGGTGGGCGGGCTCACGATGGCCCAAGCCATCGACCTGTCGAACAACCAGCTCTCCGGCGGCATCCCGGCGACGCTGGCCGGCTGCAAGAACCTGTACTCGCTCGATCTCTCGGCGAACAACCTCGTCGGCACCCTCCCGGCCGGTCTCTTCCCCCAGCTCGACCTCCTGACGAGCCTCAACGTCTCCCACAACGACCTCGACGGAGAGATCAACCCTGACATGGCTGCGCTGAAGCACATTCAGAAGCTTGACCTGTCGAGCAACGCGTTCGGCGGGACCATACCGCCGGCGCTGGCGAACCTGACGAGCCTGAGGGAGCTCAACCTGTCTTCCAACCACTTGGAGGGCCCCGTGCCGGACACCGGCGTGTTCAGGAACCTGAGCGTGTCGAGCCTGCAGGGCAATGCCGGCCTCTGCGGGTGGAAGCTCCTCGCGCCGTGCCACGCCGCCGCCGCTGGGAAGCCGCGGTTCTCTAGGACAAAGCTCGTGGTACTCGTCGTGCTGCTGGTACTGGCGTTGCTGCTGCTCTTTTCACTCGTGACGATTCTAATTGTTGGCTGCCGGCGGTACAAGAAGAAGATGGTGAAGTCAGACGGCTCCTCCCATCTGTCGGAGACCTTCGTCGTGCCCGAGCTGAGGAGGTTCACGTACGGCGAGCTGGAGGCGGCCACCGGCTCGTTCGACCAAGGCAACGTGATCGGGAGCAGCAGCCTGAGCACGGTGTACAAGGGCGTGCTCGTGGAGCCCGACGGCAAGGCCGTCGCCGTGAAGCGGCTCAACCTGGAGCAGTTCCCGGCCATGTCGGACAAGAGCTTCCTCACGGAGCTCGTGACGCTGAGCAGGCTGAGGCACAAGAACCTGGCGCGGGTGGTCGGGTACGCGTGGGAGGCCTTCAAGATGAAGGCCCTGGTCCTCGAGTACATGGACAACGGCGACCTCGACGGCGCGATCCACGGCCCGGACGCGCCGCGGTGGACGGTGGCGGAGCGGCTGCGCGTGTGCGTATCGGTGGCGCACGGGCTAGTGTACCTGCACTCCGGCTACGGCTTCCCCATCGTGCACTGCGACGTCAAGCCCTCCAACGTCCTGCTGGACGCCGACTGGGAGGCGCGCGTCAGCGACTTCGGCACGGCGCGGATGCTGGGCGTCCACCTGACGGAGGCGGCGGCGCCCGACTCGGCGACGTCGTCGGCGTTCCGGGGCACCGTCGGGTACATGGCACCAGGTACAGTCCACGCACCATTTCAGTGATGATTCTCTGAAACTTGGTCTGAACTTCTGATAACATTTTCTTGTCTCCTGCGATGCAGAGTTGGCGTACATGAGGGGCGCCTCGCCGAAGGCGGACGTGTTCAGCTTCGGGGTCATGGTGATGGAGCTGTTCACCAAGCGGAGGCCGACGGGGAACATCGAGGAGGACGGCGTGCCGATGACGCTGCAGCAGCGCGTCGGCAACGCGCTCTCCAGCGGCCTCGAGGGCGTCGCCGGCGTGCTGGACCCCGGCATGAAGGTGGCCACCGAGATCGACCTGTCCACGGCCGCCGACGCGCTGCGCCTGGCCTCGTCGTGCACCGAGTTCGAGCCCGCGGACCGGCCCGACATGAACGGCGTGCTCTCGGCGCTCCTCAAGATGAGCAGAGCCTGTGGAGCAGAGTAGAGCCGAGCTGCAGCATTTGCTCCATGTAAGAGGAGATTCCATCTCTTTTCCAAAATTTAGAGGAAGAGATTCAATCTACGAGTGGTTTGGATGGCATTTGTTGTGCTCTTGTTCATTTTGGGTGTCAAACAAAAGCAAGCTGTTTTGTCAACTTAAGGGCTTTCCCTCAATTTCATTAGCTGGACCACACGGGGAGAGGATCATGACAAAGAACTGAGCCTTGTAAGCGGTAGCCGCCAAGTATATCCCTTGTTGGAGTGCTTTCACATAGGAGGTGTTTGGCTACAGAAATGGTAACGGTAATGTTAACGTAATCAGATCACACTGTTTAAGGAGGTGTAATGAGCTTTTTCCAAATTTGTTTGGTTCAGGGCAGTAAAGGAATTGATTACCATCCCTGAACCTCGATCCTCGCTGGCCAGCATGCTTACCATAAATGGCCCGATCTTGCTCGCCCCCAGCCGCCCAAGATATCAAGGGCGCCGCCCGCCGTCCTCAAAAACCAAGCGCCGCTGGCTGTCCGAGAAATCAAGCCCCGCCGGCTGTCCCAGAAATCAAGCGCCGCCGGCCGTCCCAGAAAATCAAGCGTTGCCGGCTGCTCGGAAGAGGTCAATGGAGGAAGAAGAGGTCGACTGGAAAACAGAAGATGGACCTTGCTGCTCCCTGGCGGCTTCAATGGTCCATCCTCGCTGGTCCCGGCGACTGGTGTGGCCGTTCCCCGCGACTGGCATGGCGTGGTCGTTCGCGGCGGCTGGAACAGGAGGAGAGGACCGAGGGGAGGCGGCGGCGCTGGACTCGAAGGGGGGTCAAGGGGAGGCGGCGGCGCTGGACTCGAAGGGGGGTCAAGGGGAGGCGGCGGCGCTCAACTCGAAGGGGGGTTTGTTAGAGTTTGAGTAGTTTACTTCATGTAATCTCAACTTATCCCTATCCTTCTCTCCCGTATCCTTCTCTGTCTCTTAACCGAACCAGATTGGAGTCCTCTCTGGTTTCTTTCTTGTACGCCACGGCAAGGCATTGTTGCCCATATAAATATACACGATGCGGCTCCCTTGAGGAGTAGGAACGCTTATACCAGATCTTACATGGTATACAGAGCTAGCCTCTTCCCTATCATCTAGCAACACAAAAAAATTCAGAATCCTAGCGCCCTTCCATCGTCATCGTCATGAGCTCCAGCGCCGTCGGCCTCAACCTCGGCGCCCCACCAACAGAGAAGCTCGCGAGGGGGAATTATCTCCTATGGAAGGCGCAAGTTCTGCCGGCCCTGCGAGGTGCACAGGTGACCGGTCTTCTCGACGGCAGCGATGCAGCGCCGCCGAAAACAGTGGAGGTCGCTAAGGCGGACAAGACCACGGCCATCGAGCCGAATCCACTGTATGGCCCATGGATTGCCAAGGATCAGCAGGTCCTAAGTTATCTGCTAAATTCGCTCACTCCAGAAATCCTCGCGCAAGTTATCGGTAAGGAAAGTACCCTTGATCTATGGACTGCTCTTACCACGATCTTTGCTGCGCAGTCGCAATCGCGAATAACAAACCTGAGGATCGCCATCTCCAACACCAAGAAGGGCAACATGTCCAGCAACGCTTTCACCACCAAGATGAAGAGCCTCGGAGACGAGCTTGCAGCAGCAGGTCGTCCGGTGACAGATGGAGAGATGGTGGACTACATCCTCGCCGGACTCGATCGGGATTACGATCCCGTCGTTGCAGCAGTTGGCGCCATCAAGAATTCAATCTCTGTTGATGATCTTTTCTCGCAGATTTCCGCTTTTGATCAGAGGATGGAGATGCTTGGCGACGGACCAGGCTTTCGTTCGTCAGCCAATGCCATGTACAGGGGGCGCGGCCAGTCTCGGGGCAGAGGAGGCCGCGGACGTAGAGGACGTGGTCGCTCTGATCGTGCTCCCTCTTCTCCTGTTCGCACCGGTGGGAATAACGGTTATCAGCAGCGTCAACGCCAGCCATCGCAGCAGCAGTATCTGCAGCAGCATGAGGAGGATTACCCCGAGTGTCAGATATGTTACAAATTCCATGCTGGTGGCGCCAGGGACTGCTGGGATCGGTACAAGGAAGATCGTCAGGAAAGGAAGAAGGTCAACCTCGTCACCAACTCGTATGGCATCGACACTAATTGGTATGCAGATTCGGGTGCCACCGAACATATCACAGGAGAGCTTGATAAATTAACAATGCGGGAGAAATACCACGGAGGTGACCAAGTTCACACGGCAAGCGGAGCTGGTATGGATATTACTCACATTGGTAACTCGATTGTTAAAACCCCTCAGAAAAATTTTCACCTCAACAATGTCTTACATATCCCTCATGCATCAAAAAATCTTGTCTCCGTTCATCGTTTTACACGTGACAATAATGTTCTCATCATATTCTATCCTTACTCTTTTGTGATTAAGGACTTGGCAACGAGGAGAGTCATCCTTAGAGGAAGATGCGAGGGAGGTCTCTATCCAATCACATCTTCTTCTTCTTCGTCAGAGTCAAATAAACAAGCTTGGAGTGTCACCAAACCATCTTCAGAAAAGTGGCATCGACGCTTGGGTCATCCTTCTTCAGTTATAGTTCAGCATGTCATTAGCAAGAATAAACTTCCTTTTGTGTCTAGTATTGAGTCAGTTTGTGATGCGTGTCAACAAGCAAAAAGTCATCAATTACCTTATCCCATCTCTACTAGTGTGTCTACTGCTCCGTTACAACTTATTTTTTCAGATGTTTGGGGACCAGCCCCCACTTCAGTCGGTAGATTTTCCTATTATGTAAGCTTTATTGATGACTATAGCAAGTTTACTTGGATTTATTTGCTCAAGAAGCGATCCGATGTCTTTCAAGTTTTTAGCAACTTTCAAAGTCTTGTTGAACGTCAACTGAACTCTAAAATTCTTGCCATGCAAACAGACTGGGGAGGTGAGTATGAGAAACTTAATTCTTTTTTTCAAAAAATTGGAATTTCTCATCATGTATCTTGTCCCCATGCTCACCAACAGAACGGTTCCGCTGAGCGAAAGCATCGTCACATTGTAGAAGTAGGACTAGCATTGCTAGCTCATGCATCTATGCCTCTCAAATTCTGGGATGAAGCCTTTCTCGCTGCAACATATCTCATCAATATTCGCCCTAGTAAAGTCATCAAATTTGAAAATCCTATCACTCGTCTTTTTGGTATTACTCCTGATTACACATCTCTACGCATATTTGGTTGTGCATGTTGGCCGAATCTTCGACCATACAACACACGCAAACTTGCATTTCGTTCCAAACAATGTGTTTTCTTGGGTTATAGTCCTATACACAAAGGAGTCAAATGTCTTGATGTATCTACTGGCAGAGTCTATATATCTAGGGATGTTGTCTTCGATGAATCTGTTTTTCCTTTCAAGTCTCTTCATCCAAATGCCGGTGCCCTTCTTCGAAAAGAAATTCTACTACTTCCGGAGTTTGATCAAAGGGGTGATAACAATTGTTCTAACCAATGTGCTAATATTTCTTCTAGTTCTACTCCTGGTAATATGCCTGTGCAGGTGCATGAAGAAAACGGCATTCACAACGGTCAAGATGATCAAAATCTGGTACAAATTGATGCTATATTTGATGTGTATGAGGAAGAAGCAGCAGGCGTGGAGCACGAGGAGGATACGGCGGCGCCTGCCACGCCTGTGCGCCGATCCGCCTTGGATCACGGGCGGAGATCCGCGCGGGATCGCGCGCGGCAGGGGGATCAGCCGTCCCCGGCCCGCTCCGCTTCTGCCACGTCAGCACGCATGCAAGGCACAGGAGAGGGCGCGGGCACGCACATGCAGGAGACAGGATCTCCCTCGTCCGGCGCGCACATGCAGGCGACAGGATCGTCAGGCTCGGGATTTTCTGCGCCAAATTGTTCTGTGGACTCGGCCACTGCTAGTTCGGGTCAAGCCACACCGGGTTCTACTGGATCTGGTACACCAGCCCAGTCAGCACACATGGATGGATCGCCAGGATCTTCTGCCACCAGTCAGTCTATGCAATCTCCTGTGCAACAGCAAGAACAGCCTGTCACTACTTCAAGGTTATGACCCGGCTACAAAAAGGTATTAGAAATCCCAAGATAAGAAAAGATGGCACTATACCATATGGTATGTTATGTGTTTCAGGTGAACCAGCAAGGTTGAGTGATGCAATTGGAGATCCTAAATGGAGAAAGGCCATGGATGAAGAGTATAGTGCACTCATGAAGAATAAAACATGGCACTTGGTGCCAAGTCAGAGAGGTAAAAATATTATTGACTGCAAGTGGGTCTACAGGATTAAAAAGAAAGCAGATGGCTCCATTGATAGGTATAAAGCACGTCTAGTTGCAAAAGGATTTAAGCAACGATATGGTATTGACTATGAGGACACTTTTAGTCCAGTTGTAAAAGCTGCTACTATAAGACTTGTGCTAGCCATTGCTGTTTCCAGGGGATGGAGTCTTCGACAGCTAGATGTTCAGAACGCGTTTCTGCATGGTGTTCTGGAAGAGGAGGTCTATATGAGGCAACCACCAGGATATGAAAACAAACGAACACCTCATTATGTTTGCAAGCTTGGCAAAGCTCTTTATGGTCTGAAACAGTCACCTAGAGCTTGGTTCTCAAGGCTAAGTTCACAGTTGAAATATCCTGGGTTTATTCCATCCAAGGCAGATACATCTCTCTTCATTTATAATAAGGCAAACACAATAATTTTTGTGCTCATATATGTGGATGATATTATAGTTGCAAGCTCTTCACAAGATGCCACTAATGCTCTTTTGCGTGATTTGAGTTCAGAGTTTGCTTTGAAAGATCTTGGTGATTTGCATTTCTTCTTAGGCATTGAAGTTAGGAAGACTCAAGATGGCATAGTATTGAATCAAGAAAAATATGCCACTGAACTTCTAACTCGTATGGGAATGAAGGATTGCAAACCTTCACCTACACCACTTTCTTCTTCAGAACAACTTTCAGCATATCAAGGAGAACCTCTTAATGAAGAGGAGAGCACAAAATATAGAAGTGTTGTTGGAGCCTTACAATACTTAACTTTGACACGGCCAGACATATCATTTGTTGTAAATAAGGTTTGTTAATATTTACATGCTCCTACCTACACTCATTGGACATCTGTCAAAAGGATTGTACGATACATTAAGCAAACTGTGAGTTTGGGACTTCAGTTCAGACGTTCTAGTTCCACACTTGTCAGTGCTTTTTCTGATGCTGATTGGGCAGGATGTGTTGATGACAGAAAGTCAACAGGAGGATTTGCAGTATTTTTTGGTTCAAATCTTATTTCTTGGAGTGCTAGAAAACAAGCCACTGTGTCAAGGTCAAGTACAGAGGCAGAATACAAATCACTAGCAAATGCCACTGCTGAGATAATTTGGGTGGAGTCTTTGCATCATGAGCTAGGAATCAAGCAACGTCGTATATCTTGCCTATGGTGTGATAACTTGGGGGCAACCTACCTTTCTGCTAATCCAGTGTTTCATGGTAGAACCAAACACATTGAGATTGATTTTCATTTCGTGCGTGAAAGGGTTGCTGAGAAGAAGTTGGATATACGGTTCATTCCATCTAAGGATCAAATAGCTGATGGATTCACCAAAGCTTTGCCGGCCAAACCTTTTGAAGAGTTCAAGAGAAATCTCAATGTAGGATAGTTTAGATTAAGGGAGGGTGTTAGAGTTTGAGTAGTTTACTTCATGTAATCTCAACTTATCCCTATCCTTCTCTCCCGTATCCTTCTCTGTCTCTTAACCGAACCAGATTGGAGTCCTCTCTGGTTTCTTTCTTGTACGCCACGGCAAGGCATTGTTGCCCATATAAATATACACGATGCGGCTCCCTTGAGGAGTAGGAACTCTTATACCAAATCTTACAGGGTTGAGGGAAGGCGGCGGCGCAGGGCAGATCGGGGAGAAGAGGGAGTCGTGGGGGAGGAGGAGGACAGGAGCGCTCAGGGGAGTCGCTGGTAAGGAAACCGGTACCGGTGAGGGGTGGGGGGTATCGACGGATAGCTAACCCGGACCTGATTACGGAGGCATGCGATTACGTAGGGCTGTCCCCAAACGCATGTAACGAATTCCATTTACACCGTAAACAGGTGACGGGCCAAAAACGATGAAACAATCACCTCCATAATGTCATCCTTAGTTTGTTCGTTAAGGTAAAAGTCATGCACAAGCATCGAAAAAGTGAAGAACTCTTGGATATAGTCAACGAAGATATCGGTGGAGGAATTGATCTTTAAGATCCATGCATGTCATGCACGATGGCACGCCTTAGTCCTGGGAAGGCACCATCATGCGGTGGCAGGAGATGTGTGTGTGTGTGCGCGCGCGTTGTACGTATTGTGGACCTCGAGCTAGGCTGGCATGGGTAGTGTACTAGTGTGTGCAAGTGAATGGCTAAAAGCCGAAAATTGTAATCGAAGAAAGCAAGTCTAAAGAAAGGAAATAAACTCTGAACTCTCCTGCTCTCCCTCTCTCTCCTGCTCTCTCTCTCTCTCTCTCTCTATGTGCGCGTATTCTTTCTTCACCTTCACATCAGGCTAGCCACCGATCTCACGCCAGCAATCACACCGGCCAGGGGACACAACACTTGGTATCAGATTCGGGTCGATTTTGCATGAGAGCCTTGTGTTCGGGTGATCTCCATTTCTCTCGGCCTTCGGCTGTAGAATCCCATCTGAAGGTTGGGGATCGAGCGCTTGATTTTGGTAGGCACCTTGAACCATGTAAATTCAGACAATGGTTATCTCGACTTTGAGCAGAGTCACCACGACGCCAGCATAGCCCTCACCATAGATCCAATTCATCCTCAAGGCTATGGGGGAAGATGTGGCCCAGTCAGAGGAGGCGATGGGCCAAATCAGTGCCACTCTAGCGTTACTCCAGGGCCAAATGACGACATCCAGTATGCAGCAGCTGCATCTCCTCGAGCAGGTTGACCTGATCGCCAAACTGATGTAAGATGGCTTGCGTAAGCACGATCCAACTGATCATCAGGTCGTTTCTGTGGAAGAACACCTAGAGGCGTTGCCGCGCCGACAACTAGTTCGCCCTCCGAAGGAGGAGGATCACCCTGAGCTTGCTCCGGTGGTGGCACAGGTGGGCAAGGGCGCGCTCGCCCTTGTCCGCCTCAATTGGCAGGGAGCGACACGGGGTGCGAGATCGGCGACCGCATCTCCGGGCATGGAATCAGGTGGTGGCCACATGGTGGGCGGCAACGAAGGAGGTAGACTTGGTGGCGGTGACAGTCTTCTGCGCTTGCGGCGATAGACTTGTTGTTGTTGGCGGCGGTAGACTGGGTGGCGCAGGTGGCGGGATTCCTCTTGGTGGACGCCATGGCATGCTCTGGAACGTTGAACCACATGCTCGCTCGAAGCTTACAAAGATGTCCTTTCCTCGGTGATCAACCCTGGGTCTGGAGGGACAAGCGTCTGGATTATTTTTGGCTCTACAACATCCACCCATCACTCCGGCTCACTTCCGCAACATAGCATATGGATGACAATTTGGCCCTGTGGTGTACAAGCAGCACCATCAGGTGGTGTCCTGACCAGATTTCATAACTGCGGTGGAGGCCAAATTCAGAGCCACAACTTCATCCTGGTATACTCCTTCAGCAGTTATAGCTTTATCAACTATGCCATGCTCTTAAATTTGAACTGCAAAGTGCAGCCTCTACCACCAGGTGCGACTTCCAAAAAGAGGGTTAGTCCAAGAAAAAACACCTGGCTTAGGTCAATCTAGAGTAAATTCAATTTATACTAAGCTTCCATACTTTTGTATTAGTTATTTTATCATTCTGCAATAATGATTATAGTTTAATTATTGGGGTAGTTAATCATGTAGCATTGTTGCTAAATATTAGTTATAATCATTTAAACATTGTTATAGACAAATATAATGCACATAAAGTCAAATACACTTGTGTTGTGTTAAATTTCTTGCAGTTTGCAACAACAAAAAAATAGACAATTTCATAGACAATATAGTGCACATTAGTGTATATGTGTGTGTTTATTTATCTTTTAATATAATGTGATAGTGATACAGTTCTCTAAAGTGTACGATCAAAAGAAGATCTTAATATCAGTTTCTAGTATATGATTAGGTAGACATATGTATTGAAACTTCTAGAGCATAAGATGAAAAATTGGCATTGATTCTTACCAATTTTTTCGTGGTTAAATATGTCTTGCAATGGCAATTGGCCAGTAAATAGTTGACAGTGTGTGCATACTCTATACTCTGGATTGAAATAACATCGCTTATACTAATCACCTGTGACATAAAATTACCTGGGTTTCTACTACTTAATTGTATTGACAAGATCATTTGCAATATGTTTCCTACAGTCTGGTGGATGAAAGTTCCCTTGCTAGTTTTTGGAATAAAAAGTTGTGTGATGTTCCCAAAAACATCATGCTTTTTGTCCATTTTGTTCATGTCTGCTTTTTTATTCTCACATATGTCTAGTCCATTTACGACTTTTATTGCCTATATTTTTTATTCCTGCTATCTAGTAGTTTGCTTTGTTTTACTTAATTTTTGGTTTTCAAGGTGTTTTTAATCTCCAATGAACACTTCTTCATTGCCATCGAGGTGTTTTTTTATCTCCAATGAACACTTCTTCATAGAAGGAGTGAAGATCGCATGCTCAAGATGACTCACATGAAGTGACCAACGTGCAAGTTGTTTCTCCCATCAAGATTAACATATCCTTTTGGGTCATCTCAATCCGAGATTGTATGAAAAATCTGCTATGAGATTTGTAAAGGAGGACTAGAGATCACTAGTAGAAAACAGGGCTTTGGTCCAAGCAGGGAAAGCCCATTAATCCCGGTTCACTTACGAACTGGTACCCATGGGGGCATAGGTCCCGGTTCGTGAGGCCAGGGGGGCGGCCGGGCTTCATGGGGCATTGGTCCCGGTTCGTCTAGCCCCTTTGGTGCCGGTTCCAGGCATGAACCGGGACCAATGGGCCTCGCTCCTGGCCCACAACCATTGGTCCCGGTTGGTGGCTTGAACCGGGATCAAATGTTGTCCTCTAGTCCCGGTTCCAGCCATGAACCGGGACCAATGAGATTCCTATATATACCCCTTGCCCGCGAGCAGAGCAGTGGAGTGCTCTACTTTTTTGGGAGAGGTGTGTTGTGCTCTAGCTCACCTCCTATGCACATGAGGTGTTCGATGAAATGAACGAGCCACACTTAAGCTTTCTCCTCTCGAAGCTCCTTGTCCAAGCTCCATTTTCCTCAAGATTTGTCTAGGTTAGGCTGTCCGTCCTGTCCTGTCCCCATCCTCACCGCCGTCAATCGCCCGCACCGATCTCATCGCCAGCACCACCATGGTGAGCCTCTTGTTCTTATCTTTTTTCTAAAAGAAAAAAGGGTTCTTACTTGTATGATTTAGATAGATACTTGTGTAGTTTTCTTACTTATTATTGTTTGTTATTATATAGTGCGATGGTTTTGGTATTCGCCTTTGTCGGCCCTCATCCTGTCTATGATTCGGATGTGGTATACATATTATCTTTTATAACCATTTGTTTCATTTACTGTTTATGACAATTATGCTGTGACATAGATTTTTTTTATCTAGGAGGTATGTGAATCGGAAATTCCAACCAACCCTATTGTCGAGAGGTTAAATTCAGTTGAAGAAGAAAGCAATTACTTGAAGGAAAAATTTAAAAAAAATTAGGAGGAGAAGATGATATTGGAGTTGCATGTTGCGGATGTATTCGATGATCACAAGATCAAGATGGATGCAATGCGCTTGAAGATTAGAAAGATTAGAAAATATGCCATTCATACCGAGGCTTGATATCATTATGCCGTTGGATCAATTGTTACCTTAGTTGCGATCATGATCGCATTTGTTGTTGCATTGAAATGTTTTAGATAGTTTCAATGTATGGTTTAATTAGATGCTCTAGAGAGCTATATGTTGTTCAATGAGAACTATGTATGTACTTTGGTTTTAATGTGATGATGAACTTCTATTAATTTGGTCACTTCTGTATTCATGATGTTCTGTAATGGTTTTTGACACACTTAATTATATATAATGCATGCAGATGAATCGACAATGGATGTACGCTGACAAATGCACCTCTGAGTACATTAAGGGCGTGCATAATTTTCTCGAAGTGGCTGAGGCAAACAAGCATAATGGTTTTATGTGTTGTCCATGCCCTATATGTGGGAATACGAAGTCTTACTCTAACCGGAAAATCCTTCATAACCACCCGCTTTATAAGGTTTTCATGCCACACTATAATGTTTGAACCAAGCACAGAGAAACATGGGTTATGGTGGAAGACAACAAAGAAGAAGAGGATGATGACAACTATGTGCCCCTGAATACGGTGATGCTGCAGCGGGGGAAGCTGAAGATCAAGAGGAACCAAAGGATGTGCCCGATGATGATCTTCGCCGGGTCATTGTTGATACAAAGAGACAGTGCGAAAGTGTAAAGGAGAAGCTGAAGTTCGATTACATGTTAAAGGATCACAAAAAAGGGTTGTACCCCAATCCGCTACCAGCCCGCTATCCGCTATTTAAAACCATGCCCGCGCTACGGTCCGGCCGCCGGCCCCCCTTCCTCTCCCCTATGATGCATTTTTCATATGCATTTGTTCATATAATTTTTTGTTCGTATGATGATGTTCATGACAGATGATGTATGCTTTTTTGGTTCATATGATGATTTTTTTCATATATGTATTAATTTTTGTATTGAGGTTGTTAGTAGATATCGATTTTAGGTTAGTGCATTTTAGGTTAGTTGTACTATTAGTGCACTTTAGGTTAGTAGATTTTCGGTTAGTGGAGAGGAAAAAGGAAAATAAGGAAAAAGAAGAAAAGAGGAAACGGAAGAAGGAAGAAGAAAAAGATAAAGAAGGAGAGGAAAAAGGAAAATAAGAAGAGGAAGAAGGAGAATAAGAAGGAGAATAAGAGGATAAACAAAAGTAAGAAGAGGAAGAAGAAGAAGAAAAAAGAGGAGAAGAAGAAAAAAATAGAATAATATATTATTCTATTTTTTTCTTCTGCTCTATTCCTTTTTCTTCTCCTCTTTTTTTCTTCTATTTCTTCTTCTTCTTCTTCTCCTCTTTTTTTCTTCTTCCTCTTCTTATTTTTTATCGGGAACGAGGGTGTCGAGGATCGCCGAGCGGTCGAGGGTCGGGAATAGGGTAGAGGGTCGAGGGTCGCCGAGGGGTCGAGGGTCGGGAACTAGGGTAGAGGGTCGAGGGTCGCCGAGGGGTCAAGGATTGCCGAGCGGTCGAGGGTTGGGAACTAGGGTAGAGGGTCGAGGGGTCGAGGTTCGAGGATCGCCGAGGGGTCGAGGGTCGTCGAGGGGTCGAGGTTCGAGGATCGTTGAGGGGTCAAGGGTTGTCAAGGCATCGAGGGTCACCGAGGGGTCGAGGATCGCCGAGCGGTCGAGGGTCGGGAACTAGGGTAGAGGGTCGAGGGTCGGGAACTAGGGTAGAGGGTCGAGGGTCGCCGATGGGTCGAGGGTCACCAAGGGGTCGAGGTTCGAGGATCGCCGAGGGGTCAAGGGTCGAGGGTCGTCCAGGGGTCAAGGTTCGAGGATCACCGAGGGGTCGAGGGTCGTCGAGGGGTCGAGGTTCGAGGATCACCGAGGGGTCGAGGGTCTCCGTTTAACAAGAATGCCCCCATTATGGATGTTCACAAGTTGATCCATTTTTTTCCTGATCTCATCAACGTAACGTTCTATATGTCACGTTGTCTTGTGTCAAAGTATTGAAGAAATCCATGGCTTCATCATTAGCCGGAAGCAACTGGGGCATGATGGTACAAAGCTCTCCAAAGTTATTTTGGAACGGAGTCCCGGATAGGATAATTCGCTTTTTGCTATGAAGTTCAGCAAAGGCCTTACAAATAGCGATATTCGGAATGCTCTTGCTGAACTTCATAAGAAAAAGTGAATTATCCTATCTGGGACTTCATTCCAAAATAACTTTGGAGAGCTTCGTACCGTCATGCCCCGGTTACTTCCTGCTAATGATGAAGCCATGGTTTTCTTGAATCCTTTGACCCAAATTTACCGAGTTAAAAGAGCGTTGTCGTCGAGGCCACCCCAAACCCTAGAAGCGTTGTCGAGGCCACCCCAAACCGTAGAAGCGTCACGGCCACTAATTAATATTCCTTGTTGTGATTAGCTAGCTAGGTCTATGTTTGTCACTAATATATCCATTTCTCATGTTTGTATATTAATTGCCATGTTGTAATATTTGCAGAAACTATGGATCAACAAAGAGACTTGGAAAAAGAACAGTTGTTGGGGGATATATTCTTCACCGGAGGTGATGTATTGTCGTTTCTCAACGAAGCCGATGGTCTGGAAGGAGAGGATGAAGCAGGCTACAGTGATCAAACAATGGAGGAGGAAAGTCATGATCATGATGGCTCCGGCGATCGAATACCGGTGGAAGATGGAGACCTGATGACGGCTTCGGTGACCGAACGGAGTCGGGATCAGCTGTTGCAAAGTCCGGCGAGGTATATATATATATATATATAATCCTATGCTGACTAGCTAATTGATGCATTAATTGTTTTGGTATGTACATATATTAACTCTTCTTTCTTCTTTTATAGCCCTCCGGATCGAGCCAAACTTCGGTAGCGAGATGAGGCCCAAAGAAAAGGTTGCGCGTGGATGAAAGGTTTACAATCACAGCAATCACGGACAATGGCCAACTGATTGAACCAACGCGAACCAAGGATGCATTTTCTACTCAGTGTAGAGCTATTGTTAGGGACAACCTCCCGATCAGCCTCCAGCTATGGAATAAGCCTAAGAAAGAAGACCCTCAAGTTTCTTATGCCACCGATAGAGAGAAAGATGATCTTTGGACCTCGTTGAAGGAAAATTTCACCCAACCGCCAGAGGAGGATCCGAATAAGCCAGTTATAGAGCCATTGGTCAAGTCGTATGCTCTTAAGAAGATGGTAGAGCTATTCAGGAGGTGGAAGAAAGAGTTGAAATCAAAGTTTGTCGACAAAGGGAAGACTCCAGAATTCATTGGCCAATTTGAGAAGATAAGAGATCACTGCCCCGCATTTGTGGCCTACAAGACATCAGACAAGAGTAAGAAAATGTTAGAGATAAACAAGATAAATGCTGCAAAGAAGCAGCGGCACCGTTGCACGGGGTCAGGCGGCTACCTCAAAGCCCGGCCATTGTGGGACAAAGCTGAGCGGGACCGGATTGCTAAAGGGGTCGAACATGACACTTGAACTGGCCTGATCGTTCGAGGACTTGGTTCTTCGGGGTTGGGGGAACTTTGGACCCTGAAACAGGGAAGTGTTGTTGGATGGACGAGCAACTTGCAACACCCATCATGAAGCTTCAGGCAGCAATCAAGGCAGCGCAGGAAGGGATGTTCATTCCCGACAGAGAGAATGACGAGCTGACTGAGGCCCTCAGGAATCCTAAGCACCCTGGACGAACACGAGGCACGATAGGCTCTGTTGCATGGAAGATTGGGTTTCCTGGCGCAGGCGGTTACAAAACCCGAGAGAGGAAGAGGAAACAGGAGCTGAGCGATATACAAGAGCTCAATGCAAGAGTACTAAAGCTAGAGGAACAAGTTGACAGCCAGCGAGCTGCCGACCAACCATCTCAGCGACACGAAGCTACCCCAGAAGCTACCCCGCCATCTCAGCGGAGAAGCAACATGGCTTTCGCGGAGCTCATTCAACAGCCTGACTTCACGGCTCCTAGCTACCCCGTGGATGCTATCACGGAGGCTCAACATTGCCAGCTTATGACGAAATGGCAAAACATCACCTTGAAGGCGGCTGACGGCACTGTTCCACCTCCTCAACCTGAAAAAACTTTTCACCGCCACCTCCTATGCCGATGTGATGGCGGATGAAGTAATGGAGGGATTTGAGGAGCTCGACCTTGACCACCCTATAGGTGAAGTGGAGATTCAGCTGGGTCTTGCTCTAAAGGCTCCATGTCTATGGTGAAAGGAGTACATCAAGCTTCCAAACTGGATGCCTCCGCCTCCTCCTCCTCCGGTGATACGTGATGTCTACTACACAACCTTCTTCTTGTAGACATTGTTGGGCCTGCAAGTGCACAGGTTTGTAGGACAGTAGCAAATTTCCCTCAAGTGGACGACCTAAGGTTTATCAATCCGTGGGAGGCGTAGGATAAAGATGGTCTCTCTCAAACAACCCTGCAACCAAATAACAAAGAGTCTCTTGTGTCCCCAACACACCCAATACAATGGTAAATTGTATAGGTGCACTAGTTCGGCGAAGAGATTGTGATACAAGTGCAATATGGATAGTAGATATAGGTTTTTGTAATCTGAAAATATAAAAACAGCAAGGTAACTAATGATAAAAGTGAGCGTAAACAGTATTGCAATGATAGGAAACAAGGCATAGGGTTCATACTTTCACTAGTGAAAGTTCTCTCAACAACAATAACATAGATAGATCATATAACAATCCCTCAACATGCAACAAAGAGTCACTCCAAATCCACTAATAATAGAGAACAAACGAAGAGATTATGGTAGGGTACGAAACCACCTCAAAGTTATTCTTTTGGATCGATCTATTCAAGAGTTCGTACTAGAATAACACCTTAAGACACAAATCAACCAAAACCCTAATGTCACCTAGATACTCCATTGTCACCTCAAGTATCCGTGGGCATGATTATACGATATGCATCAACACAATCTCAGATTCATCTATTCAACCAACACAAAGTACTTCAAAAAGTGCCCCAAAGTTTCTACCAGAGAGTCAAGACGAAAACGTGTGCAAACCCCTATGCATAGGTTCATGGGCGGAACCCGCAAGTTGGTCACCAAAACATACATCAAGTGACACATGATATCCCATTGTCACCACAGATAAGCACGACAAGACATACATCAAGTGTTCTCAAATCCTTAAAGACTCAATCCAATAAGATAACTTCAAGAGGGAAACTCAATTCATCACAAGAGAGTAGAGTGGGAGAAACATCATAAGATCCAACTATAATAGCAAAGCTCGCGATACATCAAGATCGTGCCATAGAGAGAACACGAGAGAGAGAGAGATCAAACACATAGCTACTGGTACATACCCTCAGCCCCGAGGGTGAACTACTCCCTCCTCATCATGGATAGCGCCGGGATGATGAAGATGGCCACCGGTGATGGGTTCCCCCTCCGGCAGGGTGCCGGAACGGGCTCCCGAGAGGTTTTTGGTGGCTACAGAGGCTTGCGGCAGCGGAACTCCCGATCTGTCTTCTGTTTCGATGTTTTTAGGGTACGTAGGCTTAGATAGGGGAGCCTCAAGGGGCCCACGAGAGGGTAGGGCGCGCCCTATCTCGTGGCCTCCTCGATGATCCCCTGGCTTGCACTCCAAGTTCCTGGGATTGGTTCTGTTCCAAAAATAACTTTGCCGAAGGTTTCATTCCGTTTGGACTCCATTTAATATCCCTTTTCTTCGAAATACTGAAACAGGCAATAAAACAACAATATGGGCTGGGCCTCCGGTTAATAGGTTAGTCCCAAAAATGATATAAATGTGCAAAATAAAGCCCATAAACATCCAAAAGGGGTAATATAATAGCATGGAACAATAAAAAATTATAGATACGTTGGAGATGTATCAAGCATCCCCAAGCTTAATTCCTGCTCATCCTCGAGTAGGTAAATGATAAAAACAAATTTTTTGATGTGGAATGCTACCTAGCATAATTCTCAATGTAATTTTCTTTATTGGGGCATGAATGTTCAGATCCAAATGATTCAAAACAAAAGTTCATATTGACATAAGAAATAGTGATACTTCAAGCATACTAATCAAAGTAATCATGTCTTCTCAAAATAACATGGCCAAAGAAAGTTATCCCTACAAAATCATATAGTCTGGCTGTTGCTCTATCTTCATCACACAAAGTATTTAATCATGCACAACCCCTATGACAAGCCAAGAAATTGTTTCATACTTTAATAATCTCAAACTATTTCAACTTTCAGGCAATACATGAGCGTGAGCCATGGACATAGCACTATAGGTGGAATAGAATGGTGGTTGTGGAGAAGACAAAAAGGAGAAGATAGTCTCACAGCAACTAGGCGTATCAACGGGCTATGGAGATGCCCATTAATATATATCAATGTGAGTGAGTAGGGATTGACATGCAACAGATGCACTAGAGCTATAAATATATGAAAGCTCGACAAAAGAAACTAAGTGGGTGTGCATCCAACTTGCTTGCTCACGAAGACTTAGGGCATTTTGAGGAAGCCCATCATTGGAATATACAAGCCAAGTTCTATAATGAAAAATTCCCACTAGTATATGAAAGTGATAACATAGGAGACTCTCTATCATGAAGATCATGGTGCTACTTTGAAGCACAAGTGTGGAAAAAGAGATAGTAGCATTGTCCCTTCTCTCTTTTTCTCTCATTTTATTTTTCTTTTCTTTTTCTCTTTTTTTCTTTTTCTCCTTTTTTTTCTTTGGCCTTTTTTGTGGCCTTTCCCCTTTTTTCTTTTTTTTCTTTTTGTAAAGTCCGAAGTCTCATCCCGACTTGTGGGGGAATCATAGTCTTCATCATCCTTTCCTCACTAGGACAATGCTCTAATAATGAAGATCATCACACTTTTATGGGTTTACAACTCAAGAATTACAACTGAAAGCTAGAACAAGATATGACTCTATATGAATGCCTCCGGCAGTGTACCGGGATATGCAATGAATCAAGAGCGACATGTATGAAAATTATGAAAGTGGCCTTGCCACAAATACAATGTCAACTACATGATCATGCAAAGAGCAATATGACAAAGTAATGTGTGTCATATGAACGGAACGGTGGAAAGTTGCATGGCAATATATCTCGGAATGGCTATGGAAATGCCATAATAGGTAGGTATGGTGGGTGTTTTGAGGAAGGTATATGGTGGGTGTATGGTACCGGCGAAAGTTGCGCGGCACAAGAGAGGCTAGAAATGGTGGAAGGGTGAAGGTGCGTATAATCCATGGACTCAACATTAGTCAAAAGAACTCATATACTTATTGCAAAAATCTAGAAGCCATCAAAAACAAAGCACTACGCGCATGCTCCTAGGGGGATAGATTGTTAGGAAAAGACCATCGCTCATTCCCGACCGCCACTCATAAGGAAGACAATCAATAAATAAAATTGTGCTCCAACTTCATCACAAAGCGGTTCACCATACGTGCATGCTACGGGAATCACAAACCTCAACACAAGCATTTTTCATAATCACCTCAACTAGCATGACTTTAATATCACTACCTCCATATCTCAAAACAATTATCAAGTATCAAATTGATCATGGCATCCAATTCACTTTCTATGATAGTTTTTATTATACCCAACTTGGATGCTCATCATTCTAGGACCAAATTTGTATCCATAGCAAATACCATGATGTTCTAAAAGACTCTCAAAATAATATAAGTGAAGCATGAGAGACTAGCAATTTCTACAAAATATAACCACCGTCGTGCTCTAAAAGATATAAGTGATGCACTAGAGCAAATGACAAACTACTCCGAAAGATATAAGTGATGATCAATGAGTAGTCGAATAATTGTGCAACTATGTGAAGACTCTCTAACATTAGGGAATTTCAGATCTTGGTTTTGTATTCAAACAGCAAGCAAAACAAAATAAAATGACATTGCAAGGATAGCACAACTCATGTGAAGAAGCAAAAACTTAGGTTCAACCGATACTAACCGATAGTTGTTGAAGAAGAAAGGTGGGATGCCTAACGGGGCATCCCCAAGCTTAGATGCTTGAGACTTCTTGAAATATTATCTTGGGGTGCCTTGGGCATCCCCAAGCTTGAACCTTTGTGTCTCCTTAATTCCTCTCATACCATGGTTTCTCTTTTTATCAAAAGCTTCATCCACACCAAACTCAACAAGAACTCGTGAGATAGGTTAGTATAAACCAATGCAAAACCTTATCATTTTCTACAGTAACAAATCACTAAAATTGTTATTCAACATTGAATACTAAATGCCTCTGAATATTTAATACTCCTATCCTCAAATAGAATCATTAAACAAGCAAACATATACAAACAATGCAACCATAACAGCAATCTGCCAAAACAGTATAGTCTGTAAAGAATGCAAGATTTGTCATACTTCCCTAACTCCAAAAATTATGAAATAAAACTCCCACTGTAGTAAATTTATCAGATCTCATTATGCAAAAAGTTTCAACATTATATCATGCTCTAAATTTTCTGGGGAATTTTTGCAACAGCGGTAAACTTTCTGTATTCAAACAACAACATGTATACTAGCAAAATAAGCATGGCAAAGGCTATCCTTGACTTTTTTATTGAAAATAAATATGCAAAACATTATTCTAAATAAAATTAAGCAAATACTAACAAAAGGAAATGACTCTCCAAGCAAAACACATATCATGTGGTGAATAAAAATATAGCTCCAAGTAAAGTTACCGATAGACGAGGACGAAAGAGGGGATGCCATCTGGGGCATCCCCAAGCTCAGGCTCTTGGTTGTCCTTGAATATTACCTTGGGGTTCTTGGTAATCCCCAAGCTTTGGCTCTTGCTACCTCTTATTCCATAGTCCATCGAATCTTTACCCAAAACTTGAAAACTTCACAACACAAAACTTAACAGAAAACTCGTAAGCTCCGTTAGTATAAGAAAATAAAACCACCACTTAGGTACTGTAATATACTCATTATAAATTCATATTGATGTAATATCTACTGTATTCCAACTTATCTATGGTTCATACCCTTCGATACTACTCATAGATTCATCAAAATAAGCAAACAACACATAGAAAATAGAATCTGTCAAAAACAGAACAGTCTGTAGTAATATGTATCAAACGTATACTTCTGGAACTCTAAAAATTCTACCAAATTAGGAAGTCCTAAGGAATTTGTCTACCAACCCAGATCAAAAAGAATCAGATCATAAGAACGTTTATCTGAATTAACAAAACTAATTTACTGGGTGCAGAAGTTTCTGATTCTCAGCAGGATCAACACAACTATCACTGTAAGCTATCCTAAAGGTCTTACTTGGCAGTTTATTGAAACAAAAGCTATAAAACATGATTACTACAGTAGCATAATCATGTGAACACACAAAAACAGTAGGGGTAAATATTGGGTTGTCTCCCAACAAGCGCTTTTCTTTAATGCCTTTCTAGCTAGGCATGATGATGACAATGATGCTCACAAAAAAAAGATAAGAATTGAAACATAATGGGAGCATCATGAAGATTATGACTAGCACATTTAAGCCTAACACACTTCCTATGCATAGGGATTTTGTGAGCAAACAACTTATGGGAACAATAATCAACTAGCATAGGAAGGTAAAACAAGCATAGCTTCAAGATTTTCAACACATAGAGAGGAAACTTGACATTATTGCAATTCCTACAAGAATATGTTCCTCCCTCATAATAATTTTCAGTAGCTTCATGAATGAATTCAACAATATAACCAGCACCTAAAGCATTCTTCTCATGATCTACAAGCATAGAAAATTTACTACTCTCCACATAAGCAAATTTCTTCTCATGAATAGTAGTGGGAGCAAACTCAACAAAATAATTATCATGTGAGGCATAATCCAATTGAAAACTAAAATCATGATGACAAGTTTCATGGTTATCATTATTCTTAATAGCATACAAGTCATCACAATAATCATAGATAGCAACTTTGTTCTCATAATCAATTGGAACCTCTTCCGAAATAGTGGAACCATCACTAAATAAAGTTGACACTCTTCCAAATCCACTTTCATATTCATCACAATAAGATTCAACATCGTCCAAAATAGTGGGATCATTACTTCCTAAAGTTGACACTCTTCCAAACCCACTTTCCTCAATATAATCATCATAAATAGGAGGCATGCTTTCATCATAATAAATATTCTCATCAAAACTTGGGGGACAAAAAATATCATCTTCTTCAAACATAGCTTCCCCAAGCTTGTGGCTTTGCATATCATTAGCATCATGGATATTCAATGAATTCATACTAACAACATTGCAATCATGCTCATCATACAAAGATTTAGTGCCAAACATTTTATAGACTTCTTCTTCAAGCACCTTAGCACAATTTTCCTTTTCATCATACTCACGAAAGATATTAAAAAGATGAATCGTATGAGACAAACTTAACTCCATTTTTTTGTAGTTTTTATTTTATAAACTAAACTAGTGATAAAACAAGAATCAAAAAGATTCTATTGCAAGATCTAAAGATATACCTTCAAGCACTCACCTCCCCGGCAACGGCGCCAGAAAAGATCTTGATGTCTACTACACAACCTTCTTCTTGTAGACGTTGTTGGGCCTGCAAGTGCACAGGTTTGTAGGACAGTAGCAAATTTCCCTCAAGTGGATGACCTAAGGTTTATCAATCCGTGGGAGGCGTAGGATGAAGATGGTCTCTCTCAAACAACCCTGCAACCAAATAACAAAGAGTCTCTTGTGTCCCCAAGACACCCAATACAATGGTAATTTGTATAGGAGCACTAATTCGGCGAAGAGATGGTGATACAAGTGCAATATGGATAGTAGATATAGGTTTTTGTAATCTGAAAATATAAAAATAGCAAGGTAACTAATGATAAAAGTGAGCGTAAACTGTATTGCAATGATAGGAAACAAGGCATAGGGTTCATACTTTCACTAGTGAAAGTTCTCTCAACAATAATAACATAGATAGATCATATAAGAATCCCTCAACGTGCAACAAAAGTCACTCCAAAGCCACTAATAATGGAGAACAAACGAAGAGATTATGGTAGGGTATGAAACCACCTCAAAGTTATTCTTTCAGATCGATCTATTCAAGAGTTCGTACTAGAAAAACACCTTAAGACACAAATCAACCAAAACCCTAATGTCAGCTAGATACTCCATTGTCACCTCAAGTATCCGTGGGCATGATTATACGATATGCATCACACAATCTCAGATTCATCTATTCAACCAACACAAAGTACTTCAAAAAGTGCCCCAAAGTTTCTACCAGAGAGTCAAGACGAAAACGTGTGCCAACCCCTATGCATAGGTTCATGGGCGGAACCCGCAAGTTGGTCACCAAAACATACATCAAGTGGCACATGATATCCCATTGTCACCACAGATAAGCACGACAAGACATACATCAAGTGTTCTCAAATCCTTAAAGAATCAATCCAATAAGATAACTTCAAGAGGGAAACTCAATTCATAACAAGAGAGTAGAGTGGGTGAAACATCATAAGATCCAACTATAATAGCAAAGCTTGCGATACATCAAGATCGTGCCATAGAGAGAACACGAGAGAGAGAGAGAGAGATCAAACACATAGCTACTGGTACATACCCTCAGCCCCGAGGGTGAACTACTCCCTCCTCGTCATGGATAGCACCGGATGATGAAGATGGCCACCGGTGATGGGTTCCCCCTCCGGCAGGGTGCCGGAACGGGCTCCCGAGAGGTTTTTGGTGTCTAGAGAGGCTTGCGGCGGCGGAACTCCCGATCTATCTTCCGTTTCAATGTTTTTAGGGTATGTAGGCTTATATAGGCGAAAGAAGTCGGTCAGGGGAGCCTCGAGGGGCCCACGAGAGGGTAGGGCGCGCCTAGGGGGTGTGGGCATGCCCCCCTGTCTTGTGGCCTCCTCGATGATCCCCTGGCTTGCACTCCAAGTTCCTGGGATTGGTTTTGTTCCAAAAATAACTTTGCCGAAGGTTTCATTCTGTTTGGACTCCATTTGATATTCCTTTTCTTCGAAATACTGAAACGGGCAATAAAACAGCAATATGGGCTGGGCCTCCGGTTAATAGGTTAGTCCTAAAAATGATATAAATGTGTAAAATAAAGCCCATAAACATCCAAAAGGGGTAATATAATAGCATGGAACAATAAAAAATTATAGATACGTTGGAGACGTATCAATACGTCTCCAATGTATCTATAATTTTTGATTGTTCCATGCTGTTATATTATCATTCTTGGATGTTTTATAATCATTTTATTATCATTTTATATCATTTTTTGGTACTAACCTATTGACATAGTGCCAAGTGCTAGTTGTCGTTTTCTGCATGTTTGTTACATCGCAGGAAATCAATATCAGACGGAGTCCAAATGCCACGCCACTTTACGATGATTTTTTATGGACCAAAAGGAAGAAGTTGGGCCCTCGTTGTACCTGGGGGGGGCGAGGAGGGGACAACCCACCAGGGCGCGCCAGGAGGCCCAGACGCACTGAGGGAGTCCTGGACTAGGGGGTGTCCGGATAGCCGAACTATCATCATTGGCCGGACTCCAAGACTATGAAGATACAAGATTGAAGACTTCGTCCCGTGTTCGGATGGGACTTTCCTTGGCGTGGAAGGCAAGCTTGGCGATACGGATATGTAGATCTCCTACCATTGTAACCGACTCTGTGTAACCCTAGCCCTCTCCGGTGTCTATATAAACCGGAGGGTTTTAGTCCGTAGGACGAACAACAATCATACCATAGGCTAGCTTCTAGGGTTTAGCCTCCTTGATCTCGTGGTAGATCCACTCTTGTACTACCCATATCATCAATATCAATCAAGCAGGAGTAGGGTTTTACCTCCATCGAGAGGGCCCGAACCTGGGTAAAAACATCGTGTCCCTTGTCTCCTGTTACCATCCGCCTAGACGCACAGTTCGGGACCCCCTACCTGAGATCCACCGGTTTTGACACCGACATTGGTGCTTTCATTGAGAGTTCCTCTGTGCCATCGCAATCTGGAAGGATGCCTCATCCCGTCTTTAAAGACGGTACCGTTGCCAAAGGAGCTTTGGCCACCGGCCAAACTATCCGGCTAGGTGGTTTTCTTATGACCGCCTGTTCGGCCGCCGCTCCGACAAAGACCTCTCGGGTCATCAAAAGCGATCTTCACGTCAACTCGGAATTCGCCGAGCAGCTAGATCCGATGGAGCTCTCCTCCGTAAACAAGCTCTTGGATCTCATCGCCGCCCTGGGAGTCGCTACAGACTACGATCAGATTGGGCTTAAAACCGATCTGAGAGAGATCAACTCTCCCCAGGCTACCCACCACGTTGTTGTGGTAGAGGAACAGTGCAGCGACTCTTCTTCTATATTAAGGACTAGTTATGTCCGGATTCCTGATCCCTCCATGCCGGATTCCCGCGGAGGGACGGACGTCAACCAAGCACTGAACCTAAAGTCAGGCAGCAGGGCAGATTCGTTGGACAACATCCAGCAATCCAAGCTTCCAAGTTCGGAAACTTTTCGGCCCTTGAGCCTTAGATTGGACGGGGTTCCGAATTTAATTCCACCCGCCCACCCAAACACAAGCGATCTATCTCGAATCCGGCAAGAGCCCGCTGAAACAGTACATCATTACTGGGCCAGATTCCTCCCGGTTATGGACAGGATAAAGGACTGCCGTGAGGAAAGCGCAATCTCAATTTTCTGCAACAATTGCACGGATAAGGGAATCATGAATGCCATAAATCGTCATGAACTTACACGCTTCGCCGACCATAGTACGAAAGTACTGTGCGATGGAGAGTGCCTGGAAAACCGAAACCAAATTTTGGGACAATCCGGCTCCGAACACAACCCTAGTCCGAAATAGAAGTGTGCACCATACTCAGGCACCTGGGTTAAAAACCAAAAAGCAAAAACCCCCTAGAGGGCACGGAACCGTACTGGAGGGATGGCTCGGCGGACCCTGTAAAATCCACAGTACAGAGGGCGCCACTCCAACACATAGCCTTCGAGCGTGTTGGATACTACGGCAGGTGTCCAAAAGTGGCGAAGAGCTTCTAGCCCCAGAGAACCAGCCCAGCAGTACCAGTACGGTATTAACAGTCTTCGAGACTTTCGCATCAAATAATATGCGGAAACGAACACTCCGCAGCCTCGCCGAAGTCTACCAAGTAGCAACAATAAATCCATGGAGTGACACGGCTATTATCTTCAACACCAGTGACGAACCTAAATTCCGAACAGCCCGAGCACCAGCCGCATTGGTCCTCAGTCCAATAGTGGACGGCTTTCGCCTTACTAAGGTACTCATGGATGGCGGCAGTGGATTAAACCTCATCTACGAGGAAACCCTTCGAAAAATGGAAATAGACTGGAGCCGCATTGAGTGAAGCAGCACAACCTTTAGAGAAATAATCCCTAGTCGGGAAGCACGCTGCACATGAAAAATTACACTAGATGTGGTGTTCGGCTTGCCGGACAATTACAGGTCCGAGGAGGTCACGTTCCAAGTGGCCTCGTTCAGCAGTGGATATCATGCTTTATTAGGGCGAGAGGCATTCACAATTTTTCAAGCTATACCCCATTACAGGTACATGAAGCTCAAAATGCCCGGGCCCAATGGAATTATCACTCTTGTCAGTGATCTGGACATAGCACTCCGCGCCGAAAATAAGACAGTCGCACTAGCCCTAGAGGCACTATCCGAAGCCCTAGCAGCAGAGGAACTCACTGCGCTGCCTCCACGGTGAACAGGGACGATGTGATACTCGATTAGAGATCCAAGTCCACCAAGCGGACGAAATAGTCAAATTCCAAGTCCATCCAACGGACCCCACAAAGACGGCCTCCATTGGGGCACAATTAAACACTGATGTAGACGCCGCACTACGAGAATTCCTTCGGGAAAATTGGGACATCTTTGCCTGGCACCCTTTAGACATGCCAGGAATCCCATGCAGGTTGGCAGAGCATAGCCTAAATATCCTAAAAGGATTCAAGCCAGTCAAACAGGCTCTTCGGCGATTTTCCGAACCCAAAAGACAGGCAATGGGAGAGGAGCTAGCCAAACTATTAGAAGCCGGATTCATCAGAGACATAAAACATCCGGATTGGCTAGCAAACCTGGTAATGGTACCAAAGAAGGACAAATCCTGGCGCCTATGTGTCGATTTCAAGGACCTTAACAAGGCTTGTCCAAAGGATCCCTTCCCCCTTCCCCGCATCGATCAAATTATCGATGCTACCGCAGGGCATGATTCATTGTGCTTCCTCGACGCATACTCCGGCTACCATCAAATCAAGATGGCGGAGACAGACCAAGCCGCAACGGCATTCATTACTCCATACGGACCATTCTGCTTCAACACAATGCCCTTCAGGCTCAAAAACGCCGGCGCAACATATCAGCGCATGATTCAGACATGTCTGGCAACCCAGATCGGCAAAACAGTGGAGGCATACGTAGATGATGTGGTTGTCAAGTCTAAACACGTCGAAACTCTAGTAGACGATTTGAGGCTCACATTTGACAACCTCCGAGAATATGACATTAAGCTCAACCCGGAAAAATGCGTTTTCGGCGTACCAGACGGAAAGCTCTTGGGCTTCATTGTATCCGGTAGAGGAATCGAAGCAAACCCAGCCAAGATCCGAGCTCTGTCATAGTTGGATATCCCAAAAGACCTCAAACAAATACAAAAATTGACTGGATGCGTGGCGGCTCTAAGCCGCTTCATCTCCTGCTTGGGAGAAAAGGCATTACCCCTTTATCGCCTCCTCCGGCGCACCCAACACTTCGAATGGACGGATGCCGCCACGGCCGGACTCGAAGAAATAAAGGCCATATTGGCAATAAATCCGGTCCTGGCCGCGCCCAACTTGGGCGAACCAATGTTATTATACATCGCGGCAACACATCAAGTGGTAAGCGCAGTGCTCGTCATCGAATGAGAAATGGAAGGACACAAATTCCCTCTTCAAAAACCAGTATACTACGTATCCACTGTCCTAACTCCATGCAAGTCCCGGTATCCACATTATCAAAAGATAGTGTACGCGGTGTTCATGGCATCCCGGAAGCTACGACACTACTTTCAAGAGTGTTCGATAACAGTAGCCTCTGAAGTACCCCTCAACGACATTATAAACAACCGCGACGCGACTGGCAGGATTGCAAATTGGGCCATTGAGCTCCTACCATTCGACATAACCTACAAACCACGGCGAGCTATAAAGTCGCAAGTTTTGGCCGACTTCATCGCTGAATGGACCGAAGCTGAACTCCCTAAAGAGTATGGCGCATACTCCAATTGGATCATGCACTTCAATGGCTCCAAAATGTTGGCCGGCCTGGGGGCTGGCGTCGTCCTAACGTCCCCAATCGGAGACATAGCCCAATACGTACTCCAGATAATGTACACGGACTCCAACAATGCAGCCGAATATGAGGCCCTTCTACATGGTCTCCGGATGGCAATCTCCATGGGCATTCAATGCCTAGAGGTCCGCGGGGATTCAAACCTCGCAATATCCCAAATAAATGGAGACTTTGACGCCAAGGATCCGAAAATGGCAGCCTACCGTAACGTCGTCTTAAAAATGTCAGCTCGGTTTGAAGGACTCAAATTCCATCATGTAGCCCGGGATAATAACCATGCGGCCGACGTGTTGGCACGCATCGGCGCAAAGCGCGACGCCGTCCCTCCCAACATCTTCCTGGAGCGGCTTTTTAAGCCATCCGTATTATGGGAAGGGGAGTCCGGAAACAACAACCCGGAACCAACCGCACTGCCCAACACCGAACATTCTGACACAATCGGTGGCTCAGCCAATGAAATAACACATTCAGCCCACGAAATAATGGCAGTCATTGCCCCATGGACGGAACCATTCCTAGCCTACTTAATCAGGCAGGAACTCCCTGAAGACCAAAACGAGGCCCGCTGCATAGTTCAGCGATCTAAAGCCTACAAGGTCCATGAGGGAGAGCTTTATAAGAAAAGCACAACCGGAGTCCTTCAAAGGTGCATCTCCGAAGAGGAAGGGCGAAATCTTCTGGCTGAAATTCACGCCGGACTCGGCGGGCACCACGCCGCAGCCCGGGCCCTTGTAGGCAAGGCCTTCCGTACAGGATTTTATTGGCCGACGGCCCGGGCAGATGCTCAGGACTTAGTCCAACTATGCGTCGGTTGCCAGCTCTTTGCTAATCAAAGCCACATGCCACCCACCGCCCTCAAAACTATACCCATCACCTGGCCGTTCGTGGTCTGGGGGCTTGACATGGTTGGACCCCTTAAAGGGGGAACCCACAAGCAAAAATACCTATTGGTCATGGTGGACAAATTCACCAAATGGATAGAGGCCAAGCCAGTTCGGCCGAATCCGGAACTGTGATAGACTTCATATCTGGGGTAGTACACCGTTACGGCGTCCCCCATAGCATCATCACTGATAACGGCACGAACTTTACGGCCGACGAGATTAAACTCTGGTGCAAAAACATGGGCATAAAGCTCAACTACGCTTCAGTCTATCACCCTTAAACTAATGGTCAAGTCGAACGAGCAAATGGTCTAATCATGAGCGGCATCAAACCCCGACTAGTGTGGTCCCTTAAGGAATCTAACACGCACTGGGTAGAGGAGCTCGACTCCGTACTCTGGGGGCTGCGGACCACGCCAAACCGCACTACCGGATTCACACCATTTTTTATGGTATACGGCGCAGAGGCAGTTTTGCCCTGCGACATAATTCATGACTCACCTCGCGTGCGCATGTACGAAGAAAGAGAAGCCGAGCTGGATCGGCAGGACAGTTTGGACGCCTTAGAAGAGGAGCGTGACGTGGCAAAAGCTCGTTCCGCATTCTACCAACAGCAGGCTCGAAGATATCAAAGCAGAGAAGTACGGGCCAAAACTTACAATGTTGGCGAACTAGTTCTACGCCTGCCGGACAAGAAAAAGGACAAGCTCAAGCCCAAATGGGAAGGTCCCTTCATCATCGACCAGGTCCTGACCGGCGGAGCGTACCATCTGCGAAATGCATCGGATAACCGACTCGAGCCAAATCCATGGAACGCAGCCCGTCTCCGTAGATTCTACGCCTAGCGCCGGACTCTGAGTTCGTCTCCCTCCCCCGTCTATATTTTATAATTTAACTGTCTTTTATTTTCCCCCTCTCTTTTTCCTTTTTTTTCTTCCTCTATCACGGGCCTTCGGTGGCTCGTCTGCGCATTGTTCGCACACACTTGACGTGCTATCCGCACTCATTATACCTGGGGGCTTCTTTAACAGAAGCTTATTTATGCGGGCCTTATACCCAACACATGTGTCACACTTCTGCCTGTGCCTTTTATTCACCATTATATGCATCGATATGACTTAAGTTTTGGCCAAGCTGGGTTGCCTGGCTCCTGTGCTTACCCCTACGTTCCCGATTGTTTGGCTAGGAGGTAAAGGGAGCACTCTACGATTGTTACTGCCGGGTCAGCCGGATGTGTACCTCAGACTGGGTGAAGCCGAAAGCTAGCGTTCTTAAGGGAATATTCAGTCGGTGAATTGAAAGATGATTTCTTACCTATTTATTTAGCTGCCCCCAGATGCTTTCCTGCTTTTTTCGCAGCCCGGACATGCACTTTAGGGCATGCCTCCCAGGGAAAGGAACCCCTAACGGAACTATACTCCCTGGAAGATGTTTCTTACTAACCATGTAATATAACATAACTAGTTGGGCAATTGTCTGATAAAGCACTAATGACCCCTACGCCTGGTCTCCATGCATGCCTTGGTTTCTTACATAACCGTGAGGGTATTCAGACACACTCCGGACTTTCGGGTCCCGAGGTTGAAGTGAAAAGATCCACAAAGACAAACGATCTACAATCCGGCTAGAAGGCATTTTCAATGTCATTTTAAATTACACAGTCAAGCTGACTGACGGTATTCCTCTTCGATACCATCTAATAAACTGTCTAGCTTATAGTCCCGCTGTGAATATTTTGCAGCCAACTCTACTTGGTCGTACACTAAGCTCACAGGGATCTCCTTCCCACCAGGCCCCACAGGTCCGACCTCGGCCATGTGGTTTGGGTCAGCCTTCACATACCGTGTCTTCACCATGGCCCAGGCCTCCCTGGCGCCTTGACGGCAGGCCGATATCTTCCATAGACGGAAGCGCCCCCTGAAGCTTCTCCGCAAGCTCTCCAAGACCTTCGGGAAGGGACACGGAAGGCCACAAGGCCTGGGCGACCCCGCTCATCACCTGCCGAAGTCGTTCGTGCAGTTGCAGCAGCTCGGGAAGCAGGTCACCCATTGAACCGGGCATTTCCTCCGCAGGACGACCTGTGAGCACGCCTACAGACATATTTCCTGTCAATCGACTTCCTCGCCGAACTCTTCTTTTCAAAAAAGTTTGCTCAAGCACTTACTATAAATGCAGCGATGAAGCCGCCGATTCTCCTTCACGGAGTCAGACAGCTGGACCCGAACATCTTTTAGTTCCTCGCCCAGCTGAGTGTTAGCATCTTGGAGTTTGTTCCTCTCTTGCTGCACCCTCATAAGCACCTTCTCGCCGACCTTCAGCTGGCGTAGTAGCTGTTGCTTGTCCGGATCAAGTCCAGCGCCATCTGCAATATTATTGTCAGACTTATACACACGCCGCACTTCACAAACTACTTATCTTTCTAAGTATGTATTACCAGAGGGGGTCTCTGTGGCTCCCCCTGCGGCGGCTAGTGCGGCCTCAAGTTGGGCCTTGCACTCTTGAAGCTCCTGGGATAGGTGGGTATTCTTCTCCGTGAGGTCCTGCATAACAAATGATCCTTAAATCGGTTAGTCTAACTATTTTAAGTCTAGGGGGCTACTGGCATATATAACTGTCAAAATTCCTCACCCGTATGTCTTTCACATACTGCTCCGTGGCTCTGGCTAGACCATCTTGAGCAGCACGGAGGTGCGCATCACCCGAATTAAAGGCATTTAACGCCTTGGGGAGAAGCATGCGTCACGAAGAACTGTCCGGCGGCGCCTGTGATTCATGGCGCTCTCCACCTCAGATCTGGTGGCGGACAACCTGTCGGCATCCTCCGTTGGAGGAGCACCCGATGCACGCCTCATGTTCGCCTCCCCCTCTGGACCTGGTGTTGGAGCCGGGCTGGCGGAGGCTCGATTGGCAACCTCTCCGGACACAGTCCGGCGAGCGCTCTTTCTCCTGGAAAAATCATGAGCGTTAGTATGCCTTCTAGGAATCTTTTCCGGAAACATGGGGCGCGCCATACCGTTGCGGCGACGTCTCGATTCGCGCCGCACTTCTTTTCCTCCTGCTGGGCCGAGCTGCCCCTCGCTGGTCAGCCGCTGCAGGTTCGGCTTCCCGCCTTAAAGGCACCTCCTGCGGAGCACCGTTGGTATCCGGTGGTCAGAAGTAAGCATGGATGAGTAACGATGTCAGGACTCCGGTCACAGTTACCTGGGAAGCCGGAGATAAACCGGGGTAGTCGGCCGTGATGGCGACCAAAGCATTGTCCATGCTAAGTTGGTGGAACACCCCATCGATCAGCTCTACCTTTATGTCCGGATCCTCTTCGGAGGTCGGATCAAGGGATCGTTCTGGATCCTCGGGCTGTGGAGTCAGGCTGTGTATGCCCTCTACATCCCGGCGCAGTTCCTGCGTCGAAGTCGCAAAGTGAGACACTTAACTTTGGGAATATGGATCGGATGGATAAACGTCCGCTTACCCAGCTACGAGGGTTATTCATGGAGAATCCATTCAATGGACTCATGCAGAGGAAGTCCTCCTTCTCCCCCTTGTATAAGCCGGACAGGATGTTCACCAGATCGGCAACTGATTCCGGCCCCTTACGGCCATGATGGGTGGCGTCATCCTCCCCGTTGAAATCCCACATGGGGTGGCCCCTATATTGGAGCGGCTGCACCCCTCGCATGATGCACATGGCCATGACTCCAATCATGGTCAATCCGGAATGAGCTAGTAACCTCATTCGGACCATCAGATATAGAACGTTCCTATCATTGTCCCGTTGAGGTCTCTGCGGGCGCCAACTCAGGCGTTTCTTCAGAGGAGCGTTGCTGAACTCCGGGAGGCCGATCCGAACTGGGTCCGGCAGCGGGGCGTCTTCCATATAAAACCATTCCGAAGGCCAGTCTTCGGACGCCTTCTTCGGGGTTCCGGATAGATATCCGGTCCCGGTGATGCGCCATATTTCGGCTCCGCCCACTTGATATATCGACCCCTCATGAGAACGGGGTACGAGGCAGAACAATCTCTTCCACAACGCGAAATGGGCCTCGATGCCCAAGAATAGCTCGCAAAGGGCCATGAAGTCCGTGATGTGCAGAATGGAGGTAGGCGTAAGCTGGTGAAGCTGGAGCCCATAGAACTCCAGGAGCCCCCGGAGAAACGGGTGTATGGGAAATCCGAGTCCCCTTATTAGATAAGGGACGAAGCATACCCGCTCTCCTTTGGAGGGATTGGGGACGCTCTCCGCCTACTTTCCACCCTTGTAGGTGGCCAGTCCGGCTCGAACCGGAACCATAAAGGCTGGAGGAAGATATCCCTCTGCTTGGAGCGTCACTAGCTCGCTATGCGGGACTGAACATCTCCCCCAATCTCCTGGCTGAGGGCTGGGAGCGCGAGAGGAGGAGCCGCGTCAACTGTCCATGATGGAGTGGATCTTTTGTCAGAGGTGCTTCGATGAACACTCGCGGAAGGAGGATGGTGTGATTCGGATCTAGATCCTTGCCCCTCTTATAGGCGGCTTATTCGCGTAGCTAGGGGGTAAAATGTAAAAATACCCTGGCTTTTCGCATTCATAAGACACGTGGAAGAGGGCCATTATTGGACGTGGAAGCCAAGGAGCGCAACATTTATAAGGAAGCCGGACACTATTCGGCAAGCACATGGAACTTGGAGGAGAACCCGCCTTGCAATGCCGAAGACAATATGCGCGCCGGACTCATCGTCATTGAAGCCTGGTTCGGGGGCTACTGAGGGAGTCCTGGACTAGGGAGTGTCCGGATAGCCGAACTATCATCATTGGTCGGACTCCAAGACTATGAAGATACAAGATTGAAGACTTCGTCCCGTGTCCGGATGGGACTTTCCTTGGCGTGGAAGGCAAGCTTGGCGATACAGATATGTAGATCTCCTACCATTGTAACCGACTCTGTGTAACCCTAGACCTCTCCGGTGTCTATATAAACCGGAGGGTTTTAGTCCGTAGGACGAACAACAATCATACCATAGGCTAGCTTCTAGGGTTTAGCCTCCTTGATCTCGTGGTAGATCCACTCTTGTACTACCCATATCATCAATATCAATCAAGCAGGAGTAGGGTTTTACCTCCATCGAGAGGGCCGGAACCTGGGTAAAAAAATCGTGTCCCTTGTCTCCTGTTACCATCCTCCTAGACGCACAGTTCGGGACCCCCTACCCGAGATCCGCCGGTTTTGACACCGACACGCGCCCTGGTGGGTTGTGCCCACCTCGGGTGGCCCCTGGACCGCCTCTTTGCTCTATAAATACCCCAATATTCCAGAAACCCTAGGGAAGTCGACGAAATATTCATCCAGCAGCCATAGAGTCCAGAACCACCAGATCCAATCTTGACACCATCACGGAAGGGTTCACCACTTCCATTGGTGCCTCTCCAATGATGCGTGAGTAGTTCTTTGTAGACCTACGGGTCCGTAGTTAGTAGCTAGATGGCTTATTCTCTCTCTTGATTATCAATATAATGGTCTCTTGGAGATCCATATGATGTAAGTCTTTTGGCGGTGTGTTTGTTGGGATGCGATGAACTTTGAGTTTATGATCAGATCTATGTTTTATCCATGAAAGTTATTTGAGTCTTCTTTGATCTCCTATATGCATGATTGCTTATAGCCTCGTATTTCATCTCCGATATTTGGGTTATGTTTGGCCAACTTGATCTATTTATCTTGCAATGGGAAGAGGTGCCCGGTAGTGGGTTCAAACTTACGATGCTTGATCCCAGTGACAGAAAGGGAACCGACACGTATGTATCGTTGCTACTAAGGATAAAAAGATGGGATTCATACCTACCACAATAGATAAACGGATCTTGTCTACATCATGTCATCATTCCTATTGCATTACTCTGTTTTCTCACGAACTTAATACACTAGATGCATGCTGAATAGCGGTCGATGTGTGGAGTAATAGTAGTAGATGCAAGCAGGAGTCGGTCTACTAATATTGGACATGATGACTATGTAATGATCATTGCCTGGATATCGTCATGATTATTTGAAGTTCTATGAATTGCCCAACAATAATTGTTTTCCCACCGTTTGCTATTTTTCTTGAGAGAAGCCACTAGTGAAACCTACGGCCCCGGGGTCTCTTTTCATCGTATTTGCCTTCGCGGTCTACTTTTTCCTTGTGTTTATTTTCAGATTTGTTAAACCAAAAATACAAAAATACCTTGCTGTAATTTATTTGTTCCGCGATCTATTAATCCAATCTATAAATTTACCTCATGTTATTTGCCTATCTTGAGGCGCCGTACCCCGAAAGGGATTCACAACCCCATTAACACGTCGCGTTGCGAGGTGTTGTTATTTGTGTGCAGGGGCAGTTTACGTTGTGTTTCTTGGTTCTCCTACTGGTTCGATAACCTTGGTTTCATATCTGAGGGAAATACCTACCACCATTGTGTTGCATCGTCCCTTCCTCTTTGGGGAAATACCGACGTAGCTTCAAGCGACATCAAAAGGAATTTCTGGCGCCGTTGCCGGTGAGGATCACCTCAAGATAGTCTCCCGTCAATGTGCCATTTCTGGTGCCATTGCCGGGGAGGATCTTCAACATCAACCAGGTTCCTAATCACAAATCTCATCTCCTTGCAATTTACATTATTTGCCATTTGCCTCCCGTTTTCCTCTCCCCCACTTCACAAAAATTTGCCGTTTTATGCGCCCTCTTTTTCGTTCGCCATTTTTCTCGCCATGGTCGACCGTAAAAGGTCTAAGGGTTTTCTTCCGAGTTTTAGTGCTTTGGATAGCCCCTCGGTCCTCTCTAAGCTCATAAACAATGATGCTATGGAAGGATCTACCGGAGTTGCTAAGGAAAATCTTAGCAATTTTGATGAAGATGACCCTGGAATTTTTCGCTATTTGCTTGATGAATCTTTGAAGGAGGCTTGGGATAGGCTGTTGAGAATTCGAGCTAGCTATGTGCCCCAATATCAGATAGAGACATACATGAAGAGTTTTTATGTTGGTTTACCTTCTTCCTTTAAGCAAGTTTTGGATTCTATTTTTGAAAATGGTTTTCTTGAAGGGGATGCCATTGATACTTATGAAAATATGAAAAATATATTTGGGCACCCCAAAGGAGAAAATGTTGAATCAACTACCCTTATGTGTTTCTATCAAAATGAAATAATTAAAGAGATGAAGGCTAGTTTAGATATGAATTTCGCAACGTGCTTAATCTTTCCTCCACCATCAATAGCCATGTGCTTTCACAAAATAGAAAATTAAATGCCATCGATAGGAAATTTTCCCTTTGCTTTCAAAAGACCAAAGATGACAAAACTTAGATCCTACTCGTTATGCCTCTAGGGGCGTAAAACGATAGCGCTTGTTGGGAGGCAACCCAATGAATAAATTTTGTTTTTGCTTTTTGCTTTATGTTATTGAGTGTTAGCAAAATTATGATACTGTTATGATTGTGTTTTCTATGTTTTAATTAGTGTTTGTTCCAAGCAATGCCTTTGGGAAGACTTGGGTGAAAGTTTATTTGATCTTGCTGAAAAACAGAAACTTTTACGCTCACGAGATTCGTTGTCATTTTTTAAAGAAGAGTAATTTTAAGTTGATTCTTTTTGCAGAGGATTAATAGACAAATTCCTCACGTCCACCAATTTATTTCATAAATTTTTGAGTTACAGAAGTATTCGAAAGTTTCAGATTGCCACAGACTGTTCTGTTTTTGACAGATTCTGTTTTCTTTGCGTTGTGTGCTTGTTTTGATGATTCTACGGTTTTCTTTAATGAGTTTTTGCCATAGAAAATTTGCAATACAGTAGATGTAATTCAAAAACAAAATAAGAATAGGTTTTCTACAGTACTTATAGTAGTGGTTTGGTTTCTTATACTAACGGATCTCACGAAGGTTTTGTCTGAGTTTTGTGTGATATTATGATGGATGAAGGAATAAGGATAAGCAAAAGGCTAAGCTTGGGGATGCCCGAGGCACCTCAAGATAATATTCAAAGAAGTAGCAAGCAACTAAGCTTGGGGATGCCCCCGAGTGGCATCCCCGCTTTCTTCTAACGACCATCGGTATTTTACTTGAAACTATATTTTTATTCGTCACATGATATGAGTTTTGCTTGGAGTGTCTTGTATGATATGAGTCTTTGCTTGTTTTTCTTTATGCTTTAAGTGTCAAATCCTTGCTGGACACACCCCTTTGAGAGAGCCAAAAATTATGCGATGCTTGCTCCTATGCTTCACTTAAAGTTTTAGAGCCATGGACTTGCTCTAGTACTTCACTTATATCTTTTTGAGCATGATGTGCTTTATTAATTTTGGAGAAATGCTCTCATGCTTCACTTAGATTTATTTGGGAGTTAGTAAATTTTAAAGAAATTCTCTCTTGCTTCACTTAGTTTATTTGGAGAGAAAGAAAAATTATGCTCATGATCTTCACTTATATTTGTTTGAACTTACCAAAAGCAACAGTTCCAAAGTGATAGATATCCAAGGAGTATATAATAAAAACTTTCATGAAGATCATTGGACAAAATAAACTTGATTCTTAGTAATGGTTTTGAGATATGATGATATGATATGTGAGTCATGTTGATGAGTAATTGTGCTTTAGTAAGAATATTGATGTTAAGGTTTGTGATTCCCTATGCAAGCACGAAAGTCAATAGTTATGAAATGAAATTTATATCCTACTTATGGTGCATTATTCGGTGTTACTTATGCTTAATGCTTGGGTACGAGATTTTTCACTTTTTGGTTGGTCGCTTCTCAATCTTTTTGCTAACTTTCATTTTGCACTAAGTATGATCACTACTTGTGCATCCAAAACCCTTTAAACCAGTTTTGCCATATGAGTCCACTATACCTACCTATATGCGATACTTCCATGCCGTTCTAAGCAAATTTGCATGTCCCATCTGTAATCTTCAAAATAAATTTCTCTTTTGTGTGCTCTACTACTCACGAGGCGGTAAAGGGTAGCCAATATTTTCCATGCTAGATGTGTTATTCTCACGATGAGTGTTTATTCACTTGTCATTGCACGAGAGTACGACAAAGGTATTAGGGATGCCCAGTCCCGAAATGAAAAATGAATTTACTTTATGTTGTCAAATAATAAATTCCTTGGAAAATGTTGGTATGGAAGGCACCCGTGGATACGGCTAGCCATGGAAAGTGAAAGTTATGGTGGAAAAAGGAATAAACTTTATTTTCTGTTTGGGAACCGCCTATGATGCATCTAGCATGGAAAGTGTTGGGATGCTCCAAATCGTTTTCATTGGTAGGAAAAGTATGCCTCTCAAAAATAATTTTATCTCTCAATTTAAGCTTTGAGCTCTGGCACCTCTACAAATCACTACTTCCCTCCGCGAAGGGCCTTTCTTTTACTTATGCAATTTTTATTTTGAATTTGAGTCTCCATCTTCTCTTATAAAGCACCAACTAAGGGGCACTATGATCATATTTGAGCATTGGGTGTAGCTAATAATCGAGTTTGTTTCATGAATGGATCAATGATTCAGCATGGTGGGCTAGGCATAACTTGCTTTAGTGTTGATATTTTGAAAGACATGGTTGCGTGTTGGTATGCTTGAGTATTAAAGTCTTCCTGTCAAAACTAGACTACTGCTTTGAATCATATAAAAGTCCATATGTCCATGCTATAAAGAAAAGATTGTGATTAACATGTTAGGCAGCATTCCACATCAAAAATTCTGTTTTTATCATTTACCTACTCGAGGACAAGCAGGAATTAAGCTTGGGGATGCTGATACGTCTCCAAGGTATCTATTATTTTTGATTGTTCCATATTGTTATATTATCATTCTTGGATGTTTTATAATCATTTTATAGTCATTTTATATCATTTTTGGTACTAACTGCTACGTCTTGAGCTTGCGTTGGTTTTCCTTGAAGAGGAAAGGGTGATGCAGTAATAGTAGCGTAAGTATTTCCCTCAGTTTTTGAGAACCAAGGTATCAATCCAGTAGGATGCTCCTCAAAAGTCCCACGCACCTACACAAACAAACAAAGAACTCGCAACCAACGCAATAAAGGGGTTGTCAATCCCTTCACGACCACTTGCGAAAGTGAGATCTGATAGAGATAGTATGATAAGATAAATATATTTTTGGTATTTTATAATATAGATTGGGAAAGCAAAGATGCAAATAAAAGTAGATTGAAAGCTTATATGATAAAATATAGACCCGGGGCCATAGGTTACACTAGTGGCTTCTCTCAAAATAGCATAAGTATTCCGGTGGGTGAACAAATTATTGTCGAGCAATTGAGAGAAAAGCGAATAATTATGAGATTATCTAGGCATGATCATGTATATAGGTATCACGTCCGCCACAAGTAGACCGACTCCTGCCTGCATCTACTACTATTACTCCACAGATCGACCGCTATACAGCATGCATCTAGAGTATTAAGTTCATAAGAACAGAGTAACGCATTAAGAAAGATGACATGATGTAGAGGGATAAAGTCATGCAATATGATATAAACCCCATCTTTTTATCCTCGATGGAAACAATACAATACGTGCCTTGCTACCCCTATTGTCACTGGGTAAGGACACCGCAAGATTGAACCCAAAGCTAAGCACTTCTCCCATTGCAAGAAAGATCAATCTAGTAGGCCAAACTAAACTAATAATTCGAAGAGACTTGCAAAGATAACTCAATCACACAGAAAAGAATTCAGAGGAGATTCAAATATTTCTCATAGATAAACTTGATCATAAACCCACAATTCATCGGATATCGACAAACACACCGCAAAAAGAGTTACATCGAATAGATCTCCAAGAAGATCGAGCAGAACATGGTATTGAGATCCAAAAAGAGAGAAGAAGTCATCTAGCTAATAACTATGGACCCGAGGGTCTGTGGTAAACTACTCACAACTCATCGGAGGGGCTATGGTGTTGATGTAGAAGCCCTCCATGGTCGATTCCCCCTCCGGCGGAGCGCCAGCGAAGGCTCCAAGATGGGATCTCGCGGATATAGATGGTTACAGCGGTGGAAATTGTTTTTTGTTGGCTCCCTGGATGTTTTCGGGGTACGTGGGTATATATAGGAGGAAGAAGTAGGTCGGTGGCCGCCCGAGGGGCCCACGAGATAGGGGGCGCGCCCTGTAGGGGTGGGCGCGCCCTCCACCCTCGTGCCCGCCTCGGCTGCTTCTTGGCTTGCACTCCAAGTCCTCTGGATAACGTTCGTTCCAAAAATCACGCTCCCGAAGGTTTCATTCCGTTTGGACTCCGTTTGATATTCCTTTTCTTCGAAATACTAAAATAGGCAAAAAAAACAGCAATACGGGTCGGGCCTCCGGTTAGTAGGTTAGTCCCAAAAATGATATAAATGTGTAAAGTAAAGCCCATAAACATCCAAAAAGGGTAATATAATAGCATGGAACAATAAAAAATTATAGATACGTTGGATACGTATCAAGGATCCCCAAGCTTAATTCCTGCTCGTCCTCGAGTCGGTAAATGATAAAAACAGAATTTTTGATGTAGAATGCTACCTAGCATAATTCTCAATGTAATTTTCTTTATTGTGGCATGAATGTTCAGATCCAAATGATTCAAAATAAAAGTTCATATTGATATAAGAAATAGTAATATTTCAAGCATACTAATCAAAGCAATCATGTCTCCTCAAAATAACCTGGCTAAAGAAAGTTCATCCCTACAAAATCATATAGTTAGGCTATGCTTCATTTTCGTCACACAAAAATGTTCCCAAATTCTACACCCCCAATGACAAGCCAAGCAATTGTTTCGTACTTAAATAATCTCAAACTTTTTCAACTTTCACACAATACATGAGCTTGAGCCATGGATATAGCACTATGGGTGGAATAGAATATGATGATGGGGATTGTGTGGAGAAGACAAAAAAAGAGAAAGTCTCACATTGACGAGGATAATCAACGGGCTATGGAGATGCCCATCAATTGATGTCAACATGAGGAGTAGGGATTGTCATGCAACGGATGCACTAGAGCTATAAATGTATGCGAGCTCAACAAAAGAAAACTAGTGGGTGTGCATCCAACTTGCTTGCTCACGAAGACCTAGGGCATTTTGAGGAAGCCCATCGTAGGAATATACAAGCCAAGTTCTATAATGAAAAATTCCCACTAGTATATGAAAGTGACAACATATGAGACTCACTATATGAAGAACATGGTGCTACTTTGAAGCACAAGTGTGGAAAAGAGATAGTAACATTGCCCCCTTTTATTTTATTTTATTTTATTTCTTTTTTGGGCCTTTTTTGGCCTTTCTTCCTTTTTTTCTTTTTTTTCTTTGTCCTTTCTTTTTTTTCTTTTTGGCCTTTCTTTTTTTTCTTTTTTGGGACAATGCTCTAATAATGATGATCATCACACTTTTATTAATTTACAACACATGAATTACAACTCAAAACTAGAACAAGATATGACTCTATATGAATGCCTCCGGCGGTGTACCGGGATGGGCAATGAATCAAGAGTGACATGTATGAAAGATTATGCAAAGTGGCCTTGCCACAAATACGATGTCAACTACATGATCATGCAATTGCAATATGACAATAGTAATGCGTGTCATGATGATAAACGGAATGGTGGAAAGTTGCATGGCAATATATCTCGGAATGGCTATGGAAATGCCATAATAGGTAGGTATGGTGGCTGTTTTGAGGAAGATATAAAGAGGCTTATGTGTGATAGGGCGTATCATATCACGGGGTTTGGATCCACTGGCGAAGTTTGCACCAACTCTCAAGGTGAGAAAAGGGGAATGCACGGTACCGAAGAGGCTAGCAATGATGGAAAGGTAAAAGTGCGTATAATCCATGGACTCAACATTAGTCAAAAGAACTCATATACTTATTGCAAAAATCTACAAGTCATCAAAAACCAAGCACTACGCGCATGCTCCTAGGGGGATAGATTGGTAGGAAAAGACCATCGATCGTCCCCGACTGCCACTCATAAGGATGCACAATCCAAAGACACTTCATGTTTCAAATTTGTTACACAACTTTAACCATACGTGCATGCTACGGGACTTGCTAACTTCAACACAAGCATTCTTTAAATTCATAATCACCCAACTAGCATGACTTTAATATCACTACCTCCATATCTCAAAACAATTAACAAGTATCAAATTGATCATAGCATCCAATTCACTTCCTATGATAGTTTTTATTATACCCAACTTGGATGCCTACCATTCTAGGACCAATTTTATAACCATAGAAAATACCATGCTGTTCTAAGAGACTCTCAAAATAATATAAGTGAAGCATGAGAGACTAGAAATTTCTACAAAATTAAGCCACCGCCGTGCTCTAAAAGATATAAGTGAAGCACTAGAGCAAAAACTATCTAGCTCAAAAGATATAAGCGAAGCACATAGACTATTCTAATAAATTCCAATAAAGTGGGCGTCTCCCAAAAGGTGTGTACAGCAAAGATGATTGTGGAAAACTAAAAATCAAATACTAACATCATACAAGACGCTCCAAGCAAAACACATATCATGTGGCGAATAAAAATATAGCTCCAAGTAAAGTTACCAATGAACGAAGACGAAAGAGGGGATGCCTTCCGGGGGCATCCCCAAGCTTAGGCTTTTGGCTATTCTTGAATATCTTGGGGTGCCATGGGCATCCCCAAGCTTAGGCTCTTGCCACTTCTTATTCCATAGTCCATCAAATCTTTACCCAAAACTTGAAAACTTCACAACACAAAACTCAACAGGAAATCTCATAAGCTCCATCAGTGAAAGAAAGCAAAACCACCACATAAGGTACTGTAATGAACTCATTCTTTATTTATATTGGTGTTAAACCTACTGTATTTCAAGTTCTCTATGGTTCATACCACTTAATACTAGCCATAGATGCATCAAAATAAGCAAACAACACACGAAAACAGAATCTGTCAAAAACAGAACAGTCTGTAGCAATCTGTAACCCACGAATACTTCTAGAACTCTAAAAATCCTACAAAACTAGGAAGTCCTGGGAAATTTGTCTATTGATCTACAGAAAAATGAATCAACGTAAAATCACGTTTCTGTGATTTAACAAAACTAATTTCGTGCACGCAAAGTTTCTGTTTTTCAGCAGAATCAAATTAACTATAACCATAGGTTATCCTATAGGTTCTACTTGGCACAAACACTAATTAAAACATAAAAACACATCTAAACAGAAGGTAGATGCAAAATTTATTACTAAACAGAAACAAAAGAACACAAATAAAATTGGATTGCCTCCCAACTAGCGCTATCGTTTAACGCCCCTAGCTAGGCATAAAAGCGAAGATAGATATAAGTAGTGCCATCTTTGGCACTCAATTCATAAGTAGCTCGCATGATAGATTCATAAGGTAATTTGACTTTCTTCCTTGGAAAGTGCTCCATGCCTTTCCTTAATGGAAATTGGAATCTAATATTCCCTTCCTTCATATCAATAATCGCGCCAATCGTTCTAAGGAAAGGTCTACCAAGAATAATAGGGCAAGAAAGATTGCAATCTATATCAAGAACGATAAAATCTACGGGCACCAAATTTCTATTTGCGACAATGAGAACATCATTGATCCTTCCCATTGGCTTTTTAATGGTGGAATCCGCAAGGTGCAAATTTAAAGAGCAATCATCAAGATCATGGGAACCTAGAATATCACATAAAGTTTTTGGAATCGTGGAAACACTAGCACCCAAATCACATAAAACATAACACTCATGATCTTTAATTTTAATCTTTATAGTAGGTTCCCACTCATCATTTAAGTTTTCTAGGTATAGAAACTTCAAAATTAAGTTTTTCATCAAAAGATTGCATCAAGGCATCAACAATATGTTTGGTAAAAGCTTTATTTTGACTATAAGCATGAGGAGAATTCACAATGGATTGCAACAAGGAAATACAACCTTCTAAAGAACAACTATCATAATCAAATTCCTTGAAATCCAAGATAGTGGGTTCAATGCTATTTAAAGTCATGACCTCCCCAATCCCACTTTTACCAAATTTAGCATCAAGATCTAAAAACTCCGAATTATTGGGACGCCTTCTAACTAAAGTTGACTCATCTCCAGTCCCATTATTATTAAGATTCATATTGCAAAACAAAGATCTAATAGGGGACACATCAATAACTCTAAGATCTTCATCATTATTTTCACGGAAACTAGAAGAACACGCCTTTACAAAGCAATCTTTCTTAGCACGCAATCTAGCGGTTCTTTCCTTGCACTCATCAATGGGAACTCTCATTGCTTTGAGAGACTCATTGATATAATGCTTAGGAGAAGTAGATCTAAGTTTCAAAGAGTAAACATCAAGCGAAAGTCTATCAACTTTCCTAGCCAAATCATCAACTTTGAGCAATTTTTCTTCAAGCAAGGCATTAAAATTCTTTTGAGAGATCATAAATTCTTTCACACTATTCTCAAAATCAGAGGGCATCTTATTAAAATTACCATAAGAGTTATTGTAGGAATTTCCATAATTATTAGAGGAATTACTAGGGAACGGTCTAGGATTAAAGTTTCCTCTATAAGCATTATTTCCAAAACTATTCCTACCAACAAAATTCACATCTATAGATTCATTATTATTCTCAATCAAAGTAGACAAAGGCATATAATTGGGACAGGAGGAGCATTCTTAGTAGCAGACAATTTCATAAGCTCATCCATCTTTCCACTCAAAACATTAATTTCTTCTATAGCATGCACTTTTTTACTAGTAGATCTTTCGGTGTGCCATTGAGAATAATTAGCCATAATATTATCAAGAAGTTTTGTAGCATATCCTAAAGTGATTTCCAAGAACGTGCCTCCCGCGGCCGAATCTAAAAGATTTCTAGAAGCAAAGTTCAATCTGGCATAAAAAATTTGTATGGTCATCCATAAATTCAAACCATGAGTAGGGTAATTGTGAATCATTAATTTCATTCTTTCCCAAGATTGGGCAACATGCTCATGATCAAGTTGTTTAAAATTCATAATATCGTTCCTAAGAGTGATGATCTTAGCGGGAGGAAAATACTTAGAGATAAAAGAATATTTGCACTTATTCCATGAATCAATACTATTCTTAGGCAAAGATGAAAACCAAACTTTAGCACGATCTCTAAGTGAAAACGGAAATAACTTCAATTTAACAATATCATTATCCGTATCTTTCTTCTTTTGCACATCACACAAATCAACAAAATTGTTTGGATGAGTAGCGGCATCTTCACTAGGAAGGCCAGCGAATTGATCTTTCATAACAAGATTCAGCAAAGCAGTATTGATTTCACAAGACTCAACATCATTAAGAGGAGTAATCAAAGTACTAAGGAAATCATTATTATTGGTATTGGAGAAATCATACAATTTGGTATTATCTTGCACCATGGCGACAAGTAATCTAACACACAAGCAAACAGAAAAAGACAAGCGAAAAAGAGAGGAGAAGATTGGGAAAGAGAGGGCGAATAAAATGGCAAGGGTGAAGTGGGGGAGAGAAAAACGAGAGACAAATGGCAAATAATGTAAATGCGAGGGAGATGAGTTTGTGATGGGTACTTGGTATGTCTTGACTTGAGCGAAGACCTCCCCGGCAACGGCGCCAGAAATCGTTCTTGCTACGTCTTGAGCTTGAATTGGTTTTCCTTGAAGAGGAAAGGGTGATGCAGCAATAGTAGCATAAGTATTTCCCTCGGTTTTTGAGAACCAAGGTATAAATCCAGTAGGAGGCTCCTCAAAAGTCCCACACACCTACACAAACAAACAAAGAACTCGCAAGCAACGCAATAAAGGGGTTGTCAATCCCTTCACGGCCACTTGCGAAAGTGAGATCTGATAGAAATAATTTGATAAGATAAATATATTTTTGGTATTTTATAATATAGATTGGAAAAGTAAAGATGCAAATAAAAGTAGATTGAAAGCTTATATGATAAAAGATAGACCCGGGGGCCATAGGTTTCACTAGTGCCTTCTCGCAAGATAGCATAAGTATTACGATGGGTGAACAAATTACTGTCGAGCAATTGATAGAAAAGCGAATAATTATGAGATAATCTAGGCATGATCATGTATATAGGCATCACATCCGCGACAAATAGACCGACTCCTTCCTGCATCGACTACTATTACTCCACACATCGACCGCTATCCAGCATGCATCTAGAGTATTAAGTTCATAAGAATAGAGTAACGCATTAAGAAAGATGACATGATGTAGAGGGATAAACTCATGCAATATGATATGAACCCCATCTTTTTATCCTCGATGACAACAATACAATACGTGCCTTGCTACCCTCCGCAACATTGAACCCAAAGCTAAGCACTTCTCCCATTGCAAGAAAGATCAATCTAGTAGGCCAAACCAAACTGATAATTAGAAGAGACTTGCAAAGATAACTCAATCATACATAAAAGAATTCAGAGGAGATTCAAATATTTCTCAAAGATAAACTTGATCATAAATCCACAATTCATCGGATCTCGACAAACACACCGCAAAAAGAGTTACATCAAATAGATCTCCAAGTAGATCGAGGAGAACATGGTATTGAGATCCAAAACAAGAGAAGAAGCCATCCAGCTAATAACTATGGTCCTGAAGGTCTGTGGTAAACTACTCACAACTCATTGGAGGGGCTATGGTGTTGATGTAGAAGCCCTCCATGGTCGATTCCCCCTCCGCAGAGCACCGACGAAGGCTCCAAGATGGGATCTAGCAGATACAGAAGGTTACGGCGGTGGAAATTGTTTTCCGTTGGCTCCCTGGATGTTTTTGGGGTACGTGGGTATATATAGGAGGAAAAGTAGGTCGATGGCCACCCAAGGGGCCCATGAGATAGGGGGCGTGCCCTATAGGGGTGGGCGCTCCCTCCACCCTCGTGGCCACCTCGGCTGCTTCTTGGCTTGCACTCCAAGTCCTCTGGATCATGTTCATTCCAAAAATCATGCTCCCGAAGGTTTCATTCCGTTTGGACTCCGTTTGATATTCCTTTTCTTCGAAATACTGAAATAGGCAAGAAAAACAGCAATACGGGGTGGGCCTCCGGTTAGTAGGTTAGTCCCAAAAATGATATAAATGTGTAAAGTAAAGCCCATAAACATCCAAAAATGGTAATATAATAGCATGGAACAATAAAAAATTATAGATACGTTGGAGACGTATCACTAACCTATTGACATAGTGCCAAGTGCCAGTTGTTTTTTCTGCATGTTTTTTACATCGCAGGAAATCAATATCAGACGGAGTCCAAATGCCACGCCACTTTACGATGATTTTTTATGGACCAAAAGGAAGAAGTTGGGCCTTGGTTGCATCTAGGGGGAGTCCCGAGGAGGGGACAACCCACCAGAGCACGCCAGGAGGCCCAGGCGCGCCCTGGTGGGTTGTGCCCACCTCGGGTGCCCCCTGGACCGCCTCTTTGCTCTATAAATACCCCAATATTCCAGAACCCCTAGGGGAGTCGACGAAATATTCATCCAGCCGCCGCAGAGTCCAGAGCCACCAGATCTAATCTAGACACCATCACGGAGGGGTTCACCACTTCCATTGGTGCATCTCCAATGATGCGTGAGTAGTTCTTTGTAGACCTACGGGTCCGTATTTAATAGCTAGATGGCTTATTATCTCTCTCTCTTGATTATCAATACAATGGTCTCTTGGAGATCCATATGATGTAAGTCTCTTGGCGGTGTGTTTGTTGGGATGCGATGAACTTTGAGTTTATGATCAGATCTATGTTTTTATCCATGAAAGTTATTTGAGTCTTCTTTGATCTCTTATATGCATGATTGCTTATAGCCTCGTATTTCTTCTCCGATATTTGGGTTTTGTTTGGCCAACTTTATCTATTTATCTTGCAACAAGAAGAGGTACCCGGTAGTGAGTTCGATCTTACGGTGCTTGATCCCAGTGACAGAAAGGGAACAGACACGTATGTATCGTTGCTACTAAGGAAAAAAAAGATGGGATCCATATCTGCCGCAATAGATAAACGGATCTTGTCTACATCATGTCATCATTCTTATTGCATTACTCCGTCTCCTCATGAACTTAATACACTAGATGCCTGCTGGATAGCGGTCGATGTGTGGAGTAATAGTAGTAGATGCAGGCAGGAGTCGGTCTACTAATATTGGGCGTGATGCCCATGTAATGATCATTGCCTGGATATCGTCATGATTATATAAAGTTGTATCAATTGCCTAACAGTAATTGTTTTCCCACCGTTTGCTATTTTTCTCGAGAGAAGCCACAAGTGAAACCTACGGCCCCCGGGTCTCTTTTCATCATATTTGCCTTTGCGATCTACCTTTTCCTTGCATTTATTTTTAGATCTATTAAACCAAAAATAAAAAATACCTTGCTGCAATTTATTTGTTTCGCGATCTATTTATCCTATCTACATATTTACCTCACATTATGCCTATCTTGAGGCGTCGTACCCCGAAAGGGATTGACAACCCCTTTAAAACGTCGGGTTGCGAGGTGTTGTTATTTGTGTGCAGGGGCTGTTTACGTTGTGTTGCTTGGTTCTCCTACTGGTTCGATAACCTTGGTTTCATATCTGAGGGAAATACCTACCGCCGTTGTGCTACATCATCCCTTCCTCTTTGGGGAAATACTGACGTAGCTTCAAGCGACATTATCCGGTGAGTCAGGGCACTCCGCCTCCTCCTCCGCCTCCTCCTCCGGTGAGTGATTAGGGCTCGCCGCCTCCTCATCTGCCTCCTCCGGTGCGTGAAGGCACTCCGGCTCCTTCTTCGCCTCCTCCGACGAGCACTCTACCTCCTCCGGCGTGTGACGGCACTACGACTCCTCCTCCGCCTCCTCCGGCGCGTCGGAGCACTCTGCCTCCTCCGTCTCATTGGAGCATTCCGCCACCTCTGACGCATCATCTGACTCCGTCGCGTCAGCAACGGCAGAAGAGAGAGGCCGCCGCTCCGGCCGCTAGCAGTAGTACAAGCAGAAGAGGGAAGTAGTTCAAATATGGTCCATCTCTTAAGGCTCCGGAAAAGTTACCTTATGAAAGGACCGACAAGGAAAACGAGGACATCAGTCGTGCCCAAGTGAGGGACTTTTTTAACCTCCACCTCCAAAGGAAACGGTAGATCCGATGAAAGTGAAGTGGACTATCGATGCCCTGAAGCGACCACCACCGCCTCCGCCGGATTCCAACTATGTGCGCACTATTAAAAAGGCATATAAGGAAGTGGAGCGGTTGTGAAGTACTTGCAATGATGCAACATTAGCAGCACAAAGAAGTGGGAAAAAATTCCCCTGATCGGTGAACAGGAGAAGAAACGTGCCCCCCGCTCAAGGTGTCTAGCGATATCATCGCTAATCATCCGGGGATGGTGCCCGGTACCAATCTTGGTGATTACCTGCCCGATGATGTACCCATTGAAATAATGGAGGTGGACGAATTTAGATACGAGTTCAGGAAGCCTCTCGTCAAACCTGATCATCCTTGTCTAACAACGATGATGCAAAGACTCCATGATTGGTACACACAAAGATGCAGGCAGTCTGGGAGGCATACTTTGATGATGAGAATTAATGAGGAGCACAACCTCATTGGAATGGATATTTTGAATATTGAATTTGACGAGTTATTCCAGTTATACAATCAAAAGGCCCTCAACAAAACACTCATGACTTGCTACTGTCTGTAAGTACTACTTCTGTAATTAAGTCTCAATATATAGCTCAGCTCTTTCATTGCATGTATATATAATTATCCTCACTATATTATGCAGGTTGAAGATCGTCAAATGCAGGAAAGCAGATATCTATGACATTGGGTTCATTAACCCAAATATCATACATGAATGGACGGTCAAACACAATGTCAAAGAACCAAGGACAACTTGTTACGATCGTTGCTTGAAAATCGAAACAAAGATAAAATACTCTTTCCTTACAACTTGTAGTGAGTGTTATTGTCTTGTGCATATTCGATTTCCCTTAGTCGAGTTAATTATAGTAATGTAATTGATGAGTTATGCATGCGTGCGCAGCTTTCACTTTATTTTGCTAGAGATTAAGCTTGAAACTGGAATAGTAACTGTCTTGGACTCGAGAAGAAAAAGTCCCGAGGAGAATGCGAACATGACTGAGATGCTCCAAAAGTAAGTTCAATCGATCATTATCGCACCATATCGGCAACTTTGTTCATTTACTGATATCAAGTAATTATTCTCTTTGTTTGGTAGGGTTGGGAAACAGTTCACTAATACGTCCATTTTAAATCATGCTTTTATATCAATATTTATTGCATTATGGGTTGTTACTACATGTTATGTCTCAATACTTATGCCTTTTCTCTCTTATTTTATAAGGTTTGCACGAAGAGGGAGAATGCTGGCAGCTGGAATTCTGGGCTGGAAAAGGAGCAAATATTAGAGACCTATTCTGCACAACTCCAAATGTCCTGAGACTCTACGAAAGTCAGTTTTTGAATATATTAAAAATATTGGGCGAAGAAAGCACTAGAGGGGGGCCACCCACCAGCCATGAGGGTGGAGGGCGCGCCCCTGCCTCGAGGGCCACCTGGCAAGCCCCCGATGCCCATCTTCCGCTATATGGTGTCTTTTGCCCTGGAAAAAATCATAAGGAAGCTTTCGAGACGAAGCGCCACCGTCTCGAGGCGGAACCTGGGCAGGACCAATCTAGGGCTCCAGCGGAGCTGTTCTGTCGGGGAAACATCCCTCCGGGAGGGGGAAATCATCGCCATCGTCATCACCATCAATCCTCTCATCAAGAGGGGGTCGATCTCCATCAACATCTTCACCAGCACCATCTCCTCTCAAACCCTAGTTCATCTCTTGTATCCGATCTTTGTCTCAAAACCTCAGATTGGTACCTGTGGGTTGCTAGTAGTGTTGATTACTCCTTGTAGTTGATGCTAGTTGGTTTATTCGGTGGAAGATGATATGTTCAGATCCTTAATGCATATTAATACCCCTCTGATTATGACCATGAATATGATTTGTGAGTAGTTATGTTTGTTCCTGAGGACATGGGTGAAGTCTTGTTATAAGTAGTCATGTGAATTTGGTATTCGTTCAATATTTTGATGAGATGTATGTTGTTTATCCTCTAGTGCTGTTATGTGAACGTCGACTACATGACACTTCACCATGATTTGGGCCTAGGGGAAGGCATTGGGAAGTAATAAGTACACGACGGGTTGCTAGAGTGACAGAAGCTTAAACCCTAGTTTATGTGTTGCTTCGTAAGGGGCTGATTTGGATCCATATGTTTCATGCTATGGTTAGGTTTACCTTAATTCTTATTTCATATAGTTGCAGATGTTTGCGAGGGGGGTTAATCATAAGTGGGATGATTGTCCAAGGAAGAGCAGTACCCAAGCACCAGTCCACCCACATATCAAATTATCAAAGTACCAAACGCGAATCATATGAGCATGATGAAAACTAGCTTGATGATAATTCCCATGTGTCCTCGGGAGCGCTTTGCTTTATATAATAGTTTGTCCAGGCTTGTCCTTTGCTACAAAAAGGATTGGGCCACCTTGCTGCACCTTAGTTACTTTTATTACTTGTTACCCGTTACGAATTACCTTATCACAAAACTATCTGTTACCGATAATTTCTGTGCTTGCAGAGAATACCTTTCTGAAAACCGCTTGTCATTTCCTTCTGCTCCTTGTTGGGTTCGACACTCTTACTTATCGAAAGGACTACAATAGATCCCCTATACTTGTGGGTCATCAAGACTCTTTTCTGGCGCCATTGCTGGGGAGTGAAGCGCCTTTGGTAGGTGGAATTTGGTAAGGAAACATTTATATGGTGTGCTGAAATTTACTGTCACTTGTTACTATGGAAAATTATCCTTTGAGGGGCTTGTTCGGAGTATCTTCACCCCGACTAGAAGTGCAAAGAGTTTCTCCTCAACCTACTGAACCTACTAAAAATATTTACTTTGAAATTCCTTCGGGTATGATAGAGAAACTGCTAGCTAATCCCTATACAGGAGATGGAACATTACATCCCGATATGCACATATTATATGTGGATGAAGTTTGTGGATTATTTAAGCTTGCAGGTATGCCCGAGGATGTTGTCAAGAAGAAGCTCTTCCCTTTATCTTTGAAGGGAAAGGCATTGAGATGGTTTAGGCTATGTGATGATATTGGATCATGGAACTACAACCGATTGAAATTGGAATTTCATCAGAAGTTTTATCCTATGCATCTGGTTCATCGTGATCGTATATATATATATATATATATATATAGTGGGTCTATTATGATAACACCCCTTAAGACCTTATTCTGCTAACACTAGGCTTATTCTGCTAACAGCCTGACCCCGCAGCTACCGACCCGGATGGACACGAAGATAAAAAACTCAACTGAACCCACTCCATCTCCCTCCGTCCCTCGTGCCCACCCACCCATCTTCCCCCACCTTCGTCCCCAAATCCTCCCGTAACTCAGGCGCGCGGCCCTCCTTCCAACCCACGCCGCCAGATCCCCACCCCACCAAGCGCCGCCGGAGCCCCGCCCCTGCCACGCGCCGCCGGAGCCCCACCCCACCACCTGCCACCACGCCCCGCCTCCTCCCCTGCGGCACCTTCCGGTGGTGCCGCCCCCTACTTCCTCCGGTGCCACGCCGGCGCTCTGGCCCTG